>NW_006159894.1:1871059-1917487 GCF_000334495.1 Tupaia belangeri chinensis
ACACTGCAGTCCTTTCCCTTCAATTCTTTTATCTCATTGGGAACCTGGACATATGTGCCTAGTATGTTTTTCAAGTTGCTGGGTCTGAGACTAGAATCCTGGCTGGCCATGTAGATTCCAGCTTGCTCTGTTGCTACAGGGCCAGCCATGCTTTGATGAGTGATTTCTGCAGGATTATGTGCCTGGCTGATGTGGAGAGACAGGGCTCAGGCAAGGGCTTTAAAAGAAGACTCTAGAAGCAATTTGGAGCAAGGCAGCATGGGTACCCTGGAGGCAAGGTAGGAGACAAGGTGAAGAAGGTGTAGGTGGTAAGGGAGACTTCCAGAAGAGAAAGGGGAGGGTATGAAAGATGCCCTCAGCTGCCAGGGCTTTGCTGGGCAGACCTGGGCCCCTGGACTTGGGCACGCTTATCTTCGGCCTCACTTCCCTCTAGTGAGTGGGGCATGCCAGTCTGCTGAGGAAATACCTGGAAAGAACCCATGGTGCAACCATCTAAGACTGGTACTTTTCCACTCCATATGTTGATCTGTGCTTCTAGAACTCCTGGCACGTCCTCTGTGTGATCTCATTGCACACTAGGCCTCTCTGAAGGGACCATGAAATATTGTCCGTACCCTGCAGTGGTGGCCCTGGGACTCTGGAGAGGTTGCCACAGACATTCTTTCACTCTCTTCAGGTTTTCTTAGTTCTGTGTCTGCTCATCTTTAGAAATTTGTGTGAGGGAATATGCCTTTTCACTGTGGTCTAAGCCTGACGCCCCCTCCCAGCTTTCCTGTTGCTTTTCGGAAAGTAATTATTTTTGACAAAGGAGCACTCCTCCCTCCAATTCGATCTAAAAACAAATACAGGTTTGGCAGGAGCTTGTCTCCTTGGAGGTGACAGCCACTCCCCCGTACCAGTTGCTATTGGAGCTTGTGTTTTTTTCTCCCTGCTTCCTCTTTGTCTCTCTGCCCCTCCTCCTCTGCTGCACTGGGGCAGACAGGACATCCTGTCACCAGGGATTGCAAATATAATCAGCATCCCAGGACTGACCAGCAGAAGATCCTAATCATATTCAGGTCCCTCTTCAAAATCTACCAACACTTTAAGTTTTTTTTGTTAGTTTTTGTTTTTGTTTTGTTTGGCTGCAAGACAAAGGGTGGTTTCCCATTTGTTATCTTTATCAATGTCTTCTCTTTCTGGAGTCAGTGTGGTGCGTAGGCAATCCCATACATAGTCTATGTTAGGGGGTCTTCAGGAGACAAAGCAGAAAGTGATTCATTCCATTTCAAGAAGAGACCTGAACAAGACACAATAGTCTTTCTTTATCACGACGTAATCTGCAAATAAGCACTCTAGCAACACTTAGTGTCAGGGACCCAAGCTCCTTATCGTTTGCAGTCTCCAGGATGTTGCCTGCTTTTGCATGACCCGAGATAGCTCACAACCATTTCTTGATGCAGGTGATAGTATGCTCTGTAAGGGCATAACTCAGAAACTGCATATATCACTTCCCCTCACATCCAATTGGCTAGCTTTTATTCATATGTCTGTACTGAGAGGCAAGTGAGGCTCAGAAATCTACTCCTTATCTGAGTGTCTGCGGGTCCAGTGAAAACATCTATTGATTGTTAGATTTATGTTTTGTACATTCCATGGTGGGGAGAGTGATTTCTCTCTTTCTTTTGCTCTGGCAACTGCCATGTACCATCTCGGAACAATTCTAAAAGAAGAAAAAAAACCCAAAGAATATACATTTTTTTTTTTTTTGCAGAGGTTTTTGCTATAGGATGTATATGCTTGCAGAAAGAAAGCGAGAAATCACCCCCCAGGGAGGAGGGCCATGCTGCAATGCTGCAATCCCTTCCCCTCCATTCTCCTCTTGGGATTTGGGCACACACGCACACGCGCCCGGTGTGAGTTTAAGCCATTGGGTCCGGGACTCGAACTGTGGTTGACTACGTGGGAGTCCAGTGACATAGTCATTGTGCTAGCTGCTGGTGCCAAGAATATACATTTTCTAACTGTTGGTGGCAGAATTCTGTCCCTGGCCATAAGGTCAAGGTTGTTTGTGTTGCTGTGTTTTTAGTCTGAGCTAGTAATGACTGAGACCTCTGTTATCAATGACGAAGATTTCAGGGCAGTTCCTGTGCGGTAGCAGTGAAGTACAGTACAGGAGCTGGATCCCACATGACTGACTGGAATTTGAATATCAGCCCCAGAGGCTTGTAAAACAGACTGGGCACATGTGCACGCATGCCCCGAATACTGATGGGATGGAGAAATGAAGGAAAAGGATGGTGGTGTGAGCACATCCCCTTGGGGGCTGCTCTCTCTTTCTCTGGCAAGTACATGTGCCCTCTCGGGGGGAAAAAAAACAAAAAACAAAAATAAGATTCTAATCAGTGAAATCTCCTATGATAGTTCAATTGTCAGTTTCACTATCTTTTTTTAATCATTTTTTGGTTTATATATTTTGAGGCTAGTTAATTAGATGCATTCATATTAAAATTGTCACGTCTTCTTGGAGAATATTGAGTGATTCTCGTTAACTCTAATTATGCCTTTTCTCTCGAAGTACATTTTATCTGATATTGACATGTCTATCTTCTAAAATTCTTTTACTTTAAACCATTTCATTTTCTTATACTCGTTATATATCTTTTATATATATGAAGGATTTTCAAAAATATCATGAAAAATATATTCAGAATTGTGCATGGATTTCAGAATTGTTTGCACCAAAATAAACTCAGACTTTAATTTGTTTCCATAAACTTTTAAAAATACTTTCATCATATGTGGATGAATTTTGTTTTTTAAATCCAATCTGATCATTTCTGTTTTTTAATTGGCAAATTAGGACCAGTTTTATATATATATATATAATATATAACAAAAAATATATATATATATATAATATATAACTGTATTTAAACTTACTCTGTCTTCTTAATTTTAATTTTAAAAATTAAGAAAAGTTTATTTTATTTAGGAAATTTTATATATACCTTCTTTTTAAAAAAATAGCTTTAGTGTACCTTCTTAGTATTTGTTTCTCCTCTACTGGTTTTTCTTATTTGAGTACTACTTGTTTAAAATGTTTTTAACATGGGTCTTAGCATGGAAACTTCCTCAAGCCTTGTATGCCTGAGAATATTTTAATTTCAGCCTCACATTTCAATGACATCTTGTCTGAACTGGAATTCTGGGTTAAAAGCCTTCTCTTAGTGCTTTTAAAACTCACACTCTATTATGTTTTTTTCAGTAGGTATCTGAGTTAAAAAGTGTCATATCCATTTGATTCTATTTCCTTTGTAGGTGATCTACTCTTTTTGAGAATTTTCAAGTTTTTCTCACTGAGCTTTGTATTTCTAAATTTAAAATTTCGAATGCATCTTGGTGTGGAATTTTTCATCTCTCTTATTTTGGCATTCCATACACACTTTAAAAAGGAAATTCAATTTTATTTTCTTAAAATTTTACTATAGGGTGTGTGTGTGCTTGCTGAAGAGACAGAGAGAGAGAGAGGAAAAAAAAAGGGGGGGGGAGTGAGAAAACCCCCTCACGATTCCTTTTCCTCCAAACTCCTCTCAGAATTTTGGGCGTGGGCGCACACATGCCCGGTGTGTTTTCTGATCTGGGACTTGGACCGCGCAATGAGCCGGGTAGGATCCAGCTGCCTTAACTACCACACCACCTGCCGGCCCTCTGTACACACTTTTAATTTGAAGTTATTCATCTTTAATTCTGGGCATTTACCTCCATAAATTCTACGTATATTTTCATTTCTTCATTTATATGTTTTTTCCTCTTTTGTGGCCCTCATTTGTCCGGATATTCTCCAAATCCTGTACTTTTCTTTTATATTTTTTGTATCCAAATTCTTTTCTGCTTATTTTTTGGAGAGTCTGCAGTTCAGTTTCAAATTCACTAATGCATTTTTTAGCTGAATCCATTTAATCATGAAGTCCATTTATTGTGCTTTTTATGACTATTCAGCTGTACCCATTTAATCACGAAGTCCATTTATTGTGCTTTTTATGACTATTATATAATTTTTATTCTTTGTGTGTTCCCTTACTCTTGTTTTACATTGTTGTGTTTGAATGAACAAAAGAGAGAAAGGGCAAGCTTGGGGCAGATCCCCAAATAGGACACCCTCATTTGGTGTCACACTTCAAAAAACCCTTGAGCCCAGAGCTTCACCTTTGGAATCCCATAGGAAAGCAACAACAGAAAGAGGCACACACAGTTTATTGCCTCCTGACTCTGGGATTTGGGAAGGCAGGGAATGCAGAGGCTGCTCAGCCTTCACTTGTGTGTGACATTTCACTGAATGGACTTCTGGGCTGCCCTGCATCAACAATCTGTGGCACTGGGTACTAAATATGAACACATTTTTTCTCCTTTTTTAAAAATAGCCAGTGGGCATATGTACTTACCAGAGAGAGAGAAAAAGAAAGCACCCAATGAGGTGTGGTCATGCTGTGATTCTTTTTTCTCCATTTCTCCACCCTATCAGTATTTTGGGCATATGTGCATGTATGCCTGTCCTGTTTTTCAAGCCACCAGGGCCAGGACTTGTGGCCATGTGGGATCTGGCTTTCTATGCATAGCACCTAATTGCTGAACTATATGGGGCTGGCCATGCTTGTTGAAGGGCACCTTCACACCATAGCATATATACAAGGGAGTCTCCCAAAGGTTTATGGAAAATGTATATTATAAAAAAGCTATGTGGAGGGACCAGCAGTTGGCGTAATGGCTATGTCACTGGACTCCCATGTAGTCAACCGTGGTTCGAGTCCCAGACCCAGAAACTTAAACTCATGCCACGTGCGCGTGCCCAAGATCCCAAGAGGAGAATGGAGGAGAAGGGATTGTGGTGTGGCCATCACCCCTGAGGGGTGATTTCTTGCTTTCTGTCTCTCTGTCTCTCTGTCTCTCTGTCTTTCTGGTCAGCGCATGCACCCTATAGCAAAAATTTCTCAAAACAGAAGAAAGAAAGAAAAAGAAAAAGCTATGTGTGGATTTCAAAATTTTTTGCACTAAATTAAACTTGAAAATTCCATGAACTTTTTGGAATACATATATGTACATATGTGTGTGTATGTGTGTGTGTGTGTGTAGAGAGAGAGAGAGAGAGGAAGAGAGACTAAAACCTGCAGGATGGGCTAGCAGGCTGGAGACCCAGGAAAGCCTATGCTTCCGTTCGAGTTTGAAGGCAGTCTGCTCCAGGACCAGGAAGAGCCACTGTTCTATCCAGTCTTGTTCTATCCAGGCCCTCAGCTACTTGGATGAGACTGACCCACATCATGGAGGACAGTCTGCTTTAATTAAGGGCCATAAATCTAGATGCTGATCTTACGCAAAACCACTCTCACGCCCAGAATAGTATTTTACCAACTATCTGGGTACCCTGCGGCCCAGTCAAGTCAACACCTGAAGTTAACTATTACACTTGCTATTGCAAGTATGGTTCAAGGACCACCGTCGGGCTCACATGGGAGCTTGTTAGAAATGCTGACTGTAAAGCCCATTCCATAGTCTACTTTCAACAAGATCTCTGCCTCTTAATCAGATAGAAATCTTTTCAATTCATTGAGCTAGAGGTTCACATCTGAAAAATAAGGATTTGGGATTACATCAGAGATTCTCAACCTCTCCATAATCAGGGACCTTAAAACATCCAACAATAACATAAACACTGTCTGGGCTCATCCCAGGTCAATTAAAACGCAATCCTTGCAATGGGGCCTAGGCAGCTGCAGTTTTTAAAACTACGCTGGTGATTTTATTCCCCATGGAAGGTGTAAACTATGAGAAGTGTTTCTTAAATAGTGATATGAACACAAACATCACCTGGAGATCTTGTAAAAACGCAGGCTCTGGTTCATGAGGTCTGTGGCAGGCTGGAGATTGCATTTCCAATCTACTCCCAGTGATACTGAGGTTGCAGTCCCAGGATCGCCTTTTGTTTGATTTGAGAAACATGATAAATAAATAAAAGTTTATTTTGGTGTAAAAAATGGAAAACCCATGCAGTTTTTTCATATTGTGCACTTTCTATGTCTACTTTTTAGAAGATCCCTGTATTTCCTACAAGGAAGCTAGTTTATTGATCCTGTAGAAAGTTGGCTCTATACCCTGGGGACTGGATGTAAGTCTCTAGAAAATATTAAAGTGCCCTTTATGAGGATAGGGAGATTGCAAATGGTTATTGATATCAAATTATCTCATGCAGTGGCTGAGAAATTTGTCAACTGCAAACCAAATTTAAGCTGGTTCTACCTGAAGCCCACGCTCAGCCCTCAGCTCCCATTCCAAGCGCTTGCCCTTCTGCTCAGCTGGAATGATTTTTTTCAACTGGCTGTAGTCTCGACCTCTAGTTTAAAACTCTGTTATAAGACTCAGCTCACTCAATCTGAGTTCTAGGCATTTTGTGCCAGGCTGACTCCTCCTGTAGCTTGAGATCCCTTTCAGAGCAGCCAGCCCAACCCTCTGCTTTCTTTCCAGCACGAGTGGCCATCCATCCCCTGAAGCTGCCAGAGAAAACCTTAAAAAACCTAAGTGAGTTTACATCACTCCCCTCCTTGGAACCTTCCAATGGCTTTACCTGCTGCTTAGAGTAGAATACACGCTCATCTGTGTGTCCCCTAACCACCCCCCACTGCCAGCCTTCTCCACTCCCCCTTGCTGATCATGTTGGCGTCTCCCAATGCTGCAAGCTTTTACTTCTGCCCAGGGCCTTGGCCATCGCTATTCTGCCCAACACACTCTTGCCCTGATCTCTGTGTGGCTGGCTGCTTCTTGTCACTCATCTCACAGCTTCAATGGCACTCTTCCAAGAGAGCTGGAAGAGGCGCACAGTTCAGTGTCCCCCATACTCTGTTTTAACATCTTCAGGTGTTTTTGACTTTTAGAATTCTCTTATATTTGTTCTCTTATTTACTTCTGTCTCCTCATTCCCACCCCCACCACGAACTCCACTTGGTATCTCTAGTGCCTAGAACTTTGATATGCAGGAAGAGGAGGCATTCACTGAATACATCTTGAATCTTTCACTGTGCTTAGCTCAGGTTGTTCATTTAACAAAGCTTTTTTCCCCCTTCCAAACCAAAATGTGGATAGAAATTTTGGGTGCCCTCCAGGAAAATAAATTTATGGAGAAACATTACAAAAATAAGACACATTTGCCAGAAATAGTATGGGACTTGGTTGGACTCTAGTTTGCTTTTGAAGGGGCAAACGTGGGTCCTGAGCTGTGGAATGTTTGCCAATCAGATTCAAGGAGCTTGTGAAAAGTTCAGAATAAGCTTTCATGCATACCCCCTATGCTAAATTCTTCTTTGGTGCCCAGTAGCAAGTTGGCAAGAGGAAGCAGATGAGGGCATGGGTCAGAAAGGGCCTGTCCTGGATCTCTGCCTTGCCTCAACCTCCTAACACCTCCCGGAAGGTAGCAGCTCTCAGCACCTGGCCCAGGTTTCCCTCTAAATCCTGGCAAATAATCCAGACATGGGATGCCAGGGCTGCCACCCAGGGAGGTAAGACTTTCAACAGAGGAGGCTGATGCTGGTGGGGGGCAAAAGAAAGCCAGGGGCCAGCAAGAGTTGTGCCAGGGCAGATGGGACCAGGGCTGTGTCTCCATGGAGCTTCCAAGCCATCCTCTGACATTGCTAGTCAAGGGCTTTACTGCCCTCCCAGTCTGCATGATTCAGCTCGGCACAGCTGGCACGGTAGACAGGCAAGGCGATGTTTCCCTCGTACTCATCTCATAGCTCCACTCACCAGCCTAGCGGGGTGGTCCATGAGGCTCCACGTGGCCTTGGGGCACTGAAGGGAAAAGCAGAGTTGGTGTCCAAATTGAACCTGACTGAATCTATTCAAGGTTCATTTTCTCATGGATATGTAAATGTCCACTAAAAAGTGCAAAATGAGCAATAAACTAGACCCATAGTAAAGGTTATATGCCCAGAAAAAGATCATAAGCTATCTCTGTGTTTTCGGAAAAGGACAGAGCTTCAAAGGCTGGACAAAGGCATGCATGGTTTTTGTGATTCTGCCTTTATCAAAAGGCCCCCAAAATGGGGCAATGTGGGCTCTGATTATCAGTGTCTGGGTATATTGTTCTTTTCAGTCCATTGAATTTAATTCATTAGGTGGGAGTCATGGGCTTGTTCCCTGCCAGGCACCATGTCAGGGCCCAGGACACAGAGTGGACAGGTGTATACACAGTTCCTTCCCTCGTGGGCCTTGTTATTTGGGGGGGACATAACAGATGGCCATGTCCACACATAACGATCTCACTGGGAGGCAGCACCTCTGTCTTAGTTAAAACTGAGGATTTCGAGTTCAAAGACCTAGTTCAACTTTCTAATCCACTGACTTCCCACTGTTGGATTTCAGGCCAATTATTGTGTTTAGTATACACACATATTTTAATTGCAAGTCGGCGCATGCACTTGCCAGTGAGAAACAGAGAAAAGGGGAGGGAGAGGGAGAAAGCACCCCTCCATAAGGCATGGCCACTCACAGTCTTCCCCATCTCTCCGTCCTGCTGGGATTCGGGGCGTGCACGCACACAGGCGCAGCTTATCTTTCCAGCCTCAGGGACCCAGATTTAAACCATGTGGTTGGCCATATGGGATCTGGCTCCCTTGACCACTGGCCACGGAGCTGGCCCTGTATGCAATATTTTGAAGCCTTGGTTTTCTTCGCTGTGGTAAGAGGAGATGACATCTGCTGTCTCCTTCATGGATCTATGAGGATCCAACGAGACGATTTTCCTGAAAGTCTTTTCTGAACTCGTTAGGACACCTTCCAATTGTTCCTGGTAGCACGGAGAACCTGGTCTAACACGTTCTCGCAGTTCACTGGAGCACGGTGATGGGGACGCTGCGTGTTGCCAGCGGGATGTAGAAATCAGAATAAAGCTCTAGACAGCCACGGTCTACTCCAGCAGCCACCAGCCATGTGTAGCTGCGATGGGGCTAGTCTGGACAGAGCTCCCGAAACAGGGCTAGTCTGAATTAAGATGTGTTGTGAGGATTAAAATACACACCCGATTGAAGACAGTAAAAAAAAAAAATTGTAAATGGCTCACCAACAATTTCTTATATTGACTTCATATCTAAATGATATATTCTGAACATGCTGGGTTTATTCAAACTGATTTTATTAATTTTTAAAAACGTGGCTACCAGGGACATAGTGGTTAGGGTGCTGGACTCCCACATAATCAGCTGCAGTTCAAGGCCTCAGCCTGGTGGCTTGCTTTCTTACTTCTTCCCCACTCCTATCCTGTTTCTCTGTTGAGTGCACATGTCCTATAACAAATAAAAAAATAGTAATAACAGGAACCAGCAAGTGTAATGGTTAAGGTGCTGGACTCCCACATGGATAACCATGGTTTAAGTCCTGGACCTGGAGGCTTGAAACTCATGCTGGACATGTGTACATGCGTACCCACAGTCCCAGGAGGAGAATGGAGGCGAAGAGATTATAGCATCGTAATGCCCCCCGGAGGTGCTTTCTTACCTTCTCTCTCTGTCCCTCTGGTGAACACATGTACCCTAGCAGCAAAAATCTCTCTCTAAAATAATAATCATAATAATAAATAAAAGAAAATAAATAATTTTTTAAAATATGGATACTAGAGAAATTTAAATGAAATATGTGGCATATATTATATTTTTATTGAACAGTATATCTATGAAGACTCTCTTTATAAACTTTACTATATAACAGGTATATATAACACCCATAGAATTTCAAGGGTACCATGAACCTCTTAAAATCTCATCTATGAAATCTTAAAATGACTACTTTAAGTTTTTTGTTTTGTTTTGTTTTTATTGTCAGAGAGTACATAAGCTCACCACAGAGAGAGAGAGAGGGGGAGAAAGCATCCCCCCAGTGGCGTGTGATCACCCCACAGTCCTTCCTCCTCTATTTCTCCAGCCTGTCAGGATTTTCAGCATACATGCACACACACATGCCTGGCTTGCTTTTCAAGTAGCAGGTCCAGGATTCAGACTTCAATCAGCCATGAGGGATCTGGCGTATCCCAAGCGCTAAGCTACAGGGCTGACCTTAGAACGACTGTATTAAAGGTTGCTTTCCATTTCCATTCTGAGTGCATAGAAGCAGTGTGCTCGTGGCATTAGATCACTTGAGTGAGAACCTTCATTGTGTTTCTCCGAGCAGGAAGCTGTTCCACCACCGTAGTTAAAGAGGCGGCTTGGAGGGCTCCACCTCGGGCTGTGCGCACGTCACAGGCTGAGAAAGGCAGATCCCTGCAGGTACACAACTGAAGTCTCACTACAGCTGCGGGTTAGAATAAGAACACACTAACATTCCACGAAGGAAGAGATCCAAGAACCATGTGAACAACCATGCTCTCCTCCCATCCCTGAACCTTGCCCCTTTTCAAGGAAGAGAGACAAGACCGAAAAGGAAGAACCATCCGTTAGGACCTGTGTAAGTTCTCTCCTGCACTGAATTCACCGCCAAATCCTCTGAAGGGTTATCTGTGAGATGGAGGAACCGAGGCTTAGACCTGCTCAGAAATGTGCCTGCAGGATGGGAGAGCTGGATTCACAGGTTTTCCCGAGTTTCTGGAAAAACATGGGAAGCTGTGTGGTCTATTTCTGCCACACAGCTGCTACCAGAGGAAGAAAAATGAAAGAAAGGAAAGAAGGAAAGTCCGTATCCAGCTTCAGATCTCAGGAGAGGCGAGGCTGATCAAGACTCACTCTCTGACATTTTTGTTGGTTTTTCTTCTATAGACAGAGGCAGAGAGAAAGAGAGGGAAAGTAAAAATCACTCCCCCCTGAGGAGGGATATGACCATACTGCAATCCTTCCTCCTCTATTCTCCTCTTGGGATTTTGGGTATGCACGCACATGTGCCTGGTGTGATTTTCAAGCTACCGGGTTCAGGACTAGAACCATGAGCCATCTTATAAGAGTCCAGTGCCTTAACCACTATGCCACCTGCTGGCCCCAGAAATAATGTTTTACCAGTTATTTGGGTATCCCTTGGCCAATAAAACTGACACATTAAAATTAACCATAATACAGGGATTCCCTGTGGTGTGGGTGGGTGCCATCTTTTACTGGTTCCTTCTCAGAGGAAAACTCCTAAAACTGTCAAAAACTAGAAGTTGGACAGCAAAAAACAAAACACTGGTCTCCGGGATTTTGACATCTGGGTTAGAGGTGGTTCCTTGCTAGAGGAGCCAGTGGGGCAAAGCATTTCCATCCACCGAAGATAGACATAAGATTGCTGACTCTCATTTGATAAAACACTCGTGTTGGTCGACTCATAGAGGAGTTTGCTAGTTGGCCTGGCCCCAAGCAGAAGCAGCAGATCACTGCCCAAATGCTGCAAGTGGGATGACCAGTGGCAATATAAAGGGCAAACAAACAACAAAGTCTTTCTTTCTGAAAATGTTTCCACTGCCGCAAGGTTAGAAAAGGATCCAGGGAAGATATAAACTAGCTCTTTCATTTAGCAAAATAAAATGCCTATCCACTTGGTAATCTGGGCAGTGGCAGTCCCTGCCAGAGTCTTGTTTTTAAAGATTTTGTTTAATTTGCCACCCCCACACCTCCCCTCCCACTGCCTCACATCAGGCTGGACGAGAAGCGGGGCAGTGGCCTGGCAGATACTGTCACATGCTATGTCCTTGTAGAACAGCTTCCGTGACATTTATACTAAATAACCGCAGGAAGAAGGTGAGGTGCTGATGACAAGAGGCATCCGTATTTCCTGGGGTTTGGTTCCAGTTTGAATGAATATGGATAATGCACGGAAGGTCTCATTTTTCAGAGCTGTTTTTTCTTTAAACAAGGCACTCTGCATGGGAAGGACTAGACATTCCTGACACATCATTTGGCAGGTCTCAATCACAGTGCTCCAATGCTTGCTTTCAGAAACCCATTTCAGATTTGGCCCGGACTGTCAAACCTCGTCCAGGGGACCAAGGAGGAAGGTTCCTCGGTCCCAGGCAGAATGCCATACTCTCGGAACACGCACTGGATCTTCCCAGGCACCCACGGACGAAGCGCCTTGCTCTTCAAATGTCCTTTCCCTTCTGGGAAAAGAGTGAAGCACACATGGAGTGAAAGTGCAAGAGCTACTTCAGGGGACCCTCCAGAGATTCACCCTAGCAAAGGTGTCACGGGGCCTCTGTGCACGGACAAGCGAGAGACATTTTGTGGCTGACCGAGGCTGCCTGTCCTCAGACAGTTCATCCGACTACTGTTTAGCTGGTGACAATTTAGTGAGATATGCTCTAAGGTAGAAACATATTCAGGAGAGGCGAGGCTGATCAAGCCTCGCTCTCTGACTTTTTTTCTTTTTTCCTTCTATAGACAGAGGCGGAGAGAAAGAGAGGGAAAGCAAAAATCACTCCCCTGAGGAGGGATATGACCACACTGCAACCCATAACCCATGTCTTCTCCTGAATAGCCCCTCATTTAGCATTTCTCCACCTGTGTCAGAATCAGGGATCTCTTTCAACTACAGATTTCTGGGCTTTTAACTACCTACTAGATACGAGGGAGCTCTAGCCAAGAATTTGCATT
Source organism: Tupaia belangeri chinensis (assembly GCF_000334495.1). NCBI lineage: Eukaryota > Metazoa > Chordata > Mammalia > Scandentia > Tupaiidae > Tupaia > Tupaia belangeri. The sequence goes on from NW_006159894.1 coordinate 1,883,632, forward strand.
GTATCGAGCTCCCAGGAAATTCTGATATACTCCAAAATCTGAAAGCCAATGGATGTAAAGGTTTTTTACATATTTTTATATATATATATATGTATACATGTGTATATATATATGTATATACATATATATTTCATAGGGTGTGTGTGCAGACAAAATGGAAGAGAAGGGATTGCAGCATGACCATCCCCCCTGGGGGGTGATTTCTCGCTTTCTGTCTCTGTCTCTCTCTGTCTGTCTGGTGAATGCATGCACCCTATAGGAAAAACCTCCAAAAAAAACTATTTATTTAATTTTATTATTATTATTATTTAACTTGACTAGAGAGAGAGAGACACAAAGTGAGAAAGCAAGCCTCCAGGTCCAGGACTCAAACCACGATGGGCTGTGTGGGAATCCAGCACCTTAACCACCAGCCCAGCTACTGCGCTCCCTTCATATATTTTTTAAGCCATCACTGTGGTGGAGAATGAAAAAAAAATTTTTTTTAAACATCTATGTAGACTTGTTTAACAGTGTCTTTTGCGAAGAAAGTGTGGACCATCAAATGCAGGGACAACTTTTAACCTTTGCTTTTGCTAATTGATATGCTTAACTTGTTCTTTCACAGTTATGGGTCATTATCAGCCCGAGAACAGTGTTTCAGATTCTATGAAGTTGTTCCTGTGTATCTTCTGGGGAAAAATTTGTCCTTCAATTATATGTGACTGCAACATGTTGAAAAGAGAAAAAACCCTCAAAAACAAGAAAACTATTTGTCACACTTGCTGTTTCTCTGAAGTTAAAGAGTTTTAAATGATAAAAAACAATTTAGTGAAACTTGCAGTTCACCATCTTAAAGAATTTCTATATTGTATATTTATACACCCAATGCACGTGCCATCACCTGAGAGAGTCTGAGCTCCCTGGGCCTCAAGCAGGGAGGACCAGGAAACTTTGGAAACAGCCGCTCTACAAAAATCTAGGATGCTGTTTGTTGCCTCAAAGATGTTGGCATTAGGTCTACATATCAAGGAGAGAGAGCATTCATCACAGTCTAACAAATGTGCGTGGATCTGAATTGCTTATTTTACAACAAAGCGAACTTTTTAGTTTTAAACCGTATGGTTATCTGGTTGACTTAAGCAAACTCTATTACGTTGGATAGAGGTGAAAGCAAATATTCTCCCTTCCCCCAAGTAACAAACGGACCTTTAGCCAGATATTCCTTAATTACTATAAAACAGATCTCTAAAATCTTCCAAACTACTACCTGTAGGGACCACATAAAGCCAGTAAGACCAAATGTATTTGTGTTAAACTGAAGTTAACATTCTCCTTCACTTCCTCCTCCTTCTCCTTGTTTTCTTTTGTTTTTTATTTCTAGAGAGTCAGGGCACTAACCAGAGAGAGAGAGATGGAGACACACACACACACGCACACACACACACACACAGAGAGAGAGAGAGAGAGAGAAAGCACCCTCCAATGGGGTGTGATCATGTTGTAATCTCTTTTCTTCTACTTCTCTACCTTGTTGAGATTTGGGGCATGTACAGACATGCACCTGGTATGTTTTACAAGCCACCAGGTCTGGGACTCAAAACATGGTTGGTCATGTTGAGTCCAGCTCCCTTACCACTAGGCCATGGAGCCAGTCTGAAGATGTCAGTATTAAATGAAAGTCAACATCTTTCTTCTTTTTTTTTTTTAAAGAATTATTTTATTTAACTTTATTTATTTTATTTCAATTTGACCAGTTAGGGACACACAGAGAGAGATGGAAAGTGAGAAAGAAAGCCGCCAGATCTGGGACTTGAACCACGGTCAGCTATGTGGGAGTCCAGCGCCCTCAACTACCACGCCACCTGCTGGCCCCAACATCTTTCTTCTTAACGAACAATGAACTCTTTTAGCCATAAGAAAAGCTCTCTTTTTATTGATAGCTTGCCTAGAAAACCTAGAAATACCGCAGTGACTTCACTGAGCCTTCACAGTGACCAGAGAAAAATACTGGCTCTCTTTTGTGACTGTAGACAGCCCTGAAAGTGTGTAGCCAAACATTTTGTTAGTTTTAGAGGACATACATACAGTGTTTTTGTTGTGGTTGCTGGGCCAGGAAGTAATATAAAGTGCAACTGTGTTTCTAGATCATTCTTTCAGGTCCTCTTACAATATCCTGATTCCAGCGTGGAGAACCGCGTTGTTCAACACCCATGTGCTACAGAAGCACCACCTGCTATGAGGTGAAATTAGGAAGACAGAAGGAAGTGCTTTCAAAATGTGTGTGTGCATGTGTGTTATGTTCTTCTGTTCTGGATTGGAATACAAGCAATCAGTTCATAAGACACTGTAGAGTTCAACCAGAAAATCAAAACCTATTCTCTCATATTTATTTGTTTATTTACATTTAATCACTGTCCATCCTTACAGCATCCCTGACATTTTCCCAGTGTGAATGCAGTGCAGTTAGTCCAGTTCACGACATGACCACGCACAGTGTCATCCACAGATACCTTTTCATTTGTGTTTGTTAAATGTCCTTTTTCCTGATTCGTCCTCCCTGTCCCCCACTGCCCACCCACTCCTATACTGTTGCTAGCATCTACAATTGCCCCGCTGCGATCTTTCGCTTTCTGCCATAGAGCACAGACATTCAGTATATAGTAAGCGGAAACCGTTCCCGTATGTCTCACACCCTCTTTCCATCTTGTACCTTAGTTAGTACGGTACACTTACACAATCGACGAGCCAACACGGGTATGTTATTATTAACGGAAGTCCATGCTTTCTTCAGGTCTCCCTGGTGTCCTCTTACATGTCATTTTGTCCTGCTCCAGGATTCTGTACAGGATACCACGTCACACCTAGTCCTCATGGCCTCAGGCTCCTTTTGGCTATGACAGTTGATCAGATTTTTTTTTCCTTTTTTCCAGAAGACACATGTGCTTGCTAGAGAGAAAGAGGGTGTTCGTACCTTCCGGTGGGGGCGTGATCATGCTGCAACCCTTTCCCGCCATTTCTCCATTCCATTCAGATTTGGGGCAGGCACACACATGTACTCAGTGTGTTTTTTCAAGCCACTGGGGCTGAGATTCGAACCAGGTCAGCCGTGTGGTATCCAACTCCCTTCACCATCAAGTCATGGGCCAGCTCAACTTTCTCCGTTTTTGGTGACCTTGACAGTTGTGAGGAGTACTGATCATATATTTCCAGGCACATGTAATTGGGGCTGGTCTAATGTTTTTCTCAGGATTAGACTGGAGTTATGGGTTTGGGAGAGGAAGCCACTTGTCCTCGCAACAGGATTTATCATGGCTGGCGTTGACTGGATTGCCTGTCTGAGGTAGTTTCTGTGAGACTTCTCCACTGTAGAGTTACTCTTCCCCTACTCTACACCGTACTCCCTGGAATGAAGCCATGGCGAGTTAGGCTCTGTTTTGTGAGGCTAGACTGTCTACTGTGACGCGAAGTTCCTCTGCAGGGGACACTTGTTTATCCTTCCCAGTGACTAGTCTCATTCATTTATGCGTATGCCTATGAGCTCATGAAGATTTTGTTCTTTGGATTATAATTTGATCCTACTTTGTTGTTCAAATTGTCCCAGCTTTGGCCAGTGGGCGATCACTCCTTGGGTTTCCTTGCCCTTCGACATCTCCTGCACTCTCTCCTCACAGTTTCTGGTTTGCTTAGCACCTCATTACCTTCTGGGACTACAAAAATGTCCCAGGTTCATCTTGTTTATTTCTTGCCCCTGCTTTAGAATCAGTCATTTTTCTGAGAAACCCTGGGTAAAATACTAGGTTGTCAGGAAAGTCATGATGTAGGTTTATTTTATTTTAATTTTTTTAGAGGTTTTTGCTACAGAGCACGTGCACTCACCAGAGGGACAGAGAGAGACAGAGAGATAGAAAGCAAGAAATCACCCCCCAGGGGGGATGGCCATGCCGCAATCCCTTCTCCTCCATTCTCCTCTCAGGATCTTGGGCACGCACGCACACGTGCCTGGCTTGAGTTTAAGTCACTGGGTCCAGGACTCGAACCGCGGTCGACTACATGGGAGTTCAACGACATAGCCATTACGCTAACTGCTGGTCCCATGATGTAATTTTCAAGGCAAACATGTCACAATTTTCCAGACAACCCGATTTTACTGAATTGTGGTTTGGTATCAAGAACCAGTGCTAGCTGTGCCCACTCTAGCTGCTTGGATCTGCTCACACATTTCTAAACAGGCACATTTTCCTAGCAGCAACTTGGAATAAGACTGCAGACTGCTCTGTGTGTCTCTGGTCTAAGAAGAGTGCCGTCATGAGGTAGGAAAGGAACGCCATGGTAATTAGGAGCTGGGGAGAGCCTTGCAGCTGGGGATGCACGTTGTAGAACCATACTTCTGATTCTAGTCTTTCTCACTCCTCCTCAAGGACTGTCTCTTAGTGGCTCTGCTTAGTTCCATCTTGCCAGATCAGAGTCTGTAACATCAGACTTACCCAAGTTTAAATTCTGGCTGGACAGTATTTATCAGCCATATGACCTGGAACAAGTGTCCCAGCACCACTGAGCCTCAGTTTCCTCACCTGTAAGTAGGAGGTGGTGATGCTAACAGGACCGACATCAAGAGACCTCCAGAGAAGGGGAAGGGCAAGGCGTGCACGCTGTCCACAGGGCCTGGGACCGCCAGGCACAGCAAAGGCGCGGAGCACACAGCAGGGCCCATTGGTGTTCCCCCTGGGGAAATGCTGTCTTCGGAGACACAGCAGCTGGTTTTAGGACAGCGTGGCAGAACAGGCTGTAATTAACGCAGGTGGCAAATGCAGAACGGAGGAAATGGCATGTGTTGGGCGGGCTCCTGGTTCTGCAGATGACATTGCTCTGGAGAAGTGAACCGTCAGTGATCAGGGCCCTGGGGGTCCCCTGGCATTTGGTGGCTCAGCACAAACTCTAGCACTGGGAGGTGAGGTATCTGCTGCAAGAAACAACCAATAAAAAGACAAACGAAACTCAAAATCTTCCCCACGGTTTGTGCTTATCAAAGTGCATCAGCACGCAGACATCAATACTTTCTTGGCCTTCCAGAAGGGATCCTCACGCTAGGCTTCTTCACCACGGAGCATTCCCCTGGAGGGTGACAGGGTGCTTAACAACTGGGTTTCTGTTCTGCAAGGAAAACGGGATTACAACAGCTTTAGAGAGGTTCAGGACCTTCTTTGGGGAGGAAGAAAAACACAGATATCATGAACTTTCCTAACATATTAGGTTAGGTCCTCCCAGCAGGCCTGAGTTGGAGCCTAATATGGAGGCTGCGGCCGCTCCGCTCAGTGTTCTTCCTTTACCCGAAGAGCATCTAGGCCAGGCATTCTTACAGTGTGGTCCCAGCAGGAGCACCACCTGGAAACTGGTTTGGAACACAGATTCTTGTATCCCATCCCAAACCTACTGAATCAGAAACTCAAGCGAGCACTACCCCTCCCCTGCCCACTGCACTCTGTGTTTCCACAAGCACTCCAGGTGACTTGGGAGCTAGTTCAAGTTAAAGAACCATTGACCTAAAGAATACAGGACTTTCTACAGCTTTCTATTGGAAACCTAAAGCCATTTTGAACTCTAAGCACCTTGGAATTTGACTGACTCTCTCTCGTAACAGTAAGTAGGTATATAGTAAATATGTGTTGAGTAAATTAATTAAAAAATACTAAAGTGACTAAAGCCCGAACCAATGTCTACCAAATGCTTGCAGTGTTGTGGAGCAACTTAAACTTTTGCTCATTGTCGGTGGGCGTGCAAAATGGTACAACCACTTTGGAAGACAGTTTGGCAGTTACTTAAAAAATCAAACATACTCTAACCATAGACTCCTTGGTATTTACTCAAAAAAGTTGAAAACTTCTGTCTAGGGTCTGCTCTATGACCAGGTGATTAAGGCAGTTGGATCCCATGCAATTGGAATCCCAGCCTATGGCTTAAAAACCCACCAGGTGCATGTATATGTGTGCCCAGAATCTCAACAGGATGAAGTTCAGGGATTGCAATGAGATCACACCCCACTGGGGAACGTGTTCTCTTTCTCTCTCCCTCACTCATCTTTCTGGAGAGCACAAATGCTCTCTAGCAATCAAATAAGAAAACATAAAAATCTTATGCCCACACTAAAACTTGCACATGGATGTTTAGAGCAGCTTCATTCAAAATTGGCAAAACTGGGATACAACCAAGGTGCCCTTCGGTAGGTGCCTAAATAAACACACTTGGATACCTCCAGACACTGGCATAGTATTCAGTGATTAAAAGAGCTATCAAACCACATGGAGGAACCATAAATGCACTTTGCTAAGTGAAAGAAACCACTCCGAAAAGGCCACACACGGGACCAGCAGATGGCATAATGTTTATGTCACTGGACTTCCACGTAGTTGATCGTGGTTCAAGTCCTGGACCTGGTGGCTTAACACTGGGTGTGTGTGCATGCATGCTCAAAATTTTGAGAGGAGGATGGAGAGGAAGGAATTTCAGCGTGGTCATCCCTCCTGGGATGTCTCTGTCTTTCCAGCAAGCGCCTGCGACCTAGAGCAAAAATCTCTCTTAAAAAGAAGAAAAGAAAAGGTTATACACTGTATAACTCCGACCATGTGGCTTTCGGAAAAGGCAAAAGTATGGCGACAGTAAAAAGATCTGTGGTTGCCAGAGGTGCAGGAAGAGAGAGGGGTGAATGTGGAACACAGGGATCCTGGGGTCAGTGAACCTATTCTGTGTGATACTGTAGCAATGGATGCATGTTTTACATTTGTCGAAATTCATGGAATGATACAAAGTGTGAACCCCGGATTTCAGTTAATAATGTGTCAGTGTTGGTTCATCCATTGTAACAAATGTGCCACACCAATGGAAGCTGTGAATAACAGGGAGAATGGCAGGGAATGAGGGAGTATATGGAAACTGTGTACTTTCTGCCCAGTTTTTACTTAAAACTAACATTTCTCTAAAAAATTAAGTCTACCAAAAAATAGAAGTAGGTAAGGTCAAAATGCCTTTGATGAATGAATACTGTTTGGACATTTGAATTAATAACCTACAGCCTCATCCCCAGGTAAACTGTCAGGTCGAGTTGCCCTTTTCATTCCCGTGCTTTTTTTTTTTTTTTTTTTTTTTTTGCTACAGGGTGTGCATGTTTATCAGAGAGAGACAGAGACACAGAAAAAGGAGAGAAAGGGAGAGGAGAAAGCACTCCCTCCTTGTGGTTACACCACATTCCCTTCTCCTTTATCTCTCCCTCTCATCGGGATTATGGGCATTCACATATGCATGCCCTGTGTGCGTCTCAAGCCATCAGATCTGGTACCCATACCACGTGACTGTCCATGTGGGATCCAGCTACCTTAACCACCACGACACGAAGCCAGTCCAAGTCCATGTTCCAGTCTGACAATTAAGGTTATCACCAATGCATGGGAGCTAGCCTCCTGGACACATGCATACTATGATTTAAGAGCATCTTGTTTCACTAGAAGAATGAGCTCTTTCATCTCTTCTCCATAGGAAGAGGAGTCTTTCTAGCTACAAGGAATGGTGGTGCCCTAAGTTCTGGATACACCATGCCTGGTTTCCTTTGTGAAGTTCCAGATTCTTGGGAAATACCTTGGGACACTGGAAGATAAATTTCAGTAGTTGGACTGTTCAGGGCGGGGAGTGGGGATGGAGAAGGGGAGCATAGGCCTTGGATACTGCGCCCTGTGGGCTAATCTGTTGTTCTGAAGAAGTGTGGTGTTTCTCTTGAGATGATGAGCGGAAGTTTTCTGTGACACAACTGCACTGCCCACTCGTAGACATATTCCAGTCATTTTAATCACGTGGCTGATCTAAGAGTGCATGTTACCTGAGCAATGTTGTCGGAGGGACAGCAGGAAAACACTGGGCGGTGTGGCAGAATGCCAGTTTCCACGGGGCGGTGATGACCCAGCCAAGCTCTGCATTTCTCAGCTCCTTGTAGCTGGCCAGTGAAACAGAAGCGAATGTTGCAGGATGGGACTTCCAGGAAAGTTCTTCCCAAGAGGGCAGGAAAGCAAAAGCAGGCTGGAGGAATGCTCCTTCCGTGCTGTGTCCCTTTCCTTCACCTGGAATGCTCATGCGATGCTGGTGGTAGAGTTGTCGTCATGGGTAACTGTGAACACGACTGAGGATGGGGAGGCAGATAGCTAGCGGACATGTCGGTTCTGTCGCGCAGCTGCCACCCTGGTCCTGAACAACTTACACTGGCTTTCTCTACGTGAGAAAAAGAAAAGCCCCTAATTTGTTTAAGTTGTTATTTTTGGAGTTTCTGTTACTTGCAGTCAAGCCCAATGCGTAACTGAATCAAATGTTTTCAGTCTACTCTAGTAGTCAGGGGTATGAAATTAAAAACAAAATGTTTTTAGATTTATTTCTTCTAAGAGGAAAAGAATGAAAGTGAGAGAGAGAGAGAGTGTATGAAATTAAAAAGTTTTTAGATTTATTTCTTCTAAGAGAAAAAGAATGAAAGTGAGAGAGAGAGAGAGAGAGACCCCGACAGGGCCATGATGCCGCAACCTACCCCGCAGCCTCGGTCAGCCAGGTTGGGGCACACGTGTACCTGGCATGCATTAGGATGTGAACCCGGACTGTCCCACGTGGCCTCAGCGTCATGGAGCATGGTGTCCCCACTGCGCCACTGGGGCTGGCCTCGAAGAGCATGTGCTTTGAGTGATCTGTGCCTCTGTGTGACCCTGGGCATACTGCCTCAGATTTCTCAGCTCTAGATGCTTCGTTTGTAAGGCAGAATTGAGAACAGTGCCAACCACTGGATTGTTTTAAGGATAACTTGAAGCAATATATTTTTAAGTGCTGTCAGCACAGTGGCTGCACACAGCAAGGACTGGATAGTTGGGAGTGGCGGGCCAGAGTTGCCCTCCAGCACAGACATAGGCTGCGTGGTCGTGTGAGAACGGTTGGGAACAGAGCAGGGGCTTGTAGCACTGTGTCTCGGGCCTCTGAGTATAGGCAGCTTCTGGACTTCAGAGTCACGTGAAAAAGCAAGGTTACCTGTCCTCACGTGGATCTGTCAGGCTTAACCTAAGGCTGTTATTTCCTCTCTCAGCCCCCTTCTAGGGATCGACACCTACGGGTCATTCTGGAAAACTGCCCCTTACTGGAGAAGGGAACCAGACAGTTACACAGAGAACAGGCTATGGCTGACGTCTCCGAGGTCACCCCCTGGACTCGGCGGATTGTCCCAGTAGACACCCCACTTGGAGGCCATTCTATAGGTGGGCCGGAGGCTGGCCAAGGGTCCCAGGGAGAAAATTCCCTACCCCCCGAGATGGCTATTCCAAACGTTCTCATTTCTCCTCAGATCCTCTTCCCCTCTCATGCCCTATGATGCTACTGCTTCGGATGAGAGTGGGAAAACAGAAGCAATGGGAGGAGAGCCGATTTATTCTCCCTGAGGTGGATCTCAGGGAGAGCCCCAGAGATCGCCCACCCTTCCTCTGCCTTCCTTCCTGTTCCCAGCAGTGTACTGGACCTGCTCCTAGCAAGTCTCACCTGGCACCTGGACAGTGAGACCCAGGCCCTGTTGCATCGCGGAGCACCATTTCTATACCTCCTGTGTCACCATCACGCCCATTTCCCCCTCTTCTGGATCGTCTTCTATGCACATGAGCGCTTGTCTCCCCATCCTGAAGACAGCAACAGCACACCCATAAACCCCTCCCTGGAGCCCGAACCCCACTCCAGCCACTCCCACTGCAGTGCTTCCCTTTAGAGCCGTGCTCCTGCCCTGTTCTCACTTCCTGGCCTTTTGTACCTCTCAGACCACTCTGGCGAGCATCTGTCCCCACTGCTCTACGGACCCTGCTCTCGTCAAGGTTGCCAGTGGCTTCTTTGTTGCCGAAGTGAATTCTCCGTCCTTGGCTTACCCCGACTTTTAGTAGCATTCTGCTCAAATGATCACTCCCTTTTTGAGAAGCTGTCTTCACTTGGACTCTCCAGTGTGTGGAGAGCCACATGCACCAAAATGGCTGAAATGACTTTCACATGATGACTTCCGGACTTCCCTGTTCCTGGAGTAAACAATCCGCCCCTAGGCTTCCCAACCTAGCTAACATCCGCAAGCAACTTCTCAGTGAGGTCCAGGACACCAATCTGCCCCTAAGCTCCCCCCCCTGGTTAACACCCCCTGACAAAACAATCAATTACTGGTCCAAAACATACCCTTCATTTACATATTGAGCAACAAATTGCCACCCTGCTGTGTATATAAGAATGTTCTCTGGCCCTCAATAAACGAGCGACTGTATATCATTCAGAGCTGTGACACTGTGTCACTCCCGTGTTGTGACGCTGTGCCAATTCCAGACCCCCGCTCTCTCACTCAGGTAGCCTGTTCGATTGTCCCGCGTGCCGGGACACCAGTGTGGGAAATAAACACCCAATACTTTTATAACACAGTATGGACTCCATTATGGCAAGGACTCGATTTCATTTAGAGCAATTTCCTTGGCACCTAGGAAGGTGCTTGGAATGTACGAAATGCACAAAGCATGTTTGTTGTATGGATGAATCTAGATCACAGATCAGCAAAGCACAGTGCATGGACCAAATCTGACCCAGTGTCTGTTTTGTAAATAAAGTTTTACTGGAACACAGCCACACTCATCAGTTTGTGGACTTGTTTACGGCAGTTTTCATAGCATAAGGGCAGATTTAAGTTGCTGTTACAGAGACTGGAATATATTGCTTAGAAAGACATAAGCATAGGGACCAGCAGATGGGGTCATGGTTACATTGCTGGACTCCCACGTAGTTGACTGTGGTTCAAGTCCTAGAGCTGGGAACTTGAAACTCACTCTGGGTGCATGTGCATGCATACCCAAAATCCTGAGAGGAGAAAGAAGGAGAAGGAATTGAAGCATGGCCATCCTTTTTGGGGAGTGATTTCTTGCTTTCTGTCTCTCCATCTCTCTCTGTCTCTCCAGCAAGCACACATGCTCTATAGCAAAAATCTCTCTTAAAAAAATGAAAGCCATAAGCATTTATTATCTGACTCTTTGTAGAAAAACTTTGCTTGATCCCTGATTTAGTTACTCCAACTTCCATCCCTTCTCTGTGTCAGACCTGGGTGCCAGATGATTAAAGTGAGAAGGTCCGTACAGAGAGGATACGGCTCCCTCCCTCACTAGCGGCATTATCAAGCTTTGTCTGTGGCAAGGGCTAAGTAAGAAGAGCTCTTTAAGCTAAGGGTGTGGGGAGAAGATGGAAGTCAAAGAGAATTAGCATTGTTAATAAGAAAACCCTTCCCCAACTTGCTTCCATGTACTCTGCATGTTCTGTTTCACTTCATCTTCCTGTGATCATGTGGGGCTGGCACTGTCATCCCCATTTTGCAGGTGAGGAAACTGAAGCACATGTGACTTCAGTATTTTGGTGAAGGTCGCAGAGCTATGAATGATCAGAAAGGGAATTACTGATGCCAGGGGATAGACCCCTGCTTAGGCAATGTAACGACTGTGACTCGTAGCAATGGTAACTACAACACACAGGGATAAGGGCGGTGTGCAGGTTCTGTTTTCAGTCTGTCCAGTCAGCCTCGGGAAATGAAGGCCTGGGAAGATGGGCATTCTTGTTCAAGGCCATATGGCCCTGGTAAAAGGATACAGCTGGGCTTGATCTGGCAGTCTGGCTCTAGTTCTTGACTACTCAACCTTAATGCAAGATGGGTCCTTGATGGCCAGTGGTCCAGCAAATGAATTCAAGGCCAGACCAAAGGCAGGCACCACAGATCTCCAGACTCCGAGCCAGGACTTCAGTCACTCTCCCCCACTGGCCACCTCGCTGAGGCTCAGTGCTGTGCCACATCTCAGTCAGGTTGAGTAGAGTTGGCAAAGACAGAGAGCCATTCTCACAGAAATTACTAGAACGTTTCAGGATTTACTCATGCTCTGTCCACATTTTTATCTCTCTTGGGGCACTGCCCATTTCCTGGGGAAGCTATCATTTCAATAACTGGTGATAACATCTGTTTTTAACTTGTGAACCATTTGTAGAAATGTGTTTCAGGAGAGAACTAAACCTTCAAGGAGGTTTCTTAGAAAAGTCACTGAGCTTTCTTACTTAAATTACACTGCAGATTTGAATTGTGCAACAAAATGTACTCTTCAACTTACTACTGCACAAATTATCACTCTCCATTGGGAGGTGAAATTTTTTCTCATGTGAAAGTTATTAACTTAAAAAAATGAATTTTGATGTATTTCTCTTCCAAAAATCAAACAGAGTCATAATCAATTTTATGCACACCTGGCCATCTTCCCAGAGAAGTACGGAACTATTCAAAAAAGGAGACATTCTTAGGACCAGCAGATGGTGTAATGGTTATGTCGCTGGACTCCCACGTAGTTGACCGCTGTTCAAGTCCTGAATCCGGTGACTTGAAATTCATTCCAGGCACTTGTGCATGTGTGGCCAAAATCCAGAGAGGTGACTAGAAGAGAAGGGATTGCGGTGTGGCCATGCCCCAGGGGAGTGATTTCTTGCTTTCTGTCTCTCTGTCTCTGGCGAGCGCATGTGCCCTATAGCAAAAAAATCTCTCTCTCAAAAAAAAAAAAAAAAAAAAAAAAGAAAGAAAAAAAGAAAAAGAGAGGAGGCATTTCTGTTTACTAAAGTACATTTTCCATTTTCTGGTTGTGCAAAAAGCTAGTAACATCCTTGTGATAACAAGGTACTATAGACTGGTCACTTAAACACAGTTGTTTTTTCCCCACCATTCTGGAGTCTGAGAAGGTTAAGGCTGATGCAGGCCCTGACAAAGGCTCTCTTTCAGTTTTGCACATATCTGTGTTTTCACATGATCTGTCCTTAGTATGTCATGTATGTGCAGAGAAGGAACACATTAGTAAGAGAGCCTCCTCTTCGTACAAGACCATAAGTGCTTTTGTATTTCATTATGACCTGATCAACCATAATTACCTTCTAAAAGCTCTATTTCCAGATGCAATCTTGTTGGAGGTTTGGGCTTTAATATACAAACATTTTTTTTGGAGGGGAGAGGGGACACAATTCAGGCTGCATTGACCTGTTCCTGGTCTGAGAACTGCTCTGTGTGACCTGATCTTGTGAAAGTTTGCAAGCTGACTTTATGAATGTTGCTGGCTCTGGTTCTGAGTCCAGATTACATGGTAAACATGCTTCTATGTAGAAATATCTCAAGCTGTTCATTTTACTTAAAATTTTATCACATGAGGAAATAAGTGTGTTATTTTGCAGCAGTTCATTTTTTTAAATAGTCTATATGATACTAATAGCAGTTAACTTTCAATGATTGCTTGAAGCAATACCCATACTAAGCATTTGGTTTTATATTCTAACAGTGTCAACAACCCTGCAATGAGGCAGTATTATTACTTTCATTTTATGGATAAGGAAGCTGAGTAACTTGCTCAAGAGGAACCAATCAAGAATGACTCAGTGTGGGAACCAGCAGTTAGTGTAATGGCTATGTTGCTGAACTCCCACGTAGTTGACCGTGGTTCGCGTCCCGGACCTGGTGGCTTAAACTCACGCCGGGCGCGTGTGCGTGCGTGCACAAGATCCTGAGAGGAGAATGGAGGAGAAGGGATTGCGGTGTGGCCATCCCCCCTGGGGGGTAATTTCTCGCTTTCTATCTCTCTGTCTGTCTGGCGAGCGCACGCGCCCTATAGCAAAAACCTCTCCAAAAATAATAATAAAAAAAAGAATAACTCAGTCTGAATTTGAACCCAGGTCTTAATATATTATTGCATTCTGTCAGAAATACCTGAGACTGAGTGATTTATAAAGATATAGAATTCATTCAGCTCATGCTTTGAAGGCCCAGAGGTGAGGGGCTGGTTTCTGGTGAGGCAACAACACAGCAGAGGGCAGGATCTTGAACAGAGTAGCTATCCACAAGTTTTTGTCTCATTCTGGTCTCATTCCCTCTGCTTATAAACCAACCAGAATTTAGTCATGGGTGCTATACCCTAATGACAGGATCACATCCAAAGGCCCCACCTGTGGGACATCATAAAGGGATTAAGTTTTACAATCAAATCGTAACATTTGAGGGACAGCCAATGACTACTACTAAGACCAAATTATAAAACGAACCTTTGAAGGGCAAATCATTATCCATCATCATAACCCAGCACCCACTCCAGGGCTTTCTCTAACCAGACTCACACCTCTCAGTTGGTGATGAACCTTACACTAGATACTTTTGGTCCCTAATCACCAGCAATGTTAGTTCAGCACAGCCATCAGGATTAACCTTTAACCGAGAAGAAAGGTCATTCAGTTTGGTCTAGTTCTTGCATGTACTTAGATTTGCTTTATTCATTTGTTTTTGTTAACAATAATTGAGGCAAAGGCATTCTTTTGTAAAAAGGCACTCATAACTTAAACCATTTTTGGTTTTATTAAATATCCAATATGTTTCTGGAAAAAAAAACTTTTGAAAACAAATGGTGGTGGATATAAGGTGCTTTTCCCTAGTCTATATTTTAATTTCTGCCTGCTCTCCTCTACGTTGAGTATGTCCTTAGACAACTTAGTGGCTAATTTTTTCATGAAAATGTTCCTCATTTTTCAGAAACCAAAGGAAAAGCTATCAGGGAAAACGTTTTTCTCTGCTCTGCATTGGAAGTAGTGCATTTTTGTCATGACTAGAGTTGTTTTTTTCAAAGCTGTTTGAACAGTCTGAATTGGAAGAGTGGATGGGATGGAAGGATTGTGCCTTTTTTTCTTGAAAGCTAAGGGCCATAGAATTTGAGCTGCACAAGCCTTGGAAAGAAGCAGGGATGGATGTTGGAACAGACAATCTCATAGGTGATCCCTCGTTATTAAAATTGGCAGACTTATCTCTTTTTTCCCAAATGTTTACACTTAAAGGAGTCTTTTGTAGCTCCCTGAGAAGACAATTTTTTTAAAGAAAGATAAGAATGTTTATCCTTTGCTCTATCTACTCAACTGCAAAGAAGTACTGCAAGGTGGAAATAAGCCCGATGACCATAAAACAGCTCATTTCAAAAGTATCCACATGCACTTTTGTTATCTGTGCTTACTCACCATGTGAACTGTTCGTCATCAAAATAGTTAACTTCCCCCTGCTCTTTCGCCCATCCCCTCCTCAGAATGGCAGAATGAAAGGAAACCATCAATACAAAATCCATGGGCCATGACAACCATTTGGCCTGTTTAGAGGTGCTTATACAGAAAGAAACACAAGAAAACAAAGGGGAAGAGTATGTGAACTTCTAACCCTCTTCCCCACATGCCATTCGGTTGGTGGGTGGCATGAGCAAGCGTTCAAGTTCCCTGCAGTGGGCGTTTTTATGGAGCCAAGTGACAAAGAGCCAAAGAGGGTAAGAACTTGTGAACAGCAAGTGGAAAACTACCAAGAAATGTCCAACCACTCCTGCAAAAACTTCACCTCGCTTGAGGGAGGGCAGCTTAGGTTCACATCTCCAAATCCTGGGGCCAGCCCTTCACTACACAGAAGAGTTTTTGTTCAACCTTGTTTTCTTGCCCTGCCCCTTTCTTAGTCCTCTTGTCCAAGTCGAGTGACACTTTATTAATTGGGGTGGGGGCGCGGAGGGAATAGATAGAGGGGAGTAATTATTGCTAACTGACTCCTGCCTGCAGTTCTATCTGTAGCTTTTATGAAACCCATATTTGAGAATGAACACACCGAAAAGGCAACACTGACTCAAAAGTGCCAGAGGAAAGGAACTCAATCGATTACTTTATGGGTTGTCGGAGAGGATCTGCTAAATCTGTGCTTGTAGAAGGGCAGTAAATGTTTTGAAAAAGAGTGTGAGAACACAAGCAAGCTGTACAGCAGTCACAGCAGGGAATTCCAGGTTTTACTTCTGGATTTACATGTTGGTTTTTGCATTTTGTGAAAGCTTTCTGGACAGATGAAAATATGGAAACCCAGGGAGGGATCAATAAAAACTAAATATGTATTGGTTGAAGATGGCTAAAGTACTCGTGGTAGTGGTTTGAGTTTTTGCAGAACATAGTTCAAAAAGGCAGTGGGTTTTCCTTTTCTTTCTTCTTTTCTTTTCTTTTTTTTTCTTTTCTTTCTTTCCTTTTCCTTTCTCTTCTTTTTTAAAGAGAGGTTTTTGCTATAGGGTGCATGCACTTGCCAGAAAGACAGAGAGACAGAGAGATAGAAAGTGAGAAATCACCCCCCAGGGGGGATGGTCACGCCGTAATCCCTTCTCCTCCATTCTCCTCTCGGAATCTTGGGCACGCATGCACATGCGCCCGGCGCAAGTTTAAGGCATCGGGTTCAGGACTTGAACTGCGGTCGACTACATGGGAATCCAGAGACATAGCTATTACGCCAACTGCTGTCCTGGCAGTGGGTTTTTCTGAAAGGCAGTTGGATATAGAGATGTGAGAGCTGGGACTGAGCTGGATGTTCCTCTCACTGGGAGGAACATCCTGGGCAAAATACTTAACCTTTCTAGTGTCGGTTAAAAGAAGTCAAGAATGCCTGCCTATCTCAAATGGGGCAGTGGGTGAGGATGTGCTTTGTAAATTACAACATTAGTATAATTACAGATGCTCTTCAATTTACGTTGGGTTACATCCTAATGAGCCCACCATAGGTTGAAAATAGGACTCACATCATTAAGTTGAAAATGCATTGAAGGGGTCCGACAGGTGGCATGGTGGTTAAGGCACTGGACTCCCACATGGCTGACCACAGTTTAAGGCCCAGACTTGGCGGCTTGTCTTCTCACTATATTTCCCTGTCTCTCTTTGCTCAAATTAAATAGTAATAATAATGATAAATAATTCTTAAAAATAAAAAAAGAACAAAAATGCTGTGAAGGGGCCAGATGGTACACAGTGGTAAACGTGATACTCTGTGCTGGCCCATATAGGAAGGTTCTGCATTTCTGTCCAGAGACCTCCCTGAGAACCGTGGGCACACACATACCCATGATCCAGCGCCGGCTGAAGCTGGGGATTGATCACAGAATCGAGACCCTGTCAGCAGTGCTGTCTTTCGCTCTGTCTCCCTTGCTCATGGAAAACAAACAAACAAACAAAACAAACTTAAAAATGTATTTAATAAACTAAACCTAGTGAGCACCATGGCTTAGCCTACTCTATTTTAAACATGCTGGAGAACATGTGAATTAGCCAAAAGTGGGCAAGTGATCCAACAAAAAGCTTATTTTATAATAAAGTGTCGACTATCTCATGTAATTTATTGGATACTGTAGTGAAAGAGAGAAACAGAATCGTTTTACGGGTACTCAAAGTATATTTTCTACCAAATGCATTTTACTTTCACTTTATCATAAATCTGAAGTCAAAAATTGAATCATTTTAAGTTGGAACTGTACCATATAAGTGTTTAAATGTGACTCGAAAATAATATAAGTTGTTAATTCATTTATTTGTTTCAGAGACAAATGTTTTGTATGTTTTGTATCTGTGTACCTTAACCAAAATGTAAGCTCATAAGGTTAGATACGTTCCTCTATTGCATTTCCTATTATATCCTCATATAATGAAAACAGAGACATATAGAATCATATAATGAAAATCTACAAGGAGCCAGAAATGTGATAACAGACTCAGTTCCTGTTCCCCGAAGTGTACAGTTACTACTCATGAGTAAATAGAAAAACACTCTAAAGTACGTGAAGTGCTACGATGGGTAAATATACACTGCATGGAAGTGCAACAATGGCACTCATCCCGGATTCGGAAAATTTTCAGAAGGCTTCTAGGAAGGACTAATGTTCAAACCAAATTTAAATGTAGTATTCTTGAGCCAGCCCTGTGGCCTGGTGGTTAAGGGAGCTGAATCGCACATAGCCGATTAAGTGATGTGAGTCCTGGACTGAGGAGCTTGAGAAACACGCTGGGCACATGCACATGCATGCCTAAAGTCCAGACGGGATGGGGAAATGGAGGAGAAATGATTTTGGTGTGATCCTGCCTTGTTGGATGGTGCTTTTTACTTCTCCTCCTCTGTCTGTCCATCTTTTTCTGGCAAGTGTACATGCTCTCTGGAAAAAAAAAATTTAAAACAAAAATAAACTAAAGTGGTACTTTTCATGAGAATTCTCCTGCCTCCTGTGACCATATTAAAAAACTTGACTCTCATCCTCTTATATGTCCTGTCCTTTCTCGTTCATTTTTCTTTATAGCACTTATCACCTGACACATCTCACATGTTTATTTGCTTTTGTTTTATATCTGTCTACCTTAACTAAAATGTAAGCTCACAAAGCTAGATATGTCCCTCTATTGTGTTTCCTATTATGCCCTCAGTGCTTAAAATAGTTTATTGTATGTAGTGGCACTTAACAGATAGTTGTTGAAAGAATGGCTATGAAATGTAAGTATGATTTGGGCAACCAAGAGGGCAGAAAAGAATGTTCCAGGAGAGGAAGACCGTAGTGAAAGACCAGGACTCAGAGTACAGGTGGCTTAGTTTGGCTAGAGTATTGACATATATGAGTGGAATATGGAAAGATGAGACTGGGAGATAGGTAGGGCTAGATCCCCATGGACTTTGTCAGCCATGTTGACGAGCGTGGATTTTATTCTGAGGATAAGGGCATTTGAAGTACGTAAGGTGGAGGTGATGATAAGATCTGAATTTCCAAATCAGATCTGGAAGACAGACCTTACAGATCTTTCCCTGTCACAGCTGGAGACAGGGAAACCATGAGGAAGCTCTTTCATCTTTCTGGGAGTAAGATGGTGATGACCTGGACTAGGACTACGGCAATACAGGAGAGGCATTGGAATGAACAGGCCTTGCTGGTGGATGGGCAGTGGGGAGTTGAGGGAAGGGTCAGTGGAGGTGGATTCTAAGTGTCTTGCAAGTGATGGCACCATTCATGGAAATGGGGAAGACAGTAGAAGATGCAGACTGGAGATGAAGATGAAGAGCTTTGGGACCAGCAATTGGCGTAATGGCTATGTTGCTGGACTCCCACGTAGTTGACTGCAGTTCGAGTGCTGGACCTGGTGGCTTAAACTCACGCTAGGCGTGTGTGCGTGCATGACCCAGATCCCAAGAGGAGAATAGAGGAGAATGGATTGCGGCGTGGCCATCCCCCCAGGTGGTGTTTCTCGCTCCCCAGGTGGCTCGCTTTCTGTCTCTCTCTCTCTCTTTCTGTCTTTCTGGTGAGTGCACGTGCCCTATAGCAAAAAACTCTCAAAAAAAAAAAAAAAAAAGATGAAGAGCTTTCATGTGGATCTTTTAAATGAACATGTTTTTGACAAGCATTTGTATAAGTGGGTTGGTCTATAAATGGTAACTGAAGGCACAGGGTGGTTGGGCTTTTCCAGGTAAGTGAGAAAATGATGAAGTCTGGGAAAAGTCCTGAGAGACACTAATGATAGGAAGACAGAGAGAAAGAAGACCAAGAAAGAAAGTGAGAAAAAGATGCCAGAATGGCCCACAGAGGGCCAGGAATAGATGGCATCTCAAAGAGAGAGAGAGGCATGACAGGTCAAGTTAGATATGAAGGTATCGTGGGTTGAATGGTGCCCCCCCCAAGAAGATATGTTGAAGCCCTAACCTCCACTACCTGTAAATGTGACCTTATTTGGAAATACGACCTTTATAGATATAATTAAATGAAGACGAGGTCATGTTAGATTAGGGTAGGCCCTAATCCAATGATCAGCATTCTTGTAAGAAGGAAATACGGACACAGAGGCACACAGGGAAGAGAGGCATGTGGAAGAGAGGCATGTGCTCCCAGTTGGTGGGAGCACCAACTGTCACCATCTGGATTTCAGACTCTGACCTCCATTTTCTTATCTTCATGTGGGAGAATGAAATGCTTTAGGCCAACCTATGGCCTGATAGTTAAGGTAGGTGGATTCTACCTGGTGGTCAGTGTGGTTTGAGTCCTAGACTCGGCAGCTTGAAAAATATGCCTGAACTGGGACTAAGAAAAGAAGGGAGAAATAGGGGAGAAGAGATTATAGGATGACTATTCTCCTGGGGAGGGAGGGTTCTCTGCCCCCCTCCCTCTACATGTAAGCACATGCACCCTCTGACAAATTAAACAAACAAAAAAAGAGAATAAATTTTTGTTGACCACCTGAATCATGGTCATTTGTTACAGTAGCCTTAGGAAACTAAGGCAGGAAGGGAAAGTGTCTACAGATTTAGTGACATGGAAATCATAAGAAATCATGGTGAGAGGGCCAGCCAGTGGTGTGGTGGTTAAGTAGGCTGGATCCCATATAGCTGACTGTTTGGTCAGGTGTAAGTTCTGGACCCGGCAGCTTAAGGAAAACACTGGGTGGGACCAGCAGATGGTGTAATCATTACATCGCTGGACTCTCATGTAATCAACTGTGGTTCAAGTCGTGGACCCGGTGGCTTGAAACTCATACTGGGGGCGTGTGTGCATGCATACCCAAAATCTTGAAAGGAGACTGGAGGAGAAGGGATTGTGGTGTGGGCCATCTCTTTGGGTGGTGATTTCTCGTTATCTGTCTCTGTCTCTCTGGCAAGTGCATACACCGTA
Source organism: Tupaia belangeri chinensis (assembly GCF_000334495.1). Classification (NCBI taxonomy): domain Eukaryota; kingdom Metazoa; phylum Chordata; class Mammalia; order Scandentia; family Tupaiidae; genus Tupaia; species Tupaia belangeri. The sequence goes on from NW_006159894.1 coordinate 1,904,157, forward strand.
TAGCAAAAAAGTCTCTCTTAAAAAAAAAAAAGAAGAAAGAAAAACACCAAGCATGTGTGCATGTGTGCCCTAAAATCCCAAGAGGAGCATAGAAAGGACTGTGGCATTGTTATCCCCTTTGGAAGGTGCTTTCTTATTTTCCTCTCTTTGTCTCTATCTTTCTGCAGCGAGCACATGTACCCTTTAGCAAATTAAGAAACAAACAAACAAACAAACAATACTTATAGAAAACCCCAAAACAAACCTCCCAAATTTTAGTTGACTAAACTCATACATTTATATCTTGGTTGGAGTGAGGAGGGGGCAGGTTTCTTTCACCTTGTGAAGCTGCCAGATCTATTACTTGAAGAAGAGAAAGTGAGAGGGTGGGTCATTGTACCTGGGATTAGATGCTTGTTTTTGGTTCTCATTCCTTTAACCAGAACCCAGTCAAGAGCCTTTAACTAACAGCAAGGAAAACTGGGAAATGTAGTCTTCCTGTGTGTCCAGGTAAAAGAATGGAATTGGTCAGCACATAGCAAGGCTCTGCCCCAGCCTGTGATGGCTGGAATTATGGTATAATCATGAGTGCAATTAATCTGACATAGAAGAGGGGAAAGATATGGAGAATCTGATGCCTTGATGATATTATTAAGCAATTGATTTAATCAGGTTGGGTTTTTTTTTTTTTTTCCTTTCTCCAGGTATTTTTCTTTTTCTTTTTTCTTTCTTCTTTTTCTCTCTCTTTCTTTCTTTTTCTTTTTCTTTTCTTTATTTATTGACAGATCTTTGCTTCAAAGCATGCATGTGTGCTTGCCAGACAGAGAGAGACAGACAGAAAGTGAGAAATCACTCCCCAGGGCTGATTCTGCTCTCCTCTCCTCCTGGGATTCTGGGCATATGTGCCCAGCATGAGTTTCAAGCTTCCAGGTAGGGAGACTCAGAACTGCAGTTGGCTACAAGGGAATCCAACGCCTTAACCACTATGCCACCCGCTGGCCCCAGATTTTTCCTTTTCAATGAGAGATTATTTTTCCTATTGCAAACTTCTTTTTTTTTTTCAATTTAGAATCTGAAATTTATTTAGTGAGAATAAAATATAAAACTGAGTTGTAATGTTATAAAACAAATAGAAAAGAGTTTTAATATTAATTACATTGATAAGAATATGAATAAGTGTGAAAATTATAAATAGTTACTACTTATAGAGTACTTACTATAGTCTTTTCTTTTTAAAAATTTTTTATTATCATCATAATCTTCTTTATATTACATTGGATTACATATAACTTTACAGTGTATTACATTGTTTTTTCAAAAGGGAATGCGATGCATGTCAGTCAGTACAGAGACATTAATCTCCCTACTTCAACATTCAATATCTTTTCTATGTTTTTCCCAATCATTATTATTATTATTCTAATTATTTTTTAAAAGTCAATCGCTATTTCTCATTTTGCTTGTAAAAATACTTTGCCCAACATGAAATACTTCTCAGACCAATCCAGTTGAGAATACTATACATGTCATCATCAACAGTTAATAACCCCTATCTGTTTCTCACTAACGTCCTGTCTCTCTATTGTTCACTTGCTATCTTTCTCTATCCTCTTCTCTTCACTTACCCCATTCCACACTGTCCTATTCTCATTAAGTACCTTCACTGTGTTTATGTCCTCCGAATTTTTGCTCTCTATTATAGAGTGCGGATAGTCGGTATATATTGAGTGGATACATACAATATCTTTCTTTCATAGCCTGGCTTACTTCACTCAGCAATAGATCCTCCATATCTGACCATTTTCTATCAAATTCCAGGGTCTTGTTATTTTTTATGGCTGAGTAGTATTCCATAGAGTATATATACCACACTTTTCCAATCCATTCATCAGTTTGTGGACATTTAGGTTGGTTCCATGTCTTGGCAATTGTGAATAATGCTGCAATAAACATGGATGTGCAAGCACTTTTCTGACTGAGCGTTCTCCTGTCTTTTGGGTAAATACCCAGAAGTGGGATTGCTGGATCAAATGGTAGTTCTATTTGTAGATCTTTGAGGAACCTCCATATTGTTCTCCACAGTGGTTGAACTAGTTTACATTCCCACCAACAGTGTAGGAGGGTTCCCTTTTCACCACATCCCCGCCAACACTTACCGCTTTTTATATTCTTAATCTTTGCCATTCTGACAGGGGTTAGGTGGTATCTCATTGTGCCTATTGCAAACTTTTTTAAATTGGCAAAATTTAATTTTGTAACTCACAACATGAAACATCCTCATTCAGAAATCATGAACTTAATTATATTATTCAAACAACTTAGTATATTTAGATTATCATATTTCATCTTAGGTGAAGAGGTGAAACGATATCTACTTTATGGCCTTATTTGACATGTTTTGCAATCCCATTGAGAATTGGGAATCAAAATATTTTTCGCCTTAGGTTAAGACTGAATATTTCCATGGAATTCACATTTTGTAAGGAACAACAAAGAATAAAACTGCACCAATTGGCATTTTAAACAATTTGTTGTCAACTGACCCTGCAGAACTGACCTGTTTACAAAACTGTCTCTGATGTTCACTTATCAACTATTTATGTAGGACCTACTATGTATGATTGCTTCTGTATTTGCCTGCTAGGTCTTGCATAACCGAAAAGAGACATTTTTCTCTTACTTATTTTTATACCCTTGTCACCTAGCCAACAAGACTCAATACATGAATGAGACATAAATATTTGTTGAATAAAATTTGATTTGGTCTTCCTCATAGAATTGAAAATAAATGGAATTTAGACAGAGCTGACTGGAATTATGACTTTGATGCTCTAATTGAGTGATCTTGGGAAAGTTAATTATGTGTGTGAACCTCAGATTCCTGCTTATTGAGGATAATGCAAGAAAGCATATGAAAAGTATCTAGTTTATTGCCTGGCATGAAACAGACACATTATAAAAAGTGGTTTGCTTCTTCCTCCTTCACCTCCTTTCAGCATGTTATGCAGATCAAGCTTCACCCCACATTCCAATTGATGAATGCTCTAGAAAACCAAGCTTTATGATAAACATAATTAAGAAGTTGAATCTGCTGCCTGAAAATTATGTAAAGCACATTGAAAATTACTTTTGAATTAGTTTTTGTTTTGGATGTTCTATGACAGGGTTTCCTGCTATTAGTGTAGATAACTGAGAGCCAGTAATCTTTCATTTTAACTCACATGTACTCAGAACATGTCCAAGACCCACAAATTCAAAGAAAAGAGAATCCTCTCCACTTTTCTCATGAAGTATTTATCTTCTTTTTTAATTGCCAGAGTGCATATACACTTGCCAGAGGGAGACAAAGAGCAAAATTTAGAGAGAGAGAGAGGGAGAGGGAGAGAGAGAGAGAGAGAGCGAGCAAGCGAGCACTCCCCAGTGGGACATGGCCATACTGCAATCCCTTCTGTTCCATTTCTTTATCCTGTCAAGATATGAGATGCACACACACACACACACACAGTGTGTTTTTCAAGTTTTCAGGACTGGGACTTGAACTGTGGTCAACCATGTAGGCTCTAGCTCCCTTAACCACTAGACTATGGGGCTTACTCATGATGAAGTATTTTTATTTTTTAGCTGGGCTAACAGGTAGCTTAAAATCTAATCTTGTGCTAAAAACATAGGCTCTGGCAAAATGTTCTTTTTAGTTTAAACTATTTCTCTCACAATTGGCCTGGGAGACACAATTTCATGCAAGGCTAGACAGAAGTCTGTTCCTGTTTGCTGTGTAGGCAAGGCAGAGAACTTGACTTGTGCTTATTTTATTTTCACTAAAGAGTGTTGCACTGAGACAGATGCTCTGAGTTTGAGTCTCAGGTCTGTGCCCTCAGGCATGACACTTCAAGTTTGCTCCAGCCTCAGTTTCCTTTTCTATAATATTAGAGCTTTAGAACAGTGATTTTGGTGGTGCCTTAAGCTTTAAATTCTATGCTGGAGTTTCTTTGATACTTCCTTTTTCTCTTCTTGATTTCTTATTTCAATATTCACTTCTTAGATAATTAAGAAGAACAAAGGTATGTGTATGAAGATAGTCAGTGCTCCATATTTTACTAAGGAGGGTTGTCAGGGGGTGGGAAGGAGAAGAAATAGCCTAAGTCTAATAAGAAGGAAAAAGTTAAGTAAATTATGGTAAGTCACTCGACTTAGTGAAATATAATCCAATGATCAAAAGGAATGGTTATGAAGTCTCTCTAATAAAATGGGAAATGTTTTTGTATCATGTTAAATGAAAAAGGCAGAAGATAAAGGATCTCCAGCAATGGTAACAACCTAGGAAATGTACAGGAGTATGTATATACAAATTCTAGAAGGCAGCATGACAAGAGGAATGAATTGATATGCAAAAAATATGACTATTTTCTTACTTTTGGTGGAATGAGGGAAGTGTGTTCATTATATTTAGGTTTTTCATTGATATCTTGCCTTCCAAATTTATTTAAGGTAGGCTAATGGCTTTAGGTGCCTTAAATGCTAGAAAGGGTTGGGGGAAAACTGACCTGATGCAGATTAGATTCCAGAACCTCCCTTCTTTGTTTCTAGACTCCTTCCACACCAGGGAGATTTTCCTGATGATGATAAGAGAAGAAAATGTCGACAGTGTTTCTCTAAGAGATTGGACTGTGCTTTCTTTACCCTTCTCTCTCTCTTTTTCTTTAATTTGCTTGTTGTCATTTACTTTCCCTCCCAGTATGTTTTTTTCCATTGAGGAAAATTAACATACAAGGAAATGCACAGATCTGAAATGTACAGTTCTATGAGTTTTAATAACTGTATAGTCATATAATCGACACTCCAATCAAGATAATCAAGACAGAGAACATTCCCATCATCCTAGAAAGTTCTCTGTGCCCTTTTCCAGTAAATCACCTTCCCCCAGACAAGCACTGTTCTGATTTCTATCAACATAGATTAGTGTTTCTGTTCTTAAGCTTCATATCAGTGTGTTCTAAGATGGAACCACACAAGCAAGATGGCCTCCACATTTCAAAGGAGCCGAAAGACAAAGAACAAGACAGACAAGTCCAGGTTGTTGGTCACGAGTTTACTAAAGGAATTGACAACTGAAGCGATAACTTGGATGGCCACAAGAAGGTTAGATCTGCACACTGTGTTCATCCCAAAAGCATATGTTATATATCCAGTACAGGAGGAGGAAGAAGGAGTATGTACAAGAAGGCATTTGAGGAATGTACAGATTGATTTTGTGATTCAATACTGTACCTTAACTATGATCAGAATGTACTGCTCCATGGATAATACACATGTTTACCATAACAGCTTAGACTACATTTCAGCCTTGGAAATATAGCCGAGTCGCTTTGGGTAAAACGTTGGTCAAGATGACTGATTACCAACAAGATGGAGTCACTTTGGTTTAGCCACACAGGGAGTCATACAGATGTCCTTCTGGGGGTGGGATGAGGAGGTATCTGGCTTCTTTGTGTCAACACACTGTTTCTGAGATTCATCCATGTTGTTGTGTATATCAGTAACTCATTCCTTTATATTTCTAGGTAGACTGAGTAATGGCTCTGAAGAGATCCAAATCCTAATCCAAATGTTACATTGCAAAAGGGACTTTGCAGATGTGATTAAGTATCTTGAGAAGATTAGTTCCAATTACTCTGGAGGGCTCTAAACTACAAGAAAAAGGATGCAGAGGGAGTTTGGACTACAGAGGCAAAGACTGACGTTATGCATAAGTGATGGAATACAGGCACCAGAAGCTGAAAGGCTTTCCCCTGGAGCCTACAGAGGGAACCAACCCTGCCAACACCTTGACCTTAGCTCATTGTAACTGGATTTGGATACCTGACTTCCTGAACTGTAAGAGAACAATCTGTACTGGTAATTTGTTACAATGACAATAAGAAACTAATATAATACCATTGTACAAATACCACGATTTGTTTCTCCATTGACTTCTTGATGCATCTGAGGTTTTTGCTGTGTGGGGTTATTAATAAATAAAACTGCAAAAAACATTCTTACACAAGTCCGTCTGTGGACATATGCTTTCCTCTCTCTTGGGTAAGTATATTTAGGAGTCCAGTCCCATGGTGCATCAGTTAAGCACTGTACACAGGGAGTCAGATTCCATAGAGTCAACTGCAGTTTGAACCCTGGTCTCAACACATGTGCATGCATGCCTCAAAGCCTGACAGAATATCAAAATGGAGAAGATGGGATTGTAGCATGACCACAGCCAATTGAGGAGTGCCTTCTTGCTTGCTCTCTAGTAATAATATATATGTATATGTAAACTGAATTGTTGGGACATAGAAATAGGTATGTCTAACTTTATTAAAAACTTCCAGTTGGGACCAGCAGTTAGGGTAATGGCTATGTCACTGGACTCCCACATAGTCAACTGCGGTTCGCGTCCCAGACCCGGTGGCTTAAACTCACACCGGGCGCGTGTGCGTGTGTGCCCAAGATCCCGAGAGGAGAATGGAGGAGAAGGGATTGTGGAGTGGCCATCCCCCCAGGGGGTGATTTCTTGCTTTCTGTCTCTCTGTCTCTCTCTCTGTCTGGCAAGCGCACGCGCCCTATAGCAAAAAACTCTAGAAAAACAAAACAAAACAAAACAAACTTCCAGTTTTTCTACATGTTTGCACCAATTTACAGTTCCACCAACAAAATACGAGACCTGATCGACTTTAAAACAAACATGGCCGACCACGGTTCAAGTCCTGGACCTGGTAGCTTGCTTTCTCACTTCCTCTCTCTCTCTGTGTGTTTCTCTCTGGTCAAATTAAAATAAATGAATGAATAAATAAAATTAAATAAATTATTTTTAAAAACAAATAAACAAACAAACAAACAAATAAAAACCAGGAAGAATGGGGCCAGTCAAATGGCATGGTGGTTAAGTTTCTGAACCTCAGATGGCTTAGTGCACAGTTTGAGTCCCAGTCCTGGTAGCCTGGCAAAAATACACTGAGTATGTGCATGCATGCCCAAAATCCCACGAGGAGAATGGAGGAGAAGGGATTATGGCATGGTCACCCCCTATGGGGATTGATTTTTCATTTTCTTTCTCTCTGTGTCTTTTTCCAGCCAGCATATATGCCCTGTAGCAAAAACTTAAAAATGGGGATAAGGGGAAAGGAAAAAATCAGGAAAACTGGAGTCATTTACCCCAAAGGCCTAAAGGATTGGTGGGAGCAAATTCCTTTATGAATGATTCCAGATTCTGATTGTACTTCTAGAATGAGCTCTAGTGCAGACTTATGGCTAGATTTTCTTCTTTATTTGTTTTATCTTGAAAAATAAATGGTTGGGCCAGCCCATAGCTTGGTGGTTAAGGGAGCTGGATCCCACATGGCTGTCTACATGATTTGAGTTCTGGACCTGGCAGCTGGGAATTGCAGCATGACTACACCTATAAAGAATGATGTCTCAGATGGAGTGGTGGTTAAGGCACTGGATTCCCACATAGTTGACCCAGGTTCAAGTCCTGGTCCTCGCGGCTTGAAAGCCATGCTGGGCATTTGTGTGTATGTGCCCAAAGTCCCAAGAGGAGAATGAAGGAGAAGGGATTGCAACATAGCCATCCCCAGAGGGTGATGTCTCTTTCCTTCTCTCTGTCCCTCTCTGGGAAGTGCACGTGCCCGAAGGCAAACACCTTTAAAAAGAAAAGACTGAAAAGACAAGAAAGAAAAGAATAGATTCACCTGACCACCCACCCTTACCCTCTTTCTCTCCCTTAGTCCCTGTATGCTCCTATTAGCACACACTGTGCTTTCTCTGTGGGTGGGTGTCACAACCCCAGAGACCTGGACGGCTCAGAGAACAGGAGCCAGCAAGTCTAGACCTTGGAGTCCTGAGAGTGACACAGAAAACAAGTACCCAGCCTGCTGAATGCCTTTCCTGTGTGGTGCAGTCAACCATATTATTCTTCAGTTAATGGAATTTTCTTGCTTCTCTAAGTAGAAAAACACCAGTAACTCAGATGCTGCCCACTATAGCAGCTGATACAACACTCAAAGAGCAGGGAGTTGAGAGGGAGGGGGGAACCTTGCTGTATCTGTTTTTTTGGGGGAGATATGGTGGGAAGGCAGGGAGCTGTTCTGTTATTTTTGCTTCTGTTTTTTTACCTAAAGAAAATCTGCCAGGGCCATTCCAACTCTGATCCCTGTAGATTCCAGAAGCCTTCTGAGGTTAAGCTCAAGAACAAAGAGGTGGTTGTTTTTCGGATATAGTCTTGGTGAGCCAAGTTTTGACTCCTGAAAGAGGATCTGGAATTTGGGGGTCAGCTGGTTTATTTTCCCCATGACTCTCAAACTTGTTCAGACCATGGCACTTTAAAAACAGAATGGGTCATCGGCTTGCTGAACTATTTTTGCCGTCTCTTTCCAGGTACAATGCCTGTGAAGTAATGCCTTGCATAGCACACCAACTTCCATGCCCACTTCCTTTCATATGAGCCTGTTATTTTCCCATTCAACACTTGCAAACGGTGAGTTTATATCTAGATAATGCCCATTGTAGTTCTGAGGTCTGTTGGCCATCTTGAGAACATTGGGAATTACAGACCCTGGATCTCACTGGTGACACTTTGGGGCCAAGGAGAGTTACCGTGGATAATATCAATGGGGTTAGACCTATTAGTTTGTTAGTCTTGGAGTTGATCTCAGTGATAGTCTCTTTGGCAGTGATTGAACTGGAGCCCCTGTCAGGCCTGGTCAGATGTTGGCACATGGCGATACAAGTCCTCTCCCTGCCATACAATGGAAATAGCTCTGGAATTTGAGTACGGCATGTGGTACAAACATGCCTGGTCCTCAGCAGATCTAGAATGAGTTTGCACAGACATGAAGACCTCATAGATAGTGCAGCACATTGCTTTGCAAAGAAAATTATTTGGACAACACCCAGGCTTAGTGCCAAGCAAAAGTTGCAACTGCTCCATTGGCATGAAACTGTTGCACCGGGTCATAGAGTGTCCTTCTGTGTTGGACTCATGCCAATGCCATGTGTGACAATACATGCTTGACCTGCATCATCTCTATCTTCTCACCTTACTTGGAAAATAAGTAAGGAGTCAGTGAAAGGACTTCTAGTTACCCAAAATTTTCCATCTGTCACTAAGCAAGGCACCCAAAGAACCCGCACCCTGTGGTTTTGGAAAGTTAGACCAGAAGGAGGTATGGGCACTTTCCTGTCCTTTTTGGGTTGAGCCAAACAGCACAGAAAGTGACACCCTGTGGGAGCCATGGTATAGCACAGCATCATGGGAAGAATGGTGTCTTTGAGCTAGAAGATGAGGATACAAAAACATTGCTTGTCCCTGCTGGCTCCCAACTTCTTGTCTGTCACATGCAGGATGCCACTGTCACTTCCTCCCAAGAAAGAGAGTGTATCAAAGGAGACCTGGTGAATGAAGGTGCTTTGGCATCTGTTGAGGGCCATATAGACACACAGGTGATAGTTGTTCTTGGTTAGAAGGGTGACACTCATTCAGGCAGCATGAGAAAGTACTTGTCTTTATTAGAAAAAGAACTCCCAGGACCAGTAGTTAGCGTAATGGCTATGTCACTGGACTCCCAAGTAGTCGACTGTGATTTGAGTGCTGGCGGCTTAAACTCACACTGGGCATGTATGAGTGCATGCCCAAGATCCCAAGAGAATGGAGGAGAAGGGATTGTGGCATGGCCATCCCCCCCTGGGGAGTGATTTCTTGCTTTCTGTCTCTCTGTCTCTCTCTGTCTTTCTAGCAAGTACACTTGCCCTATAGCAAAAACCTCTCCAAAATAAAGGAACTCCCAACAAGGAGGTTAGCACCCAGCAAGGTGGGGAGTACCTGGAAGGAGGTCTGTGTAGTGGGGAAGTTGGTTCCCCATGGGAGGTTGTTACCTGGTGAGGAGGTTAGTACCCAGAGAGGAGTTTGTATGTGGTCCAGAGAATGAACCCCAATGAGGAGCTTGTTAGTGACAGGAAGGATGGTACCCACAATGGAGTTTGGTGCCAAAGAAAGGGGATGAGACCCAGTGGGGAGACTAGACCTTGGAGAGAAGGGAGGGTAGACCTGTGAGGGAGTCTAATGGCAGAATCAAACGAGATCAAAAAAGATAATTTGTGCAATTCTTCACATTGAAATAAAAAGGCAGCAGTATGTCTCAAACCTTTAGTACCCTGCCCACGGTTTGGGGTTTTAGAGCATCCATTTGTCCACATTGGTTTTCTATTTCTGCCCAAGAACACTAGTTAAAATTAAAATCAACATGACTGTGATCAAACTGATCTCATATTTCTCCTGCCTGGAAATACCTACAATTCCTTAGAACAATGTTTCCATTTACCACAAATCCGGTAGCATTTTAAAATGTAATAAAAAACCCACCATCCTTTTCCTGCCTCCCACTCCTGGTGTTTGGGAGAAGAACACACGTGGACTTTCAATCAAGGGGAGACAGATCTTCCTTTATTTTGCATCCCTCCATCTTTGCGGAAGTGAAGGGCTATGACAAACCTACAGATGCGGGTGACTCAGGGTAGATGATGGAAAGGAAGTGAGCAAGTCATAGCTAATAAATTTGTGGTGTGCTTTTCTATCCAGCTGACATGTTCCATAACTGAAGTTAGATGGGTTGTTAGGTCGGGTTGGACCTGAAGTCATTCATCCACTCAACGAGCCTCATTGGCCCCCAAGTGTCTGTATTTGCACTTGTGATTAGGGCCAATATTTGGCAGGAAATTCTCATCCTGTTAAAATATTGACCTATGGAGACCAGCAAATGGCATATGGTTACATCACTGGACTCCCAAATAGTCTACTGCATTTTGAGCCCCAGACCTGATGACTTAAAACTCATACTGGTTGTGTGTGCTTGTGTGCCCTAGATTCCGAGAGGACAATGGAGGAGAAGGGATTGCAGCTGGCCATCCCCCCGGAGGGTGATTTCTTGCTTTCTGTCTCTCTGTCTCTTCAGTGAGCACACATGCTCCCTAAATTCTCTTTTTTAAAAAATGAACTACATTCACACCAGTTGCCAAATAAACACTACCTGAACTCCTTTCCACCTCCCCAAGAGCCTGAGCCCATCTATTGGGTTGTCAAAAATGTCATGACATATTTTTCTGTTTTTCTATGAAAAAATGTATCATAACTTTTCTGGCAACCCAATGATTGGTTGCCACCTATTATTGCACTAACTGTTAAATAGTTGTTACCCCAGTTTATAGAACAATTAAAACACATCCTCAGCCAACAAGATAGAGGAAGATGCCATGCCTTTCTTTTCTTGGAAAAGTCCTATGATTCAAGATGAAAGAGGTCCCTAATCATTGTTTTTGTTTATGTAATTGAGAAAACCAAATTAGAAGACACTCTGTTCACATGATACAAGGACCGGAATTAATATTTACTATATGGAATAATTCAGTCAGATACACTAAGGAAATATATGGCATAAGCCAGCCCCGTAGCCTAGTCTTTAAGGGGACCAGATACCACATGACCAACTTCAGTTTGAATCTTGACCCCAGTGGCTTGAAAAACATGCTGGGGGTGTGTGCATGCATGTCCAAAATCTTGATAGGGTGGAGAAATGGAGGAGAAGGAGTTGAAGCATGACCATGCCCATTGGGAGTGCTTTCTCCCTTTCTCAGTCTCTATCTGTCTCTAGCCAGTACATCTGCCTTTTAGCAATTAAGGGAAAAAGATACATGACTTAAAGAAGGATGAAGCTGTATAATGAGGCAGATGCCATCTGGCCCAGTAAGAATTCGATGAAGGTGATAGCATTCTCTTAAAGTCAGAAGTGCCTGGAGTTGCTGTCTATTTGTAGAGTCTAGAGACATGTTGGAGGCAAAATTAAGAAGGCATTTCTAATTTGGAGGTTTTCAACCTGAATTCACAGTTAAACACTGGAAATCTCTCACTGGTTTCCATATGTTTTTGTTTTTGTTTTCCTTCTGGTGATACATGGGAGGAGGGTCTTCAAAAAATTCACAAAAATGTATATTGTGAAAAAACTATGCATTGATTCCAAAAAATGTTGTGCGCCAAAATAAATTCATACTCTATTTCCATCATTCTACAAACGTCTTGACAGTCCCTCATGTGATCATTGTTAAAAAGAGAGCATTTAATTTTATATATTTTCCACTGCCTCCCTTCCCCTCTTCCTCTGCAACTGAGTCTCTGTTAATGATGTGATTGTACCTTTTCTAATCTTCCTGATGTCTGGATCATGTGAACATATATTTTAATGCTTAGCATATATAGTATCTATGATCTGCTTCTTTTCAGTTCATATACTGCAGACAGCTTCTATAGCGGATAGTGTGATGTGCTCCTAGACCCTGCTTCAAAGTCTAGACACTCAATTCCCAGCTGACAGGTCACAGCTAAGTGCTTCCCCAAGAGTTGCTCTTGGTCAAAGTTATACCTTCCCACAAGGGGACAGTGCACATCCAGAGTCTGGTCACTGTGGATTAGAGTGACTCAGTCTTTGCTCTGAAAAGCCTTTCCAGCTCCAGAGTTTCCGATGGTCCAGCTGATACCTCTGTTCATTTCAGTTTAACTTCTCCTGTACCATCCTGTTCTCCTCACTCCCTCACAGGTGTTCGTTGTACCAGTGGGGCTTTCCCAATAAAATTCCAGGCCAAAAAATTCCATCTCAGAATCTCAGGAACCAATCTAAAACAATGCCCCATCTTTTCAAAATGTGCAGGGTATTCTACTGTATTTTATAGAACCCAATAAACAAGAACTTTCAGTTTTATTCCTATAATCATGTTTTATATTGTTCGTTTATTATTATTTCTTGCTATTTCCCTTTTCTTCTCTATTTTTATTTTTCTTAATTTTTGCTGTAGGGTGTGTGCCTGGGTTTTTGGCACATACACACATGTGACTGACATATTTTTCAAGCTGCCAGGTCAGAGACTAAAACTGCAGTTGGCCATATGGGAACCAGTTCCTTAACCTCCATGCCACCTGCTGGCCCTCTCCTCTCTTTTTCTTTTTTTTTTTTTAATTTTCTTTTTTTCTTTTTTTTCCCCCAATTTATTTATTTGCATTCATTCACTGTACATCATACAAAATGAGATTTTCCATCCAGAGTATACTGTGTATTGTCTCAATTGAGCACATCAACAAACTTGTTATTGTCAGCAAATGATCTTCCATTTCTTGTTTTCTGTATGTTTTGCTTTTTTCCCTCCATCCTTGGTTCCCTATCTCTTACCCTCTTCCACCTCCCGCTCTCCACCCACACTGGTATCTATGTTTGCTTTCTATACCGTCCCCCCCCCCCATTTTTTTAAAATCCCAAAAAACCACATCAATCCAATAACCC
>NW_006159894.1:1918184-1941161 GCF_000334495.1 Tupaia belangeri chinensis
GTTTTGGTCAACCTGGCTATAATGTGTCTTGGAGAAGATCTTCTTGGGTTGATTCTATTTGGGGTCCTTTGTATTTCCTGGGACTGGATCTTTGAATGCCTCTCTAGGTTTGGAAAGTTTTCTTGCAGGATTTCATGGAATAGATTATCAATGCCCTTATGGGTCTCCTCACCTTCTGGAATGCCAATTATCCCGATATTTGGATGTTTGATGGTATCCAGTACTTCTCACATATTATTCTCAAATTTTTGTGCCATTTTCTCTGTCTTCATGGTGGATTTTTCTAGGCCAGTCATTTTCTCCTCTACATCTGAGATTCTATTTTCTGAATGATCTAGTCTGCTTTTAATACTTTTGAGGGAGATTTTTACTTCTTGTATTATAGACTTCATCTCTAGCAGTTTCGTCTGAGTCTTTTGTAAAGTGTGTAATTCCTCTTTTAGATCTTGCAGGAATTTCCTCATCTCCTGGAACTCGTCCACTTCTTTCTCCTTTCTCTTTAGCAGTTCATTATCTCTGTTCTCTTCCATCTCTGTTAGCTTCGACATTATGAATGCTAAAAATTCCTAATCAGAAATTCCCATGATTTTCACTGAACTGCTTGTGGATGAAGAAGAGTTACTCTTTTCCCTTGGAGGAGAGGTATTTTCTCGTTTTCCCATATTTCTTGTGATCCAACAGTGATTTCTTGTCATCTGATGGATGGTGTGTTTAATTCAAATTCTTGAAGTTCAGTCTAAATGTTCAGGAACAAGCAGACAGAGGTGAGCTAGAATCTCTTTGCCATTCTGTTGTGATTGCTGGTGCAGCAGATTCAGTAGATATTGAGAAATATTTTAACCCTATCAGTATTTGGATGTTTAGCTACAGTGCTCTTAGATCCGTCTAACTAGTTCACTATAGCCATGTGGAACCTTCTCCTGAAGACCCGTGGCTTCTTCTCGGCCCTCTTCCCTCTTTATTTATTTATTAAAGAAAGGTTTTCACTATGGTGCAATCCTCCTGCTTCAGCCTCCTGAGTATCTGGGGCTATAGGTGAGTGCTATCATGCCTCGACTTTAGGTGAGCTGGGAATTGAATTAGGGCATCCCATGTGGCCTCTGCCTCCCAAGTACTACTTTCTACCAAAGACCAGGCATCCTTCTAATTTTAAATGTGTTTAATTATGTTTTATTTCACCAGATTAGTTTCTCGTACTTTTTTTCTTTTTTTTATAGACCATAGATTAGTTTATTCTTAACACCCATCATGCCATGAATTCATAGGGAATAGGTTCCAGTAGCTCAGGCTCCTTTCCCTTGTTTCTCACAAAGTGTGTTTCTCTGGGTGGAGCAGGCTGGCGCTTTAGTTGAACCCAGGTACCTTTCTCTTTGGCTTCTTTCTTTTTCTGGTCATTTTCCTTCACACGTTTTAGGAAGCTATCTCTGCTCTTAGAATGCTTAATATGCTCGATACACACATTAAATCTCTTGGCAAGAATCTTGCCCTTAACTTGTTGGTTCACAACAATGCCAACAGCATGCCGGGTAACATTGTAGACTCAGTTTTGCCATGGTAACATTTGTGGGGCTTTCCTTTTTTTTGGGGGGGGGCATTCCTTTTTAAACAGTACCCATCCCCTTAATGTCTACAATATCACCTTTCTTGTACATCAACATATATGTTGCCAAAGGAACAACTCCATGTTTTCTAAAAGGCCTAGAAAACATATATTGGGTGACTCTCCCCTTTTCCTTTGTGTTTGTCATTTTGGTTAATTACTGGAAGATGGTGGGTCCCTGTACTTTTTTTCTTCTAGGTTAACATTGTCCAATAGAAATATACTGAGAGCCATGTATGTAATTTAAAATTTTCTAGCGGCCATGAAGGCATGACTCATTGGGGATCATCTTATAATTCTGCTTACCATACACACTAACAAATTTAAAGGGTAAAATTCATTTTAATAGCATATGTTATCCAATCCAATGTAGCCAAAATGCCATCATTTCAATATATATTCAAAGTAAAAATTACTAAGGATTTTTAAAAATTCTTTTTTCTTTCATACCCAGTCTTTGAAATTCACATGTTCGAGTGAGCTGGTGGTGTGGAGGTTAAAGTGATTGGATCCTACATGGCCAATTGTGTGGTTTGAATCCTGAACCCGGCAGCTTAAAAAACATACTGGGAATGTATACATGAGTGCTCAAAATCTGGAGAGGAGAATGAATAAGGGACTGTAGTGTGGACATCCCTCCTGTGGAGTGATTTCTCACATTTCTTATCTCTCTTTCTATTTTTCTTTGAAAAGCACACATGCTATATAGCAAATTAGAAAAGAAAAGACAGACTGATATGATAAAAGTAATGAGGAGGAGGGGGTCAGCAGGAGGAAAAAAGAAATTCCCATTTTGCACATAGACCATGTTACAATTTGCATGAGTCACATTTTAAGGGTTCGGTAGCCACATGTGGGATTCCCTGTTTCCTGTGATACCTTGATTCCAGATCTTGAAGTGGTGAAGATCTCTGGAGTGTTGGGAGGGCTCCTCACACTTTTTGGTATTGATTCATGGTCTTGAAGATTCATTGGATGTAATCTGTAATGAATACTAGTTCCAGGTTCGTGTTAGAAAAACACTGTTTGTGGATAACCTGCAGACAAGATTTATGAACTCTGTCTAGGAACTGGCTGTCCTGTAGGCAGAGTACCTCCTGATTTCTTTGAGTCTTACTTCTTGTGGCATCTATAAATATGAACATCCATAGGGCATTATCATTGAAAGGTAAAATATGAACCAGCATTCTTAAATATCAGAGAATATGCTCCAATACACAGAAAAATTCCCCTCACTTATTTGCAAAGAGCGATAGAGAATAGTAGTAGTACTAGTAGTAGTCCCAAGGGTCAGTGGGAAAGAGAAATTCAACATCCTCTTAACTGGGAAGTTTAGGGACCCACTTAGGAGTGTCACTTGGGAATAATTTCTCCTTTATTGGACTATGCTGTTTTTGTCCTGTGATCTTAAGTGAAGACATAGGTTATAAAGCCAGTGTTTAAGCTAAACTTATGAACTTTGGTACTCTGACTACTGGAGGATGGTGCTACCTCTTAGAAATTGGACTAATGCCTGTAGATACTATCTTTCGCTGTTTAATGTTTTTTGAAAACTGAATTTGCTCTGCTGTACGTGTTTATGAATTCTTTGGGAGAGAAGAGAAAGGAACTTCTCCAGACTTTTAAATTTGTGATGAAGGCAATTTTTAAAATTAAAGTTTTAAATATCTGAAAAAGAAAAATCACATGTGACTAAGGCTACTGTACCGCACGGCACACTTTTAGAGGTTTGTAAGTCTCTCTCAAAATTGCATTATAGGACATCAGCAAAACAACAAAGTAAGGGTACCCAAACATTCCTTCCTCTGTAAAAGCAACAAAAACATTATCAAAAACAGTCAGAATCAACTTTTTTTCCCAGAACTCTGGAAATTAACCAGAGGTTCACAGCAATCTGGGGACATTCATTTAGAATAACAGCTGAATTTTGTAAGAACAGTTAGCTTTGTGGCATTTTTAACTTGTTGTATTCCTATATCCTTCTCCCCACCACCGTAGTAACCTTGTAGTCCAACAGTCTGTGATCATGGGAGGAAACTTGTGATCACAGTGAAAAGCCTGACAGCCATGGAAAGGGACAGAATGGGGTTGGAGCCTCTTCAAAGCACCATTCTCAGAAAACTTCCATTATTAGCCTGGTGGTTCCCTGCAAAAGTCCACTTGCAAGACTGTCTTTATTTGAGCTGACTTGGAGCTTATTCAGTGCAAACAAATCTTTTCCCCAGGAGCATTTGTCGAAAACAATCAGAGTCAATTATTGAACTTCATAGCTGCTTGAGGTGGTGAATAACAGTTGAGGAAAACAATTGGCTAACCAAAAAACTTGAAAGAGAGGAGAATGAGATGTATGTGGGGTTCTTTAAAAAAATTCCAACATATTCCTGAGAATCTAGGTCATGCAAATGTGTGGACACTCAGAACTGTGGGTGTGCTCAGAAAATACCTGAAAAAGCCCTAGCTCTTACCTCTAGCTAACCTTGAGGCTCTGCTCAAGCAGGAAGTGAAGACTAAGATGAATTGCAAAGTGCTTGGTTAAATGTTGAATGTGTCCCCCAAACCACATGTAGGACTTTTTGGCAAAGATTGTGAGCCTTATTCATTCTAGACATCTAAAGAAATCTCTGTAGAGTCATTAACTAAACCCTATGCTAACTGATCAGACACTTTAGTGGCCCCCAACAAAGAATATGCATTTTATAGAATTAGTTCAGAAAAGTTACTAAACAAAGAAAAATAAATAATGACAGCCGAAAGCCCAGGTAGGATCTAATTTCTAGAGTCGTTATGTTATTAATATATTATTGTAAATGTCCAGTTTTCAAGAAAGAATCATTAGATATGCAAAGAAACAAGCAAGTGTATCTCATAAGCAGGCAAAAAGCACTATGCAGAAACTGTTCCTGAGGAAGCACTAACTTCACATTTATTACACAAAGACTTTAAATCGGGTACGTTGGTATGTCAAACAAACAAAAAGTAAAGGAAGTCATAACTAAAGAATTAAAAAGGAAAAAGGTCTTGTATACCTAAAGAATCCACAAAAATATAATAATATATAAAAAGTAATTGTATTTCAATACAATAGCAATGAATAACCCAAAAATGAAATTAAGAAAAAAATTCATCTTGCGGGAACCAGCAGTTAGCATAATGGCTATATCGCTGGACTCCCATGTAGTCGACCGCGGTTCGTGTCCCGGACCCGGTGGCTTAAAACTCACGCCGGGGGCGTGTGCATGTGTGCCCAAGATCCCAAGGGGAGAATGGAGGAGAAGGGATTGCGGTGTGACCATCCCCCCTGGGAGGTGATTTCTCGCTTTCTGTCTCTATGTCTCTCTCTGTCTGTCTGGCGAGCACACGCGCCCTATAGCAAAAACCTCTCAAAAAAAAAAAATCAACTTGCAATAGCATCCAAAAAATACTTACAATAAATTTATCTAAAGAAGAGTAAGTTGGTGCCAGTAGGTGTCATGGTGGTTAAAGCACTGGACTCCCACTGTGGTTCGAGTCCTGGACTAGAAGCTTGCTTCCTCACTTCTCTCTCTCTCTCTCCCCTTGTCTGTCTCTGATGAGTGCATGTGCCCTACAGCAAATGTAAATAATAATAATAAAATTAAAAAAGACATGTAAGACTTGAGCCAGCTCCAAGCCTAGTGATTAAAAGAGTTGGGTTCCACATGTGGTTGGAACTGGCCCCAGTGACTTGAAAAACTCACTGGGCACATGTGTATACATGCCTAAAATTCCAATAGGATAAAGAAATGAAGGAAAAGGGTGTCCATGGGCATTAGGAGGTGCTTTCTCCCTCTTCTTTTTTATCTTTCTGTCTCTCTGTCTCTCTCTGGTGAGTGCACATGCCCTCCAGCAATTATAAAAAGGAACAAATAATTTAATGGAAAGCGAAGAAGAAAAATTTGAAATGTTTGTATCTTGGCCACATAGCAAGGAATAGAAAGTGCTTTGCAGAAAATGCTGAATGCTGATTGAGGCTGAGTGACCAGCTGCTAAAGAGATTAGTGATGATAGAAGGGATCCAAGTCTCCAGTGATCCCTCACTGTAACGGCAATAGGGAAAAGGCCCTGAGGGCATTCCAAAGATCTAGAAGGCTGCTCCTTATATCACAGGCCCATAGACTTAAAAGAGCAGAATGGTTCTGGGGCGCAGGCTCAGAATGTCCTCCACAGGCTGGCTGCCTAGTGCTGCCCTGGGACTCTGCTCCCTACATTCCAGTGTAGCATTTCTTGATCCTGGCCATGGTTCAGGTGGTCCCAACTTGACCTCCTGTTAAGGGCAGTAGCCTTTTGCTGCTGTTATGAGTACCCCCTCTATTGTAATATGCACATGGCATACAATGATGGTGTGCATATGGAAGTAATTTGGCAGGCTTACAGAATTCAACAGAGAATTTCTTGGCCAACGAGGTGCCTTGACAGAGAACTGTAACAAAGAACACCACAGATAACCTTCATTAGGACACGGCCAAGTGGAGCCACAGGGATGGGACAATCCTCAGGGCCTTAGAACCATGAAGTTACCAGTGTGCAATGCCATCTTGGGAGATTACAGGCATAGCACTCTGAAATGAGAGAACTGACATGTGGACTAAGCTGAGCAAAGTTTTGGGGCAAGGCTGCCTGATACCTTGGGGGCCCAACTCCTATGCCAGTGCACCCAAGTGGCAGCACATAAAGTGAAAGATTATTCTGGAGCTTTTTATTAATTTATTTTTATTTGCCACAGGACATGTGTTCTCACTAGAGATAGATAGATAGATAGATAGAGAGAGAGAGAGAGAGAGTAAGAAAGCATTAGTCCTTCCCCAAAAACATGGCCATGCCACAATTCTTTCACTTCCATTTATATTTCCCTTTGATATTTTGGGCATGCCTGCACATGTGTCTGATTTATTCACTCAGGTTTCCCTAGCAAATAAAATAGTGTTGAATAGATGGTTTTACTGCCAGCATTGAGTAAATAAATGGGCAAAAGTTTTGGCTGTACAGTCAACTTCCTGGACCTGAAGGCCAGCTCTGCCACCCTCTGATTGTATAACCTCCCTGAGCGGTGTTTTCTCACTTTGCCTCTCTATCTCTCTGGCAAGCACACACCCACCCTATAGAAAAATTTTAAAAATTTTATAGTGACTCCTGGAGTTTTATCACATGTGGACAATATTCACCATAGTTTTTAATGAAAGATTGAGGATTTTTAAGTTCTAGTTAGAAGTAGTTTCTTCTCTGCTTTTATTTCATTTTGCTTATTTTCTTCTCTATAGTCTTTTTAAAAATGACTATAACTTGATAGTTTTACTTTTACTATGTAAGCACATTAAATTCACACCCTAATGTTTAGAGAGACTACAATGGAGGTGGTTGTAAAGGACTGAATTTTTCTTTTATTAGCTAAGAGTTGACATGTGAATAGTTTCAGTTGTGTGCTTAGTTTTCTTATCTTATTTGTTATTTTACTATTTTATCAACGAACCCTTCCTTAAGTTCTTTTTGTAACATTTCTATAATATTGGGTTTGTATATACTATAAAATTAATTTACTATCTCTCAACTGGTAATTTTATTCTTTTTTAGAGAGATTTTTGCTATAGGGTGTGTGAACTTGCCAGAGAGACAGAAAGTGAGAAGTCACCCCTGAGGGGGGATAGCCATGCTGCAATCCCTTCTTCTCCAGTCTTCCCTTGGGATTTTGGGCAAGCACACACACACTTCTGGTATGAGTTTTAAGCTGCTAGGTCTGGGACTCAAACTGCCGTTGACAACATGGGAGCCCAGTGAAGTAATCATTACATCTGTTGGCCCCTTAGCTAGTATTTTTAAATGAGCCTTTTTGCATATTTCTGTGCTTTGGGAAACTTGTAAATGTCTATCTTTGTCCTTACTCTTCAAAAAGATATAATTTCATTAGGGAGGGATGAAACAATAAAACAAAACTTATATTTTATATATATTATATATATGTATACACACACACATATATATACATAATTAAGAACAAATGGAATGTAAAGATGAAAATATAGGGCCAGCAGGGGGTGTAGTGGTTAAAGCACTGGACTCCCATGTATTGACCATGGTTTGAGTTCCAGACTTGGTGGCTTGAAACTCACACTGGGCATGTGTGTGTACATACCCAAAATCCCAAGAGTAGAATGGAGGAAAAGGAATTGCAGGGTGGCCATATTCCTTGGAGGGTGAGTTCTCACTTTCTGTCTCTCTGACAGGCACATGCTCCCTATAGCAAAAAAACACTCAAAAAATAAAGAAAATATATAAATACCTGGGGAAGAAGAAAATCAGTGAGAGATGAGATAGTCATAAATTTCTATGTGAAGACCACAAACTCTTGTGCAGCACCTTCAAAGACAAGTGTGGTTTAAAGAAACAGCAAAGTGAGTTCTGACTTTTTGGATGAGAGAAACAACTAAGGAAAAGTCTTTTATGTCACAGTAAAGACCAAGCCTGATTAGATTTACACTTGATATTTTTTATAGATATGTATGTGTGTGTGTGTGTGTGTGTGTGTGTATATATTTGCCAAAAGGCCCAAAAGTGACATGATTATATTTTAAATACACCAAAGAGTCAGAAATTAAAAGATGACCATCACTAGAGGTCAGCAGATAGTACAGTAGTTAAGGTGTTTGATCCCACATACCTGACTCCATGGTTTGAGTCCTGACCCAGCAGCTTGAAAAATATGCCAAAATTCTGAGAGGAGAGTAGAAAAGAAGAGACTGTGGCATGGCCATCTCCTCTGAGGGTGATTTATCACTTTCCTCTTCTCTCTGTCTCTCTTTGGCAAACATGCACATCCTATAACAAAAACCTAAAAACTATGGCCATCACTACAGATCCTACAGGCATTGAAATGACAAAAGGAGATTATAAAACAACTCTGTCAAAAATGAAACAGAAAGTTCCTAGTAAAATATCATGCATTGAGAAAAACAAATTAGCTGAATAACTGGTAGAGAAAGTGAATCCATTATTTATTTTTTATTTTTTTGGAGAGATTTTCACTGTAGGGTGCGTGCGCTCGCCAGACAGACAGAGAGAGACATAGAGACAGAAAGTGAGAAATCACCCCCCAGGGGGGATGGTCACGCCGCAATCCCTTCTCCTCCATTCTCCTCTCGGGATCTTGGGCACGCACGCACACGCGCCCGGCGTGAGTTTTAAGCCACCAGGTCCGGGACACGAACTGCGGTCGACTACATGGGAATCCAGCGACATAGCCATTACGCTAACTGCTGGTTCCCGAATCTATTATTTAGAATCTTCTCTCAAAGAAAACTAAGCCCTGAATACTTTAGCTAACAACACATAGACAAAAAATTATACCAATCTTACATATTCAGACCCAGGTAATAGAAAAAAACAAAAAAGAATTCTCTAAAGCTTACCATATAAGGACAAGACAAACGTGATGTCAAAACTCGCCAAGGATACTACAAGAGAAGAGTCTCTAAGTCAATTGTGCTTTAGTACCTACAAGTAAAAATCCTAAAGAAACACTGGCCAAACAAATTGAAATACGTAAAAGATAATAATTTCATAATCGAATTAAATTTGTTCCAAGAATAACATTAGAAAATTAACCAATGTAATCCACCACATTAACAAAATAAAAACTATGGGGGCCAGCAGATGGCATAGGGGTTATGTTGTTGGACTCCCACATGGCCAACTGCTGTATGAGTCTAGCTTGGTGGCTTTAAAATCGTATCGGGCACGTTTGCATGTGTGCCCAATATCCCAGGAGGAGAATGGAAGGGAAGGGAGGGCAGCGTGGCCATCCATTCTGGGGGGTGATTTCTCACTTTCCCTCTCACTATCTCTGCCTCTATCTCTCTGGATAGCACACATGCCCAAAGGCAAAAACCTTTAAAAAAAAAAAAAAAACTCCACAAAACTATGACTATCTCAGGCATACAAAAAAGCCTTTGATAAAATTTGTCACTCATAAAATGTATTCTTAGAAAACTAGTAATGGAAGAGAATTTCCTTGATCTTACAAAGATTATGTAGGGGAAAATCTCTGTAGCAAATATACTTACTAGTGAAATGTTAAAAGATTTTTCTTTGAAAATTGGAATAAAACACAGATGCTTACTCTCATTCCTATTAAACATTGTACTGAATCTCCTAGTTAATGAAGAAAAACAATAAAAAGAAGTGGAAGATATATGAATTGGAAAAGAAAATATAACATTCTCATTCATAGGGTAATATTATATTAATAGTATATGTGAGACCAGCAGGTGGTATAGTGGGTAAGGTGTTGGACTCCCTCATGGCTGAGAATGGTTCAAGTTCCAGATCTGGCAGCTTGCTTTCTTACGTTCCCTTTTTTTCTCTCTCTTCTCTGTCTGTCTCTCTCTGGTGAACTCACATGTCCTATAACAACAACAACAACGATGACAACAAATAATAATAATTAAATAATTCTCTAAAAAATATTGTATGTGAAATATTCAAAAGAACCTACAGGTAGAAATGCAAAGAGCCAAAAAAAAAAAAAAACATTTTTAGAAGAATAACAGGTAGAAGGATTTGCTCTACTGGATGTCAAGTTATAAAACACCATAATTAAATAATATTTATCAGTGTAAGGAAGGCGAATGGATCAATGGAACAAACAGAGAAATCTAAAAGCATACTCATGCATTTTGGACACTTGATATTTGACAGTTTTCTTCAATAAATGATGCTGGGACAATAAGATATTCATATGGAAAAAAGTTAAACCTGACCCATATTCAACACCATACATAAAATTCAGTTTCAGGTGGGTTATGTTTCTAAATGTAAATGGTAAAATAAATCTTCTGGTTAGCATTGCATAGTAAATTTACTCTTGGTATACAAAAAATCTTTTTAAAAAGGGTTCAAATGTTTTAACCATTTTTTTTACTTTTTAAAAAGGGTTCAAATGTTTTAACCTATTTTAAAAAAGATTAATAAATCTTATTCCATCAAAATTAAGAACTTTTGTTTATTAATAGACACCTCTAAGAGAGTGAAAAGTGAAGGAACTATTTCATATTTTTTCAAAGATTCTCTGTTTTTCCTTTTTTTCTTCCTTTTTTTTTTCTCTCTTTCTTTCTCTCTCTTTCTTTCTTTCTCCTTCCTTCCTTCCTTCCTTCCTTCCTTCCTTCCTTCCTTCCTTCCTTCCTTCCTTCCTTCCTTCCCTCCCTCCCTTCTTTCTTCTTTCTTCTTCCTTCCTTTCTCCTTTTCTTTCTTTCTTTCTTTCTTTCTTTCTTTCTTTCTTTCTTTCTTTCTTTCTCTTTCTGTTCTTTTTTTCTTTTCTTTCTTTCTTTCTTTCTTTCTTTCTTTCTTTCTTTCTTTCTTTCTTTCTTTCTTTCTTTCTTTCTTTCTTTCTTTCATTTCTTTCTCTTTCTTTCAACCAGAAAATGACAGAGTGAGAGGGAGAGAGGAAAAGTGATAAAGTAAGCTGTCTGGTCCAGGACTTGAACCACAGTTGGCCATGTGGGCTCTCTTAACCACAACACCATCTGTTGGCCACTCTATTCAGTGTTTTAAAAACACATTCACATACAATTCTAATAAGCCCATAAGAATAAAATAGCACACCAGAAAAAAGGACAAGATAGATGCATGATTACTTCACACATGCAAAAATGATTATCCAAATGACCAATACACCTATAAATCAGAGAGGTACAAATTAAAACCGTGATGAGAGGGACCAGCAGATGGTGTAATGGTTACATCGCTGGACTCCCACATAGTTGAGCACAGTTGGAATCCCAGAGCCAGTGGCTTAAAACTCATGGCAGGTATATGTGCATGTGTACCCAAAATCCTGAGAGAAGAATGAAGCTGATGGGATTGTGTTGTGGCTATCCCCCTCTAGGAGGTGATTTATCATTTTATGTCTCTCTGTCTCTATCTCTCCAATGAACACACACACACCCTGTAGCAAAAATCTCTCTCTCAAAAAAACAAAACCAAACCAAACCATGATGACATTCATTTACAAATCTGCCAGAATGATTACAGTTAAAAAGGCTGATAATACTAAGTGTTGGTGAGGATGTAAAGCAAAGAGAATTTTTATACACAGCTGGTAAGATTATGGATAAATGTCATCAGTAAAGAATAATGGCAGTCAGGGCCTGCAGATGACATGGAAGTTAAGGCAGCTGGGTCCCACATGGCCAATTCTGTAGTTCAAGTCTCAGACCCAGCAGCTTGAAAAACCAAGGAGGGCCAGCAGGTGGTGTAGTGGTTAAGGTGCTGGACTCCCACATAGCCAACTGTGGTTCAAGTCCCGGACCTGGGTGGCTTGAAACTCACACCAAGTATATGTGTATCTCCTGGTGGATTTCTCACTTTCTCTCTCTCTGTCTCTCTCTGTCTCTCCAGCAAGCACATATCCAAAATCGTAAAAAAGCTCTCTAAAAAGAAAAAAAAAAAAAGAAAAACACACCAGGCACATGTGCATGCATGCCCAAAATTCCAAGTGGAGAATGGAGAAGGGATTGCAGTGGCTAACTCCCTGGGGGTTAATTTCTCACTAGCTTTCTCTCTGTCTCTCCGGTGATTGCATGCACCCTATAACAAAAACACTCTCAGAAAAGAAAAAGAAAAAGAAAAGAGAGAGAGAGAGAGATAGAGACAGAGAGAGAAAAGAAAAACACGCTGGGCATATGTGTGTGTGTGTGTGTGCCCAAAAATTCCAAGAAAAGAATGGAAGAGAAAAGATTGCAGCATGGCCACCACCCCCTCCCCCCAGGAGGTGATTTCTCACTTTCATTCTCTTTCTCTCTCTCTGCCTCTCTCTGGTGAGTACATGTGAACTAGAAAGAAGAAAATAAAAACAAGAATGGTGAGAACCACCTGCTTGAAATTGCTTTAGCATTACCTATTAAGTTGAAGATCTGAGTGCATTATGATCTACAGTTTCATTCCTACACACAGGCCCGGTATGAATGCATGTACATGGCCATGCACCAAGAGACATATACAAAAACGTTGAAAACAAAGTTGTTCCCAACTGCCTCAAACTTTTAGCACCCAACTATCTCTTAATAGTAGGATGGATAAATAAATTGTGGTGTGTTCCAACTAAAATATATTAATCAGTGACAACGAATGAATTTCACCTGCATGGAACACCATGGAGGAAAGAGAAATACCCTAGAAAGGGTCTCATATCCTGTGGTCTCCTTTCTCCAGGTTACCATTCCTAAGATCCTAGGCACCTGCATGTGCTCCAAATATATTGTGAGTAGAAGAAACCGAATGCAAAGGAATCCATAACTTCAAATTTCCACTTATATAAAATCCAAAAAACAGGCAAAACCAAACTATAGTATTTAAGGATGCAAAATCTGGTGGTAAAACTAATTTTTACAAAATCAGGGAAGCGACTTTCCTAAGACTCAGGATAGAGGCCACTATCATCAAAGAGGAATAGTACATGTGGAGAGTTAAGTCAGAGTGCTTTTTTTTCTTGAACTGGTTTTGTGGATGTTCATTTTGGGATAAGCCATTGAGTCATATACATTTTTGTCTTTCCCCTTTTTTTGTGTTTGTGTTTTATCACTCACACAAACAGACACACAATTTCAATAAAACGATAATCAAATACACTAAAATATATGTAAATTATGGTATGCTGGGTATTAGTTTTAACAGATGAAGTAGATCTATTAATTGATATGGAGAGTCTTCAAAGATCCAACATTACCATTGAGAAAATGCAACAATTTGGAGAATGATGTACACAATATGATACATTTATATCTAAACAGAAAGTATGATAATTTTTACATAGACAGACTTACATGTATAGAAGCCCATAGAAATAATGTCAGAAATATCCAGGCCAACTCAAAAACTGTGTTTACCTCTAGGAAGGGGACTGGATAGTTGTTGAGGGGATTATAAATATGATGTTTTTAATAAAAAGAAGAAAGGAAGGAAAGAAGGAGAAAAGGAAGGAAGGAGGGAGGGAGAATTAAAGAGGGAGAAAGAAAAGGAAGGGAAGGAGAATGGGCTGGAGAGTTGATCACACACAGAATTTTCAGCCAAGCCCCAAGATCACAGTGGAGATGATCTTGAGTAGTTTCACCTAGAATGTTCCCTGAACAATTTTTTTTCTACTTCCACTCTTGGGATGGCCACAGGTTTCATTCATTCATTCATTCATTCATTCATTCATTCAACAAACATATATATCATGGTGTTCCCAAGGCAGAGGTGTTGGTAGTTTTTATGTTTCTGTCCAGCTACTGAGTGGGCAAACATTCCATGACCAGATGAAAATCTCACTCTAATAACATTCAAACGTTTCATCATGAACAGGTGCCAAGTAGATCATAAACATGTTTATAAGAATTGTGTGCCAGGGCCAGCAGATGGCGAAATGGTTACATCACTAGACTCCCATGTGACTGACCACAGTTCAAGTCCTGGACGACACTTTGAGTCTTGCATTTCCTATATCTAGTCTTTAAAAGACCCTTTGTATTTCCGACATGGAAGCTAATGTATTGTTTCTATTGAAAGCTGGCTCTATATCCTGTCGCCAGGGGGTAAGTTTCTAGTGATTTGGGTCCTGGACCTGGAGGCTTAAAAATCATGCTGGGCACGTGTGCATGTGTGCCCAAGATCCCAAGAGAAGAATAGAGAAGGGATTGTGGCGTGGCCATCTTCCCCTCCTACTCCAGGGAGGGATGATTTCGCACTTTCTGTCTCTCTGGTGAGTGCACACACCCTCACTGTGTTTTTCAAGCTGCCGGAATCAGGATTCAAATTTTGGTTGACCATGTAGGACCTGTTGTGTTATTCTCTCAGCATTCATCACTCTCTAAGGTTTCTATTTGCTTATGTGTTTATGGTCTGCCTTTTCCCACTAGAATGCAAGCTTCATGAGGAGAAGAATTTTTTCCCTGAACAATTTTTTTCTACTTCCACTCTTGGGATGGCCACAGGTTTCATTCATTCATTCATTCATTCATTCAACAAACATATATATCATGGTGTTCCCAAGGCAGAGGTGTTGGTAGTTTTTATGTTTCTGTCCAGCTACTGAGTGGGCAAACATTCCATGACCAGATGAAAATCTCACTCTAATAACATTCAAACGTTTCATCATGAACAGGTGCCAAGTAGATCATAAACATGTTTATAAGAATTGTGTGCCAGGGCCAGCAGATGGCGAAATGGTTACATCACTAGACTCCCATGTGACTGACCACAGTTCAAGTCCTGGACGACACTTTGAGTCTTGCATTTCCTATATCTAGTCTTTAAAAGACCCTTTGTATTTCCGACATGGAAGCTAATGTATTGTTTCTATTGAAAGCTGGCTCTATATCCTGTCGCCAGGGGGTAAGTTTCTAGTGATTTGGGTCCTGGACCTGGAGGCTTAAAAATCATGCTGGGCACGTGTGCATGTGTGCCCAAGATCCCAAGAGAAGAATAGAGAAGGGATTGTGGCGTGGCCATCTTCCCCTCCTACTCCAGGGAGGGATGATTTCGCACTTTCTGTCTCTCTGGTGAGTGCACACACCCTCACTGTGTTTTTCAAGCTGCCGGAATCAGGATTCAAATTTTGGTTGACCATGTAGGACCTGTTGTGTTATTCTCTCAGCATTCATCACTCTCTAAGGTTTCTATTTGCTTATGTGTTTATGGTCTGCCTTTTCCCACTAGAATGCAAGCTTCATGAGGAGAAGAATTTTGACTAACTTTTCACTACTAAATCCCCAATGCCAAAATGGTGCTTGGCACATAGTAGGCATTCAATAAAAATTTGTTTGGAGGGAAGATGGTGGCTCAGCAGTAAAACATGTGACTCTGAGACTGACCTACATGGGAGGGTTCTGGGTTCCCAGGTGGAGACCTCCCTGAGTATACGAGGAATACACTTGCCCAGGGCTGGCCCTGGCTAGTGTGGATAGTGGCATTAAGACCTGGTGGGGGTGGTGTGCTTCTGTCTTTGTCTCTCTTTTGCTCACAAGAGAAAAAAGGAAATAAACTTTAAAATTTTGGTTCAGTAGGTACCGACCTGATGAACTCAATGTAACTCTCTCAAGAGTTTATTAAATATTGTATACAAGGTGACCAAGATATTAACTTGTATTTATAATGAATTATGTGAACAAATAAATTAAATATGATATTTTAGTAACTTGGCAACAAGAATGATATACATTATCTTCATATGGTTCATTTACCAAATGTAGACCATGTACCAGGCATTGATGGGTATTAATAATAACAATACCGAGGCCATTATCTTTTTTTTTTTGGAGAGGTTTTTTTCGCTACAGAGCGCGTGCGCTCGCCAGATAGAGAGACATAGAGACAGAAAGCGAGAAATCACCCCCCGGGGGAATGGTCACGCTGCAATCCCTTCTCCTCCATTCTCCTCTTGGGATCTTAAAACTCACGCACACCTTGGTACCAGCAGTTAGCGTAATGGCTATGTCGCTGGACTCCCACGTAGTCAACGGCAGTTCAAGTCCTGGACCTGGTGGCTTAAACTCACGCCGGGTGCGTGTGCGTGCGTGCTCAAGATCCCGAGAGGAGAATGGAGGAGAAGGGATTGTGGCGTGGCCATCCCCCCTGGGGGGTGATTTCTCGCTTAAAAAGCCACCGGGTCCGGAACGT
This sequence comes from Tupaia belangeri chinensis, assembly GCF_000334495.1. NCBI lineage: Eukaryota > Metazoa > Chordata > Mammalia > Scandentia > Tupaiidae > Tupaia > Tupaia belangeri. The sequence goes on from NW_006159894.1 coordinate 1,934,446, forward strand.
GAACCGTGGTCGACTACGTGGGAGTCCAGCGACATAGCCATTACGCTAACTGCTGGTTCCCCTAAGGCCATTATCTTAAGGGAGGCAGAAAAGTGTGTGTGGTAGGTGGGTGGGTGGGAATGGGAACAAAAACAAGTAAATTGTCAACACACTGTGTGGTAGATACAATTGTAGAGAGGGGTCAGAGGGTGGGTAAATCTGAAGGGGGCTAGGAGGGGTGTTAGAGAAGCTTTCAGAGGAGCTTACAATTCTGAATTGGGAAGAATCAAAAACAAAACAAAACAAAACAAAATGAGGAAGCACATACAACACCGGGGAAGTAACTTTGTCAAAGGCAGGGAAGTGCAATGCGTGGGGGAACTGCAAGGTTGTGAGTTTAGCTGTGTATTCCAAGGGTGGAGATGCAATGAGAGATTAAAATGGATGTGCTGGGAAGAGCCATTCAGAGATGACCTCAAAGATCACTGAATATAGTTTCCCTGTGTTGGCGCTATTTCCCATGTATTCCCAATGTATTCACAGTGGTTCCAGGTGGAAAGTTTGTTGAATGAGTGAATGAATGAATTTGAAATGTGATCCCCCCCACATCATTGCTCCAGGAGGCACTTGGGATTTAAAGAAGGAAGTGACCAGATCTTATTGCTGTTAAAGGACCATATAAAAATCCAGGTCAGTAAGGCAGGTAAAGTGGAGATTGCAGAGGTATAGCTGAGGGTCTGGAGTGAGGCGGGTCAGGAAGAGCAGGTGGCAGGGACCAGCAGTTAGCGTAATGGCTATGTCGCTGGACTTCCATGTAACCGACCGTGGTTCGAGTCCTGGACCCGGTGGCTTAAACTCACGCTGGGCGTGTGTGTGTGTGTGTGTGCCCAAGATCCCAAGAAGAGGATGGAGGAGAAGGGATTGCGGTGTGGCCATCCCCCCTGGGGGGTAATTTCTCACTTTCTGTCTCTCTGTCTCTCTCTGTCTGTCTAGAGAGCGCACGTGCCGTGTAGAAAAAAAAAAAGGAAAAGCGGATGGATTTGAGAGCAACTTAGCGACCTATTGAATGGGAGGTAAGAAATAAGGTCAAGGCTAGGAGATTGACAAATATTTGGCTGAAAAGCTAGGTTGTCAGTGCTACCCACAGAACATGGGACTGAAGGAGGCACAACCTAAAGGGAAGATATTGGGTTCAGCTAGCTTCTGAGTCCAAGTTGCATTTGAAACATCCAGGTGGAAATGTGGGCTTGGAGTCCAGGGGAGAGATCTGGACTGGTTGAAGACATGGATGCCAACAGAGTCTTTTCTCATGCTGGAAACCAGACAGCATGAGAAAAGCTCAGGGAGGGAGCCCTCCAGAGTGGGCACTGTGGCAGTCCCAGGGGGCATGTGGGAGGAATCAGTAAAGAAATCAAACCTGGCTAGCTAGCCAGAGGTAGTGGAACCAGAATTATGGTTTGGAGAAGCCAATGACAGATGCAAATGGACCTTGCCATTTTCACCTGGAAGGGTGAAAGAATGGTCAATAAGGTTGAAAGTGGAAATAATAAAACCCAGGATAGAACAAGGTGGGAGGAATGGGCTGAAGTGGACAACTGGGAAGTGAACAGAGAAGGGGTGCTGGAACTTCTTTATATGGTGCCCTGAGTGAGCACAGGGTGGTGGCATCTGGGAACCATTGGGACGGGGGGAGTTTCTGCCTTTGGGTAACTTTCCATACCTCATCTCAGGAGACTAGCATTTCTCCTTTTAATATTAAGTTCCTGGGTCTCTACCCTTGACCTGTAATTCTCCACCTTCCCAGTTGCTATCATATAACCCCGAGCAATCACCTGTTTATGCCGCCGGCGGGAGGCAACATGCACACGTGAGCAATAACATGTCTAGACTCATTGCTCACTTTCTTTGGCACAGATCCTCACATGATTCAAGCCTTTCCAGTCACCACTAGTTCCTCTTCCTAGGTCATTAGACTATTTACCCTAGCCCTGGGGAAATTTCACTGCATTCGGTTTAGATATGAGAACATAGGATCTTTTCTGTTCAGGCCTCAGTTTCCCCTGGGTCTGATCCTAACCACACTACTGGTGAGACAGGAGGGACATTCCAAAGTGAAGCAAGGGGACATTCCAGAACCTAAAATCTGACCAACAAGAAGTGGCTGAGAGACTGGGTCTAAACCAGTCGAAACCAAGATGGTGCCTGGAACTAAAGCTTCCTAACCTTCAGACTTTTTATACCCTCATTGGATGGTATTAGCACACTAGATGACAGTGTCATGACAGTTTAGAATAACGATGACAATGAGTGGATCTTCCTTCATAAAACTAGAAAATGGGAGGGGCAGTGGTTCCAGGAAAACCACCACCCCTGTCCTAGAAATGTCATGAATAAATTGCCCCTTAGTTAACCTGGCATTGAGCCAAGCCATATCGGCCAGACATCCACTGAAGTTTGGGGTTACTCTGCCTAGGTGGTAGCACTTCTATCTTTCCTTCCAAGTAACAGTTCTCCCTTTCCTCTCAGAGGAGGAAAGGAGTCAGACAAAATTCCAAGAATTCCATACTAGGAGACCAACCACAGCAATCATTCCTGAATGCAGAATAAGCCGATGCACAAAGATGGTTCATCTAGAAATTAGTTGTAAAACAGAAGAGTGAAAGAGTACTGAAATGTCCACAAGTGAGGAAAAGATTAAGTGAACAATAGCATTTCCTTGGGTGGAATACGTTAAATAAAAATTATAAAATTATATTTAAAATGATATATTGGGCCAGCCAGTTCTATGGCGGTTAAAAAGGCTGAATCTCAGATGGCCTAGTGTGCAGGTTCAAGTTCTGGTCCTGGGAGATGGAGAAAAATGCCAGGCACATGTGCCTAAATCCTGAGAGAAAGAAAGGGAAGGTCAGGGCCAGCAGGTGGTGTGTGGTTAAGGCGCTGGACTCCCATACAGTTGCCTGTGGTTGAAATTCCAAACCTGGCAGTTTGCTTTATCTTTTTCCTCTCGCTCCCTCTATCTCACTCTGCTCAGCACAAGTGCCCTATAGCAAATGAAACATTAATAATAATAATAATAAAAAATGAAATTAAAAAAAAAAGAAAAAGGATTGTGACATGGTCATCCCCCCTGGAGTGTGATTTTCTCCCTCTTTTTATATGTCTCTTTGGTGAGTGCATGTACTCTATAGGGGAAAAAAATCTATATTAGATACAAATTACATTATGTTAAACAAAAAATTATTTTATTAAAAAAAAATTGGAGCCAGCAGGTGGCATAAAGGTTAAGGTGTTGGATACCACTTGGCCACCTACACAGTAGAGTTCTGGATCTGGAGGCCTGAAAATCATACCTGTGCATTCCCAAGACCCTGAGAGGAGAATGGAGGAGAAAAGATTGTGGTGTGGCCATCTCTCCTGGGGAGGTGATTTCTCACTTTCTCTATCTCTTGTTTCTCTCTGTGAGTGCACATACCCTATAGCAAAAATTTAAAAACAAACAAACAAAGAGCAATTAAAATTGTTGTCTTGGACTAGGCTTCTGCCCTTGGCTCTAACAGACTACACTAAAGATCAAGATGGAGACTTTAGCTTTCATACTAAAGCTCCACATGACCAAGCCAAAACTAAGCTACTTATTTGACCTTCAGAGAAAGGTCAAATAAGAGCAAGACATAATAGCCAGATTTTCCAAATGGGCCAGTTTCTTTCTTTCTTTTTTTAAAAAAATTTTTAAAGAGATTTTTGTTATAGGGTATGTGCGCTTGATGGAAAAATAGAGACAGAGAGAGGAAATGAGAAGACACCCCTCTCTCCCTGGGGGGATGCTACTTGGCAATTCTTTCTTCTCTATTCTCCTCTCAGGATTGTGGGCATGTGTGCACATATGCCCAGTGGGAGTTTCAAGCCTCTGGGTCTGGGACTTGAACTGTGGTCAGCCATGTGGGAGTCTAGCTCCTCAATCACTACCCCACTACTACCACTACTTGCTGGCCCCCAAGCTAGTTTCAATGGGAATAATAAAGCTTCCTCTGACTTTAATCCTTATAGCTCTTGATCTTTTAAGCTTTACCAAAACAAGTAACATGAGTAATCTAATTTTTTTTTTTTTGAGAGGTTTTTGCTATGAGGCGCATGCGCTCGCCAGACAGACAGAGAGAGACATAGAGATGGAAAGTGATAAATCACTCCCCAGAGGGGATGGTCACGCCACAATCCCTTCTCCTCCATTCTCCTCTCGGGATCTTGGACACGCACGCACACGCGCCCGGCATGAGTTTTAAGCCACCGGGTCCGGGATGCGAACTGTGGTTGACTACGTGGGAGTCCAGTGACATAGCCATTATGGTAACTGCTGGTTCCCAAGTAATCTAATGTTTAGTAACCAGTCTTTGTTTGTTTGTTTGTTTGTTTTTCTCCTATGTCTGTCCCAGGCTTCAAAGAAAGTAAATTGTAAATGCCCAATTCAGGGTTGGCCCCATAGCACAGTGGTTAAAGATCGTGCAGAGACGGCTAAATTTTCAATCCACCTCTTATTCTTCGTTCCTGCTTTTTTCTGCCCTTCTTCGTGTGTAAAACCAACTTCTGGGGAGCTCAATGGAACACTTAACTGTATTTTATGGAATGAAGTGTTGCCCAATTCTAGAATCTCAAATATAGCCACTTAAGTTTTTTAAATGAAATCTGTTGTGAATTTTGCCATTTGACAAATATGACACAACAGATTTAATTAATAGTTATGAAAGTCAGATGAGAATATGAACATGCTCATAATTAAAAGAGAATGGAATGCAAAATTATATGTATAGCATGATTAAAACAATGTAAATAATTAAAAAAGTAAAAAACATAGAGAAGAAGGCTAGAAGGAAATCTCCAATGTGCCACAATTGGAGCACTCAAATTACGAAGTTACGGGTATTTTTTCCTGTTTTCTAAATTTTCTGTAGTAGGGTTATATTGATCTTATAATTTGAAAATGCATTTAATAAAAACAACGAACATTTTTTGTTTTAGATTCACTTCCTCCTCCTTGACTTAGACCTTATCTCCTGATCTGGGGAGGATCCCAGCAGGAAGCCAGAACCTGCCAGGCAGGGCCTCCCTAGAGCACCAAGCCCCTCCCTGGGGTGGGGTAAGGCAGGGCTCTCTCCTGGGATATGGACTTTTAAATATGCTGAAACAATTAGAGGCTTTAAAGCCTTGCACCAGTGAGTAGGGAAGTTATGGAAAGCACCTGAGGCCCACTTCCCACATCTGGTCTCTGACACTAGCTGTGCACACTGCGGGTGCGGCTCCTGTGGGTGGGGCATGCAGCCTCCTCTGGTCACTCCCCTGAGCAGTACATGCCAAGAGTGGACCTCCAGGCTGTAAGGAAATAGCACCACTAAAACAGGACTCGGCATGGGGGCATCCTTAGAGATCTCAGGAACAGAGTGGGAAAGGCAGCTGGCACAGAGGCACAGTGGGGGTAAGAGAGAGTGACCCTCCAGGACAGAGTTTAGGGCCAGTCTCAGCACCCAGTAGGGAAATCTGTCAACAATAGGTAAGAGAGGAGAGGAAGGGGGACTGGGTGGGGTGTAAAAGGAACCAAACTCCTATCTTTCACGTGGTTCCAGCATCGTGGAACCACTCACCTCTGCTGTGTCACCCGGATGAGCCTGCACTATTATCTTTTGCATAGCTGGACCCAGGAAAACAGAAGGATACCTGTTCCCAGCCTGTGCTAGAATGGAGAGTATTAAACAAAAATTATGGAGGTCATTGTTTTGAGCTGAGCTTCTGCACTAAGACACAACAGACTAGACCTAACCAAAATGGAGTCACTCATGCTAAATGCCACATAATCAACCTGGTGCTTTTTTTTAGAATTTTTTTACATGGGGCACATGCACTCGCCAAACAGAGAGAGACAGAGAGACAGAAAGTGAGAAATCACCCCCTCCCAGTGGGGAGGGCCACACCACAATCCCTTCTCCTCCATTCTCCTCTCGGGATCTTGGGCACGCATGCACACACGCCTGGCGTGAGTTTTAAGCCACTGAGTGCGGGCCACAAACTGCGGTCGACTACATGGGAGTCCAGCGACATAGCCATTACGCTAACTGCTGGTCCCTCCTCAACCTGGTGCTTTAAAGCATCAGATAGCTCCTTAGACAGGTCAGTCCTTCCTGAACAAAAGAGATTCTGGTCTACCTGAGTCAAAGAAATAAGGAGTCCCCTCAGCTTTAACTCTAACAAAGTTAGCCTGAAGTAGCCGATGTTAGTCAATCAGGGTTTTTTTCCTTTTGTTTTCTTTCCCTGTTCCCACTTTATAAGACCCATTTTCTGCCACTGCCTAGTGGGAGCTCTCATTCTACTCTGTAGAATGGGGGCTTCACAGATACATGGAACTGCAAGCGAAAGCCACCTAAATTTGTTGTAATCTAGTCTTTTGACTACAGGTTTTTTTTTTTGTGAGCTCTTTTACAATTTTATCTGATGAGACTGCAGGGGAATATTTATTACCCAGATTTAGTACTCCAACAATATAGGCTTGAAGTCAGTATTATTTATGTCATCACTAATATATCCCTAAGATACACTTAGCAAATATACAAGGATCCTTGTTATATCATCAGATTTTTTTTACATTGATTGGTTTTTATCTTTTTTTATTTTTTATTTTTATTATCATCATAATCTTTATATTACATTGGATTACATATAACTTTACAGTGTATTACATTGCTTTTTCAAAA
>NW_006159894.1:1947299-1947746 GCF_000334495.1 Tupaia belangeri chinensis
AGTGTTAAAAGTTGTACAGGATTAGAAAATTGATGATTTCTCTTATGGTTGGCCTACCTGTTGCTCACAATTACCATTAACTGTTGCCCTAGTCCTGGGTGGCCCAAAGTCCCTGTTTCTAAGGAGTGGTGAGCCTCCAACTGACCTAGTAAGCAACACCTCAAGAGCAAAGAAAAACAAAATGAAAAAAGGAAATTGCACGGCATGCTTTGTGTGCTGCACACTATTCAAATCACCAAAATTCAGAGAGTCCAAAGGCTAGTGGGAAAGGGACAGAGTATGAGTGACAGGACCAGGTTGGTCGGGCCTGCAGCCTGAGTCCACCTGGTGTCTGGAACTACTGGCCGGCTCGATCCGGTTTGCGGGTGGGGTGGGGTGGGAGTTTGCCTTAAAGTCCCAGACAACCAACCTGAGGTCCAAGGAGGAGGAATGGTGGGGATGCGTGAA
>NW_006159894.1:1947803-1950081 GCF_000334495.1 Tupaia belangeri chinensis
ACAACAGGTTTGGACCATTTTTTTTTTTTTTTTTTTTTTTTTTAAGAGATTTTTGTTATAGGGTGCATGCGCTTGCCAGAGAAACAGAAATCGGCAACCCCCTCCTGTCCTCCGCTTCCCAGGGAAATCCCTTCTCTTCCATTCTCCTCTTAGGATTTTGGGCACGCATCAACATGCGCCAAGCGTGAGTTCAAACTGTCTTATATTCCCCCTAGAATGTTTGTCCTGCAGGCCCCCTGAGGGAGACGATGCTGAAGGGAGCCCCTGGGGAGAGGTTGTGGGGACATAAGTGGCAGAGATCTCTGTCCCACATGGAACCCGTGTTAAGTCTTCTGAAGCCTCCATCAGGTACTTCTTTCCCTCTTACCTCCCTCCTTGGGGACTCCACCTCACCAAAGGCTTCAGGTGCCATCCCCACAGGTTGATATCCCGTTTAGGAGTATAGCCAACTATCTATAGGAAATCCTGACCTTCTTCTGCCCACACTTTATTGAGTACAGTGCATGTGTTAGGTGCTGTTTCAGGGTCAGGACCTGAACATTGATTGGCACAAGACCCTGCTTTCCAGAGCTTACATTCTGCTGATGCCTCAAAGACTCCTCATGCTCATATGTGCAGAAGGCTACTGCTCCTTGAGCAGGCACTACTTAGATGCTTCATGTTTATACATTTGATTTATCTTCACAACAGGCTGTGAGGTAATTCATGACTCTGTAAGTCTTCTGGAGGAACTGATACAGAGGATGAGTGACAGGGCTGACCCAGCACAGCTGGAGGACAGAGCTGGGAGGAACATGGGTAACTTGATTCCAAATGCCAGTCTCTCAGGTAGAATATGATGCTGCCCCAAACAAAAATCTCACTTTCCCTCTCACATTGCCTCTGTCTGTGTCACTTATGTTTATCTGGTTACATAGAGTAAGAGCCCAGAAGTCACTCCCAACTGACATCCTCCTCTCCCTCACCCACTCAGTCACCAAGCCTAGATGATTTCACTAAATGGCAGACTTGTGTGTGGTCTTGGTTCTTCTCTGTTGAGTTCTTCTCCAAGTGGCAGACTCACTTGTGGTTTTGGTCATCATTGTGTCCCAGCCCAAGGTACAAGTAATGACCTCTCCAGGTGAATGATTTAACAACCCCACACTTATGCTTCAAATGGAGGGATGAAATTTCCCACCTTTAGATGCATCTTTTCTGTCTGGGTTGAGAATGAGGATCTTGGGCAAATCATAACTGAAATGAAATCACTTATCGGGTTTGGCAGGCCAGAGGCAAATCAGATAATTCCATTTTAGAAGATAAAATAAAATAAAGAAATAGGATAATTAGTAGGGAGCAAGTTTACGCAAACTGCTCCTGCTTCCTTTCTCTCTCTCCAATTAGAATGCAAGCTCTGTGCAGGCTAGGATCATCCTATGTATCTTTTCTAATCCCTTTTCAGAGGAATGAGTACTCAAGACATTTCACACGCATCAAGAAATGTCCTCGCCTGAGGAATAATATGGAGGCAGTCTTCAGAGACTGGGGGCTTTGGAGTCAGACACATGCGGGTGTGAAGTTTACTCCATCACTGCTCAGTTGGCGGTTTGAGAACAAATACTGAATGCATTTGAATTTCAGTCATTTTTTTAAATATAAAAAATAGGGATAGGAACCAGGAGATGGTAAAATGGTTATGTTGCTGGACTCCCAAACAGTCAACTGCAGTTCTAGTGCTGGACTTGGCGCCTTAAAACTCACACCAGACACATGTGCGTGTGTGCCCAAGATCCTGAGAGGAGAATGGAGGAGAAGGGATTACGGCGTGGCCATCCCAACTGAGGGGTGATTTCTCACTTTCTGTCTCTCTGTCTCTCTCTGCCTCTCCATCAAATGCACTCGCAGGGCTAACAATCTGAATTGATATTTCTTTTAAAGACAGGCCTCCATAGTCTTCATTTGTGGAAAGAGCAGCAACCATTGTTAATAAATACAACCAGTAGGCTATCCATGCACTGTGCTTTTAATCCTTGCTGCAACTGTAGGACCAGCAGTTGGTGTGATAGCTATGTTGCTGGACTCCCATGTAGTCGACTGTGGTTCGAGTTCTGGACCTGGTGGCTTAAACTCACATCGGGTGCGTGTGCGTATGTGCCCAAGATCCTGAGAGGAGAATGGAGAAAGGATTGTGGTGTGGCCATGCCCCTGGGCGGGAGGGTGATTTCTCACTTTCTGTCTCTCTGTCTTTCTGGTGAGCACACGTGCCCTACAACAAAAACCTCTCAAAAAAAAAAAAAAA
>NW_006159894.1:1950364-1957977 GCF_000334495.1 Tupaia belangeri chinensis
TCTCTGTTCTTTCTGGTGAGCACAGTGCCCTACAACAAAAACCTCTCAAAAAAAAAAAAAAAATCCTTGCTGCAACTGTATGACTCACGATTATGTTGCAGATGAGAAATCAAGGCACCAAGACATTCAGTTACTTGGCTAAGATCACACAGCATTGAACTCAGGCAGTCTGGCCTTGACTCTGTTTTCAGCCAAGTTCTACTGCCCCAAAATGCCCACCTTTGGTGAGGCCTGCTCTACTGGCAACTCCCTAGGACAACTCTTCCCTGGGAACCATCCATTTATCCTTCATCCCTGCCCTCTCATGGATTCAGATGGATCTCAACATAGATGTCAAATGAGAGCTCCTCTCCAGATTAGAGAACTGTGGTCAGTGTCTCCAGTCCCTTGAACTAAGCATGTATATCCGCTGTATCAGAATAAGGCTCTTTCTTATCATTCATGTGTTCACTGGTGTAGCATTTTTCATTTTCTTCAAGAACTTTTCCTTTGTGTTTGCAACCTGGCTCACTGAGTTTGATACAGGAGGCCTAGCTTTAAACTGAACTTGACTTTAGAGGTGCCATCTTTAGTGAGCTTAATCATTTCTGTCTTTTATTTAAAGTGAGAGATGTGCAATTCTTTCTTTTGCTTGAACTCTTAGAAGCTGTTGTAGGGTTATTAATTGGCTTGATTTCAATACTGTCTTAGAGAATATGGAGGCCTGAGAAGAGAGAGAGAGAGACAGGGAACAGCTGGTCAGTGGAACAGTCAAAACAACACACAACATTTATGAAGTTTGTCATCTTATATGGCTACAGTTTGTGGTGTCCCAAAACAATTCCAATAGTAACATCAAAGACCTCTGATCACAGATCACCACAACAAACATAATAACTAAAAGATTAGAAATATAGTGAGGCATTATTCAAATTTGACACTAAGTGAGCACATGCTATAGGAAAAATACACTGATAGACTTGTTCAACACAGGATTGCCACAAACTTTCAATTTGTAGAAAATATAGTATCTGCAAAGTGCCATGAAGTAAAGCACAATAAAATGAGGTAAGACTGAATCTTATGTTTCTGTCTCAGTGTCACAGACCTCACAGCTACATTTACACATTTATGACAACCTTCAATACTTGCATGGATAAAGGAGGTACCAACTGGACTGCTGTCTAACTTCCCCTTTGCTATAAGCTATTTCTTTTTACCCATAGCTCCCTAGTTTACAGGGTTCAGAGGTAGCTACTGGCAGCCACAGTGGTATAATCTGACCTACCCTGTAGATCTGACTGATTGGCTCAAGGGTAGTCCACTCACTCAAGTTAGATCAATGTATACCAATTGAAGGAGAGCTCATACTATCTGTAGGTTGCTAGAGGGATTATATGTAGACCAAGGAGCTGAGAATGATCACTGAAGGTAGAAAAAACTGGTCCTTTCTGAGAGAGAAGAATTAAGCTGATGGGCAAAGAAACAAACAAAAGATGGAGGGCATCCTGGTTCTAGTCTGTTCCAGAGACCTAGTCAGCTGCACATTGCCCTGAGTTCAGGGAGACATCTGGTATATTTACAATAATTCTCCCTTCTGAACAAGCTTGAGTCAGTTTCTATTATTTGTAACCAAAAGAATTCTATCTAATATACATGAAAATGTATTCAATGCACTGTGTGAAGCAAACTTGTGGGTTTCATTTGCAAAAGGACTAGCTGTTTGGCTGCCTCAATGAATGGAAAATTCCAGTGTAGATCTAACTCTGGTGTTAGAAGTATAGAGGCTGAGCCAATGCATGGGTACATTCATGAAATAAACTTTACCTAAAACTCAGCTCTCCCAATAATTCTAGCCTCATGACCATTTGCGAAAATACCCAACATTGACTGACTGTAACGAAGTTAGAGTCATGGCCAGCAGATAGTGTGGTAGTTAAGGTGCCAGATCTCACATGGCTGACTGCATTTTTGCTTGTTTGTTTTTTAGAGAGAATTTTGCTATAAGGCACGTGTGCTTGCCAGAGAGACAGAGAGACATAAAGCAAGAAACTACTGGAGGGATGGCCACGCTGCAATGCCTTCTCCTTCATTCTTCTCTCAGGATCTTGGGCACGCACACGCATGCACCCAGCATGAGTTTTAAGCCATCAAGTCTCGGACTTGAACCCTGGTCAACTACACGGAACTAGAGACACAACCATTACTCCATCTGCTGGTCCCCCAATTGCATGGTTTGAGTCCTGATCCAGCAACTTGGTTCCTGTGCGTGTGTGCCCAAAATCTTGAGAAGAGAATGGAGGAGAAGGGGTTGCAGTGTGGCCATCCCCTCTAGTGTATAATTTCTCATTTTCCTCATCTTTCTCTTACTCTCTGTCATTCTCAAGCAAACTCATGCAACCTATAGCAAAAAATCTTAAAAAAAAAATACAGCTGATTAACCATTTGCAACTTGTGCAGCATCTCATCATACTTAAGATTAACTTATAGGAATATATCCAAATTATTTTATATGTTCTGTGACAGTTCACCATCCTTTTCCAACTACAGCAATATTTCCCAGCCCTTTTTGGAGGCAAGACCATCAGGAAAACTAAGTTTTGACCCATGGACTGTAAGTGTGAGTGATGATGCAACTTTCTGGCCACATCTCTAAAAGGAATTATCCAAAACCTTTCTCCTTGTCTCTTTATACTCCTGGAATGTGAATATGGTGTTGGGAGCAGGAACAGCCATCCTAGAGCACAAGATGAAAGCCATGTGTTGCAACTAGAGGGCAACAAGCCCGAGTCCCCAGCCCCACTTTCCAGTTTTTTCCATAAGAAAGAAATAAATCATCTTGTTTAAGTCACTGGTATTCTGGCTTTTGTTTCAGTCATTGAACTAGTACCCTAACTATAATATAGTCCTTGCATGGAAAACAAAACAAAAATGATTGTTTTCTATGAAAGAGACTGTAGCCATAAGCACCCTTGGAAAAAAGCATCCAGGCTGATGAATCAATCCAGTCCATGTGAGATGAGGGGTGTCCAAAGAGACATGGGGACATTTAGCCTAGGAAAGATAGGGCACAGAGTTGTTTTCAGACATACTAAGAGCTCATATGGAAGAAGAGATGGACCTATTCCACATGATCCCAGGGCACTGAACTATGGCCAACAGGCGATGAAGAGAACTGAAGCAATGAAATCTGATTTCTGTCAGTGAGAGTTCTTGGTTACAAGCAACAGAAATAGACTCTATCTAAAGTAAAAATGAAATTAGATTTTTAGAAATAATAATTTCTAGAAATAGTCTAGACATTAATTAGATTAGAGTAATAGCTGGGGAGTCACAGAATTTGCCAGAAGCCAGGGAGTTGGGTAAGAACCAGGAGTTTACTGGAGAGTTGGTGACCAGGAAGCACAACCATAGCCTTGCAGCAGGAAGAGTCTGCTCATTGTGTGAATGACACTGTCCCTCATTTTCCTGTGTCCACAAAGGATTCAATACCGTGGGACAGAGTCTGATTGGTATACCTGTGTGTCTTCCCTTCCCTGGTAAATGTGGATGGAGGGGGACCAGCAGTTGGTGTAATGGCTATGTCACTGGCCTCCCATGTAGTTGATCTCAGTTTGAGGCTCAGACCCGGTGGCTTAAACTCACACCAGGCGCGTGTGCGTGCGTGCCCAAGATCCTGAGAGGAGAATGGAGGAGAAGGGATTGCGGTGTGGCCATCCCCCCTGGGGGTGATTTCTCACTTTCTATTATTCTCTGTCTTTCTAGAGAGTGGACGCACCCTATAGCAAAAAGCACATGCACCCTATAGCAAAAACCTCTCTCAAGAAAAAAAAAAAAAAGGGTGGAGGAGGCGAAAATCTGGCTCTGTTGACTCTGGCACGGAGGCACCATCTCCAGGATGAACCATCTGCTATCAGACAAATATCCAGGGCCATTGCCAATGATGCTTTCAAAAACCATGAATTGGACTAGCTGGTGGTGTGGTGGTTAAGGTGGCTGGATCCCATATGGCTGACTGTGTGGTTTGAGTCCTGGACCTGGTGGCTTGAAAAACATGCTGTGTACGTGTGCGTGTGTATCCAAAACCAAAAGGGGGGGGAGGAGAAAGAGAAGAGATTGTGGCATGATCAGTCCCCATGGGAGTGCCTTCTCATGCACTGTCTCTGTCTCTCTCCAGAGAACACATATGCCCTCTGGTAAAATTAAAAAAAAAAAAAAAAGAAAAAGATGTTGATTCTGTCACTAGTGTCAATACTTCTCTGAGGATTGAGTATTGTCTGTCTATTGAAGAAAGTTATCATTTCCACTTTCCTCACTCATATGCTCATACTCTGCTGAATGAGTCCAGTGATGAAACATTGACCAGCTACCAAGCTCTTCTTCATATTAGATTAAATCAAGGTGGAAGCATTTGAATTCTCTGCCTGGGACTCACGATTCTCCATGTCTGGTCCTATTTTGGAAGAGGTGAATGAGTTCCAGTATTCTTTTACAGAAACCTATTCTCCTGTCCAGTTTATTCACTCAATGTGACCATCCTCCGATCCTACCTAAACATCTTGTGCTTATTCTCCTTCCTCTTATTTAACCAAATGTTACTCATTCTTCACATTCCAGCTGTAATCCCACATCATACATGAAATACTCCCAAGCCATTCCAGCTCAGAGTAATCTCCCTTTGAAGATTTTTGCCTGTACTCTTAATTAGGCAACTAATTGCTCTTTCAGAATATGATTTATATTTTTTAGAATTGATACTTAGATTGTATTCTACAATTTAACTTTAAACACATTATCTTCTCTATTTACCTAGATTATAATTTCTCAAGGACATGGACTATTTCTTATAAATCTTTGCATCTCTTATAGAAGAACTTAACAAAATTCTTTTCACATGGACTTTTAAAACATGTTTGTTTGGGCTTAAACTGATTTGAATACCAGATGTAGATGTGGTCTTGATTCCTTATCCAGGACTCTGGGGAAAGGAAAATGGGTAGATGAAGGTAGCAGTTTATCAGACAGTGACCTAAGTGACTTTCCTCAGATCATAATAATGATTTGAATGATTTATGAGGGGATGTTAGAAAGTTCATGGCAAAGGTATTGGAGGGCATAAAAGCAGTGCAAATAGCTAGCAGTGATAAGACAGTGTTGAGCGGGGCGAGAGAAGAGTACGGAGAAGGACAACAAGAGCACAAACAGAGAGGCATGACATTAGTGGGACACAGATATGGTTTGTTACCTGTTGATGATGACATGTACAGTATTCTCAACTGGACAGATCTGAGAAGTATTTCATGTTGGGTAAAGTCTTTTTACAAGCAAAATGATAAATAGTGCTTGAATGCTTAAAAATAATTAGAATAATAATAATAATCTAAAAAAATTAAAAACTATTGGATGATGATGATGGGGACTTTAATGTCTTTGTATTGACTGATATGAATGGTATTCCTTCTGGAAAAAGAAATGTAATACACTGTAAAGTTATATGTGATTCAATGTAATATAAACAAGATTATAATAATAAGAAAAATTTTTACAAAGATCATGTCAAAGCAGAATTATATTACATGTTTATTTTGGCACAAAAATGTTTTGAAATCCATGCATAGTTTTTTCCATGAACTTTTGGAAATTTCTCATATTTTTCTAGCTTTTTTGAAGTATAATTGATATGCAATAAATTGTGTATATTTAAACTATAGTTTGAGAAGTTTTGACATGTACACATCTGTAAAGTTGTTGTCTTAATCAAGATAAATACGAGGGGTTTTCAAAAAGTTCATAGAGGGAACCAGCAGTTAGTGTAATGGCTATGTCGCTGGATTCCCATGTAGTCGACCACAGTTCGTGTCCCGAACCCGGTGGCTTAAAACTCACGCCGGACACGTGTGTGTGTGTGCCCAAGATCCTGAGAGGAGAATGGAGGAGAAGGGATTGCGGTGTGACCATCCCCTCTGGAGGGTGATTTCTCGCTTTCTGTCTCTATGTCTCTCTCTGTCTGTCTGGCAAGCGCATGCGCCCTATAGCAAAAAAAAAAAACTCTCGAAAAAAAAAAGTTCATAGAACATGTGTATTACTGAGGTAGGAGTTAGGCTTGAGTTATATATTAATAGTTAGGGTATAAGACCCAAGATGGAACCCCAGTAAGCGTTACTCAAATTGGAATCACAGTGGCTAGGTTTTAACAAAGAGCTGGCTGCATTAGGGCTCAAAATAATGATAGTAAAGGACAACTATTTTTATTCACTAACTACATTCTAACAGGAGGTACAGATCAATACAGTTTGCTGACCCCATGAAGAATGGGGTGAATAAACCACTCAGACTACTATGTAATTATTTTCTGAAGCCATCTTCCTTAACACAGAGCCAGCTCATTGCTTAGACTACTAGATAAAAATCCCTGGTGAGGGCCTCAAGTTGGCCACACTTCTCTGGGACCCTTCCCTGTTTTGGGTTTGGGAGCTCTCCTCTCCCTCTGTAAACATTGCTTTTCTGCTTCTCCATTATGTGGATCTCTAATTCTGGGTGAAAGTGAGATAAGAACCTGGTCATCTTGAGGTCCTGAATCAGGCACTGTTGTTGGGCCTGATCACCCCAATATCCCATGTCATTATGAAAAAAACTATTCATGAATTTCAAAATTTGTATGTACCAAAACAAACTCATATTTTAATTCCATTTCTCTAGGAACTTTCTGAAGTACCCTCACATATATATCAGGTCCCCAAAGTTTCCTTAAGCCCCTTTTGTAACCTTTCTGCTTCACACTCACCCCACCAACCTTTGGTTTATTTTATGTCACTGTAAGTTAGCATTTTCTAGAATTTTACGCAAAGAATTATTCAGCACAAATTCTTTTTGTCTGGCTTCTTTTTTCCTTTTGTGAAATTTAATTTAATTTAATTTAACTTTTTTTTCTGTACTGCCAGAGGGCTTACACACTAGAAACAGAGGAGGAGGAGAAGAAGAGAGGGATAGAGAAAGCACCTCCCCAACGGGACGTGGTCATGCTACGATCCCTTTTCTTCCATTTCTCCACCATGTTAGGATTTTAGGCATGCACACAGGAGTACTTGGTGTATTCTAAAAAAATTATTTAATTTTATTTATCATCATCATTATTTTAAAATTTGCTACACACCATGTGTGAGAGAGAGAGAAAGAGAGAGGAAAGACAGAAAGAGAGGGAAAGTATAAAAGCAAGCCATCAGGTCCAGGATTCAAACTGTAGTTAGCCATGTGGGAGTCCAGAGTCTTATCTACCACACCACCTGCTGGCCCCACACTGGGTATATATTTTTTATTTTTTAAATTTATTTTATTTTATTTTTATTTTAAATTTATTCATTTTCTACATTAATTCACTATACACCATCACAACACACAAATGAATTTTCCATCCAAAATACACTGTGCATTGGCTCAATCAAGCACATCAACATACATGTTCTCAGCAAATAATTTTCCAATTCTTATGTCCTGCATACCTTGCCTTTTGTTTTGCCATCCCTGATTCCCCATCCCTCACCCTCTGCCATGTCCCATCCTTCTCCCACATTGTCCCTGGCATCCACGGTTGCTCTCCATGCCTTCCCCCCCCCCCTTCATACATGATGCACAAG
>NW_006159894.1:1959143-1978157 GCF_000334495.1 Tupaia belangeri chinensis
ACAGGTGCCGCCGCCGCCACTGCCGCCACGCAGGCCCGGCTGCGCCGGCGCTGCCCACACTGGGTATATTTTTAAGCCCTCCAGTCTGGGATTTGAACCAAGGTTGACCATGTGGGATCAGGCTCCCTATGCACAAGGTTTTGCTGCTATTCTATGGGGTTGGCCTTTGTCTGGCTTCTCTCACTTGGCATAATTATTTTAGATTCACTCATGCTGCTAAATATATCAATCGTTCATTCCTTTTTATTGCTGAACCATATTGCATTGAATGAATATATGATAATTTATTATCATTTACATGTTGGTGGCCACTGAGTTGCTTTCAGTTTTTGACTGAAAACAGTCAGTAAAGCTGTTATCATCATTTATATACAAATGTTTTGTGAAAGAAAAGCAGTCCAGAGCAGTTGTGAGTATGAATAACTCATCTTAAGCCCTGGCTCACTTTAATTTATTTTATTTATGAAGCCTCAGCATTTTCTTTCTTCTTCTTCTTCTTCTTCTTTTTTTTTTTGGTTGACACTTTGTATGGGCACAACTTTAATTTTAGGTAAATACCCAGAGTAGTAAAATAGCTAGGCTTTATGGCAGATAAATGTATGACATTTTAAAAAGTTGTCAAAATCTTTGTACTATTTCACATTGCTGTCAGGTGTGTATGAGTTCCGGTTACTTCTTCTCCTGGTCAGCAATTGGTCTTTTGAGTCTTTTAAATATAAGCCATTCTGGGACCAGCAGATGGTGTAATGTTTATGTTGCTGGACTCATATGTAGTCGATCATGGTTTGAATCCTGGACCCAGTGGCTTAAAACTTACACTGGTCGTGGTGTGTGCATGCCCAAAATCCCAAGAGGAGAACAGAGGAGAAGGAATTGAGGCATGGCCATCCCCCCTTTCTGTCTCTCTGGCAAGTGCATGTGCCTTATAGCAAAAATCTCTCTCTGAAAATAAAAAAGATAAAGTCATTCTAATAAGTATGTGATGATATCTCATTGTGGTTTTAATGTGTATTTTCTTACTTTTTTTTTAATTTTAAAATTTTTTCTATAGGGCATGTGTGCTTGCCAGACAGAAAGAAAGACAAATGGAAAGTGAATAAGCACTCCTCAGGGGGATAGCCATACTGCATTCCCTTCTTTTCCATTCTACTCTCATGATTTTGGGCATGCATTCACATACACCCAGAGTGTTTTTCAAAACACCTCTCTGGGACGTGAACTGAGCAATTGACCATGTGGGATCCAGCTGCCTTAACTATCATGCCATAAGGTGGCCCTGTATTTTCTTAATAACTTGGACATCTTTTCATGCACATACTCACCATGCAAACATAACTTATTTGCTATCTTCTTTGATGACATATCTGTCCATATTTTTTGTCCATTTAAAAATTAGATTGTATACTTACTATTAAGTTTCCAGTTTTGAGTTTCTGAATATGTTCTGGATCCACATCCTTCATTGCAGTAATTCTGTGTGTGATAGAAATGAGCCTGGGGTGAGGTGGTGGTGCAGTAGTAAGATAGCTGAGCCCACATGGGAAAGGGGTTTGCATCTAGGGACCTCCCTGAAAACACTGGGTGGGTGCTCGTGAACCAGGCAGGTTGAGACTTAGGGTAGAGATCCTGTTAGGAGTACTTGATCCTCTATTTCTCTCTCTCTCTCTGTCTCTCTTTCTCTGTTGTGGAAGAAAGGAATAAATAATTTCAAGGAAAAAGAAAAAAAAAAAAGCAACAAGCCTGGATTTATACCTCCATTGTGCTTGGTCATCTACTGGGAGCCTGAGGATGTGTAGCCTCAGCACAAATAGGGCAGAAGGCCAGAGGGACAGCAACTAGGGATCTGAACAGCATTTTGTCACAACTGTCATGGGTGCTACAACAATACAGAGAGGATGTGATGTGGCCAGCAGGTGGCATGATGCTTAAGGTACTGGACTCCCACATGGCCAACCATGGTTCGACTCCTGATGTGGTGGCTTGCTTTCTCAATCTCTCCCTCTCTCTCTCTGGTAAGTGCACATGCCCTATAGCAAAAATTAAGTAAATTAATTAAATTAAATTAAATAAATAATTATTTAAAAAATAGAAAGTGGGCACCTGAGCCAGTTTCTCAGGGTTGAGGTAGGCTTTCTTTGGAGCAGTGGTCAAATGGAGAGTTTGGCAAAGAATAAGAATTGGTAAAATCACTAGAGCCAGCAAGTGGTGTAGAGGTTAAAGTGCTGGATCCCACATGGCTGACTGCACTGTTCGAGTTCTGACCTGGCTGTTTGAGAATCATGCCAGGCACATGTGCATGTGTGCCCAAAAGTCCTGAGTGGAGAATGGAGAAGGGATTGCAGCATGGCTATCCCCTCAGGAGATGATTCACGTTCCCTCCCTCTGTTTCTCTCTTTCTCTGTTTCTGGTGAGCACATGCACCCTATAGTAAAAAACTAAAACCAAAACCAAAAACAAATGAAAACACTCCAAATAATTGGCAAAATCATATACACTGCTGAGAGAAGTGCAGTGTAGATAGCTGCTGCTAGTATGTGCACTCTGGAAAAGGATTTGGTGTTATACAAGTGTTGCATACTGGGAAAACAGGATTCCACTTCTAAGTACAGGCCTTAGGTGAACTCTTGCTCATGGATATATATATATATACATGTACAAGAGCGTAGCCAGAGATAGCTACTTGCCAAAGAAACAGCCCCTATCCATCCAGTAGATAGACGAATAGTGGTTTACTTGAACAGTGGGATAGTATCAGCAATGAAAATAAACGACTACAGCTATGCTCAGCAACTCGTGTGGATCTCATAAATATAATGTTAAGGGGTAAAATACAAACTCTGACACAACATTCAAAAACAGGGGCTGGTCCATAGGTGTGGGAAGCCAGGTCCCATATGGCTGACCATGGGTTTGAGTCCCAATTCAGATGCCTTAAGAAAACAAGCCATGCATGCTCAAAATCCTGACAGGAAGGAAAAATGGAGGGAAAAGGATTGTGGCACGATCATGTCCCATTGGTGAGTGCTTTCTGTCTCTCTTTCTCTTGGCAAGCACACATGCCCTTTGGCAGTTAAAAAAAATTAAAAATAGGCAGAAATAAGTCTTCATTGAGTGAACACATACATAAATGGTAAGACTATGAAGAAAATCAAGGAAGAGGTGGGGAGGGGTTGCGTTTCTAGAGAGGTACAGAATGGGATTCTGGGACGTTTGCTAAGTAGTATCCTTTAAATTCTTATATGTGTTACATGCAATTTATGTCTGTATGATGTATCTCATAATTTTGAAAAAGGGAAAAAGAGGAGTAGGTGACTTTAAGGAAGAGGTGCAATTTCCAGGCAGAAGGCAAAGGCCAGGAAGGGTACTTGCGAAACTCTGGAATGGGCAAACGGGATGGAATGAGCTAGTGAGTAGTGGCTCCTTGACAGAGACAGGCAGGTAGTTCCTACAGAAAGAAGGGTCTTGTAAATACAGTCAAGGCAGCTGGACTTTACCCTGAGGCAATAGGGAGCCATTGAGCTACTTAAGCTGGGTAGAGACTGAATCACATTTAATTTCAGATTTCAGAAAAATCCTTGGGGGCCCAGCAGTGGCATGGTGATTAAGGTGCTGGACTCCCACATGGCTGACCATGGTTTGAGCTTCAAACCTGCTGGCTTGCTTTCTCACTTTCCCTCTCTCTCTCTGTCTGTGTGTCTCTCTCTGGTGAGCATATGTGCCCTGGAGGAAACTATAAAATAGTAACAATGATAAATAAATAATTCTTTTTTTTTTTTTTTTTGAGAGTTGTTTTTTTGCTATAGGGCATGTGCACTCACCAGAAAGACAGAGAGAAACAGCGGGACAGAAAGCGACAAATCAATCCCCGGGGGCATAGACATGCCACAATCCCTTCTCCTCCATTCTCCTCTCGGGATCTTGGGCACGCACACACACGCACCCGGTGTGAGTTTAAGTTACTGGGTCTGGGACTCGAACCATGGTCGACTACATGTGAGTCCAGCGACATAGCCATTACTCCAACTGCTGGTCCCAATAAATAAATAATTCTTTAAAAAAACAATAAAAAGAAAAATCCTTGGGCTACAGCATCAGGATGTTCCTCACAGTAATCAGGTGAATGGTGAAGAGGGGAATGAAAGGGACCTGGGCCTTAGTAAGACAGAAAATAGGGATATTAAACATACAGACAGGGGAAGGGCCTGAGATGGAGACACATTAAGCTTTACCCAAGATGGAGTCACGATAGCTGTTCTAACAAGCCAAGAGCTGGCTGCATTAGGGCTTAAAACAACTATAGCTAAGGTCAATAATTTCTATTTGCTGACTACATTCTAACAAGAAGTACAGATCGCTATGGTCTGCAGACCCCACAAAGAATGGGGTAATAAATCACCCAGACTACCATGGAACTCTTCCTGGAGCCTGTTCCCTTATCAGGAGCCAGCCCATTGCTTGGATTGCTAGATATAAACCCCTTGCCTCAGTTCCTTTGGCAACACACTCTGGAACCCCGTCTGTTCGGGAGCTTTCCTTTCCTTGCTTCAATAAGCTCCTGGTTTGTTGCTACTCCATGTGTCCACGTCTGACTCTTCACTAGTGTAAGGCAAGAACTCAGTCATCTTGTGATCCTGGATCTGAATTTGGTGTTGGGTTTGAACACTCCAGTAGCCCATACCATCAGCATGTTGGGGCTGCATGGGACGTTTAACCAGGGGTTGGTCTGAATGCAGAGCTGGGGTCAAGTTTAATAGCACTATTTCCAAAGTCTGCACTGGCCTTCCTCACCTTCAGGCCAACAGCTTCAAGGTGATACATCAGCCTTGCTGATGCCCCACCTAGGGACTTGTCTTTTTATTTTCCCTTGTTCTTTTTCTTTCTTTCTCTCTCTCTCTCTCTTTTTTTTTTTGGCTAGGTTATTTGCCATACGCATGTGCACTCACTGTTTCTTTCTTTCTTAAGTTGTTTGTTGTTTTTTTTTTTGCCACAGTGTGTGTGTACTTGCCAGAGAGGGACAGAGACAGTGACAGGGAAAATGAGAAATCACCCCCCAGGGAGGATGACCGTGCCACAATCCCTTCTCCTATATTCTCCTCCTGGAATTTTTGGCACACATACACAAGTATCTGGAGTGATTTTCAAGCCCCAGGGTCCAGGGCTTGAACTGTGGTCGACCACGTGGGAGTTCAACACCTTAACTGTTATGCCACCTGCTGGCCCTGTGCTCACGGTTTCTTAATCACCACTAAATAATAACATGGGGAGAGTCTCCTATTTGGTTGCTCTGTCAATCAGGCCAGTATTTGAAGAGAAAGCATAATTTCTGATCACAAAAATCTTCTCATTTAGATTCTGAAAGTTTTGAATCAAAGGGGGTAAAAAGAGTATTTACAGATAACTGATCAATATAGAAAGCTAATCCTTTGTAGGAACCACTTAATAAGAGCACTCTATGTAATGATTATCACTAAGATGACTTGTTCCATCTGAAATAATATTATAAAGGAACATCTGGCTAACATAGTGATTTCGTTTTCTTAGAAATCAAGTATTTAGTATTAAGGTTAGTTGTGGACTTCTTTATTCAAGTTGGGAGCAACGTTCCAAAGATATTTCTTGTGTATTTTTCCAAAGTCAGTAAACCTAGGCTGAAAGTTCAAGATGATTTATTGTGAAAATTGTCATCTGAGGGACCAGCACGTGGCATAATGGCTATGTCGCTGGACTCCCATGTAGTAGACTGTGGTTGGCATCCCGGCCCCAGTGGCTTAAACTCACACTGGGTGCATGTGCGTGCATGCCCAAGATCCTGAGAGGAGAATGGAGGAGAAGGAATTGTGGCATGGCCATCCCCCCTGGGGGGGTGATTTCTTGCTTTCTGTTTCTCTGTCTCGCTCTCTTTCTGGCGAGCACATGTGGCCTATAGCAAAAACCTCCCCGCCCCCCAAAAAATTATCATCTGATAGCTTCCAATTATCTTTTAATTTTAATTGTACCTGAGGGAGTTTTTCAGTGTGTGTGTGGGGGGGAATGTAGATAGCTGTCACCATTATTGCTATTACTTTTGTTTTTTAAAAAACATGAACTACTTGATAAAAGACAGTATGTAATACTGAAATACTATCTTGATATAATCTAAACTATAAAATGCTCCTCATAGCTTTTTTTTTCCTCTTGTTTTGTTTTTGCTACAGGGTGCATGCACTTGCCAGGGAGAGAAAGAGGAAGAGAGAGTGAGAGAGTAAAAATCATCACCCAGAGGGGATGGCCGTGCCACAAATCCCTTTTCTTCCACTCTTCTTGGGATTTTGGGCATGCATACAAATGCACCTGGTGTGTTTTTCAGCCTGCCAGGTCCAGGACTCAAACTTTGGATTCGACCATGTGAGATTTAGCTGCCTTAACCTCCACATCACCTGCTGGCTCCCCTCATAGCTACTTTTGAGGTGTCTCACTTGCTACTAGTTTTATTCATTGCAAGTAATCATTTACTTCCTGAATACCTTCTCTGTTGGAACCCCATCTGTTGTCTACCCTATCTTACCTACCTTCTGTCTTCTTCCTTAGAAATGGAAAATCCAAAGATGTTCAGGTCAAGGATGTGATTCTGTTTTGTCAAGGCAAACTTGATCCTGAGTCACTGAAGGCTGCATAAATATTGGGTGTATCCTAGCACCTATGGGTTTTGCTCTTTTTACTAAATCTGAGTTTAACCCTCCTGTTTGGATTAATAGAGGCGTGATCAGTAAATCCTGGCAACAGGGAGTCAAGTGGTCTTCACAGAGAGTTGGACTTGAGATGATACCTGTATGTGACCTTCTGATCAGGAGCTATTGACTGGTGGTGTCGTGATACCCACTTATCAACACTTCTTGGGTGGCCTGTCATTTAGGGGTGAACTCAGTGCAGGCTTTGGGAACATCCTCCTCTTCGTCTCAGTTAAAGTCCTGAATACAGACTATTTACAGCAATAAAAGATACACTTTTGTTTATTGGAAGATTATAATCTTGCTATGAAGATTTGTGAGGATAGAAACATTCAGGGAAGAAATGCTAATATGTTGATTTGTGATATAAGGTTTATAAATTAGGAGTGGAGGAACTACCAAACATGGGTGTGGTCAGAACATAGGAAAGTTGGTCTAGAATACTTCTTGAGAAGACACTATGGCCACGGGTATACTTGCCTGCCAGCTGCCCCTCGAATATATGATCAGCCACCACGTTATGTGGATTCTGTCCCTATTCCTCCTTCCTACAACCTCCACTAGTGCTTACCTCCTCTGTGATCTGCTAGTGTTCCCCAGCTTTGTTGATGCATTCATTAAAAAAAAAAAAAATTGCCAGAGGGCACATGTGCTCACCAGAGAGAGACAGAAAGAGAGGGAGTAGGAGAAAGCACCTCCCATGAGGCATGGTCATGCCACAATCTCTTTTCCCCCATTAATCCATCCTGTTGGGATTTGGGGCACACACATACATGCTGTATTTTTTTTTTTTCTTTAGAGGTATTTTTTTTTTTTTTTGCTACAGGGTGTGCGCACTTGCTAGAAAGACAGGGGACAGAAAGCAAGAAATCACCCCCTGGGGGGAATGGCCATGCTGCAATCTCTTCCCTTCCATTCTCCTCTTGGGATTTTGAGTATGCACGTACACGTGCCTGGTGCAAGTTTCAAGCTGCCAGGTCCAGGACGTGAACTGCATGCAGTCATGTGGAAGTGCAGAGACATAACCATTACACAATCTGCTGGATGCTGCACGTTTTTCAAACTGCCAGACTGGGATTCCAACTGCACAGTCACCATGTGGGATCCAGCTCCCTTAACCACTAGGCCACAGGCAGCCCCTTCTCTGCATTCTGTATGCACACTTGCCCCTTTGGAATACATCTGGGCCTGATAATGTTTTGTTCTTTCACCAACAGCTTTGAAACACCATGTTTAGCAAGCCTGGTCTCAGTCCAGGTCTGCAGCCTCACCCTGTGCAACGGATGCCCCACCCACAGACTTGTCATTTATTTCCTTTGCTTTTTTTCATTTTTGCTGTGGGGCACATGTATTCACAGTTTCTTAATCATAAATCACTAAGAGCAGGGAGAGAGTCTTCTACTTGGTTGTTCTGTCAATCAGGAAAGTAACTGAGGAGTTTATTTTGTGGGGTCTTTTGGTGGGGTGCTTTGCTGAGCACTGACTCCAGGAAGTCCAGCCCCCTAGACACTCCTGCAGATGCTGGTTTATCCCCGCAAGTCTCTGCAGCTCATAGCCTTTGTTCCTTCGAGTAAATCTAAAATGCTTCCACATGTGTTCTGGATTTTATACTTGTCAAAGAGAGAACATAAAGCTGTTAATACCTCCAACATTTTTGACATTTACCAGCAAAAGTGTCTGTGGGCCTGCGATAGGCTTTTGGGAGACACTTAATAATACTATTAGAAAAACTAACTCTCAGCAGGTGGAGATGTAGGAAGTATTTTGTCTTTTTAGTCAGAGTTAAAAATGTATATATTAAATATTTCCTCAAAAAGATATTGTGGGGAGTGGCAGCAGATGGCATGGTGGTTAAGGTGCCCCCCCATGGCCAACTATGGTTCAAGTCTTGGACTTGGTGGCTTCAAACTCACTCTAGGTGTGTGTGCATGTGTGCCTAAGATTCCGGGAGGAGAATGGAGAAGAAGTGATTGTGGTGTGGTCATCCCTCTTGGAGGATTCTCTCTTTCTTTCTTTCTTTCTCTCTTTCTTTCTTTTTTTTTTTTTTGAGAGGTTTTTGCTATAGGGCACGTATGCTCACCAGAAAGACAGAGAGAGACAGATAGAAAGTGAGAAATCACCCCAAAGTGGGGATGGCCATGCCGCAATCCCTTCTCCTCCATTCTCCTCTTGGGATCTTGGGCATGCACGCACACGCGCCCGGCGTGAGTTTAAGCCACTGGGTCTGGGACCCGAACCACGGTTGGCTACATGGGAGTTCAGCGACATAGCCATTATGCCAACCGCTAGTCCCATATTTCTTACTTTCTGTCTCTCTCCAGTAAGCACATGTGCCCTATGAAAAAAACTTTTTAAAAATGTTAAAAAAAAAAAAAAAAAAAAAGGTCAGCCAGCTGGTGTGGACGACTTTGCAGTTTGAATCCCAGACCTGGAGGCTTGAGGACTTGCTGGGTATGTGTGTGTGTGTGTGCAGGAAGAATCTGGTAACAAAGGTTCCCCTCCACCACCCAAGTTGTGCCAGCCTAGGGCTGTATGATTTGGAATAAATAAGTTACCTAGTTCTCTTATCAGTTTCCTTATCTACAGACGTGGAGATCACTCATTTTATATGCTTTGCACTGCCCACCTGAACTACTGCAGTAGGCTGGTATCCTGCCAGGAAATATTAAAAGAGTTTTCAGAGACAGACTCCAATACACTTGGGTGACAGGAACTCAGGTTATGAGCCAGTATTGCCTTCACTCCTTGCTGCTGGGCCTCTTCCTTGCTTTGCAGAAGGGCCATGTTCAAGGGCAGGAAGAGAAAAAGGAGCCAGAAAATGGGAACAAAGAGACAAAAAAACAAAACAAAACAAAACAAAAAACCTCTTGAAGTATAGGGTCATGGATGGCAATGAGACCCTCAAGACTGCAGAGGAGTCCCTGACAATGTTACCTGGGAAACAGCAACCTGGTGGGCCAGGAGAGCAGTGGTCATGGCATGAAAACACACACTGCGAAGGCTGGGAAGAGATGAGGCAGGGCTGGACACTCCTGGAGAAATGGGACTGTAAGAAAAGAAGAATGACAAGTTGAGGGGGCAACAGGATTAAGACTCCCCCACTCCAGTCAGAAGAGACTTATATTTGTTTGAGAGCAGAAGAAAGTAGTCTTTGCAAAGGAAGAGTTTGGGACAGGCAGTGAGAGATTGCAGGCACTTAGGGAAGAATAATAATAAGGCTTCAAAGAGCAACTGATAGTTGCTCAGTTTACACAGGCTAATAAACATTGATATATCATGTGGTTTGGGGGATAAGTGTGTAGTCTCTGAGTTCTGTGTGATTTGGGGGCAAATTATTGAAGTTCCATTAGGTCTCATTTTCCTCATATGAAAATAAGGAACATAATAATACCTATCTTTAAAATAATAACTCCTCTTCATCCACAAGCAGTTCAATGGAAATCAAGGAAATGTCTGATAAAGAATTTAGAAAATTCATAATGGCAAAGCTAACAGAGATGGAAGAGAAGAGAGACAATGAACTGCTAAAGAGAAAAGAGAAATAAGTTGAGGAGCTCCAGGAGGTGAGGAAATTCTTGCAAGATCTAAAAGAGGAATTACACACTTTTAAAAAGAATCAAACCAAACTATTAGAGATGAAGTCTATAATACAGGAAGTCAAAATCTCTCATGAATGTATTAAAAGCAGACTAGATCACACAGAAAATAGAATTTCAGACATAGAAGAGAAAATTGCTGGCCTAGAAAAATCCATGAAGACTGAGAAAACGACCCAAAAAATTGAGAATAATATATGAGAAGTACTAGATACCATCAAATGTCCAAACATCCAGATAATTGGCATTCCAGAAGGCCAGAAGGTGAAGAGACCCATAGGGCATTGATAATCTATTCCATGAAATCCTGCAAGAAAATTTTCCAAACCTAGAGAGGCATTCAAAGATCCAGTCCCAAGAAATACAAAGGACCCCAAATAGAATCAACCCAAGAAGATCTTCTCCAAGACAGATTATAGTCAGGTTGACCAAAACCATAGACAAAGACAAGATACTAAGATTGGCGAGAGAAAAACATCAAGTTACCTACAAAGGACACACCATCAGGCTAACAGCAGAACTCTCATTGGAAAGAATGCAAGAGAGGAAAGAATGGGAAAATATATTCAAAGTGTTAAGAGAAAAGCAATTTTCTGATTTATTAAAGTTAAATCTGTAAAATATACATAATTAATGACCATAATAAACTATATAGCATCAGCTAGGTGCTACCTTATAGTATATTCATTCTAGTCAGAGTTTCATGCTTTAAGTCAGACATATATTCATAGATATGTATATACCACCGGAGCTTGCTATTGAAAGTAGTTAGATTATTTAAGAAAGTTTGTGAATCAATAAAATATAGGGGAAAAAAAGTAATGGAAAAAAACTGTGGACACCTGAGATAGTGAGGAGGAGGGTGGGAAATGGCAGAGGGTGAGAAGTCTAGGGGGGATGAAACTAGAAATGAAAAATTATTGATGATAGCGTGCATGATGAAGCCTCTATGCAGTATATTCTGGATGGGAAACCACATTGTGTATGCTGTGACAATGCTTAGGGGATGAATGCAAATTAAGTTAAAAAAAGTTTCAGAAAAATATCTATTCGATGACTGCAGTAAGATATATAGCCCCAGCTAGGTGCTACTTTATAGGATGCCTAAAATTAGACTTGTGTTCATGGAAATGTATATATCACCTGTGTTTGTTATGAAAATATTTAGATTAATTAAGATCTTTAGTAATTCAATAAAATGTGGGGGGAAAACAGTATATAAAGCAAACATAGATACAAGAGACAGTGTGGGAAGAGAGTGGGAGATGGCAGAGGGTAAGAGATAGGGAATCAAGGATGGGGGAAAAAAGAAAACACAGGAAACAAGAAATGGAAAATGATTTGTTGACAATAACATGTATGTTGATGTGCTTGATTGAGACAATATACAGTGTACTCTGGATGGAAAATCTCATTTTGTATGCTGTAATGTTGTACAGTGAATGAATGTAAATAAATAAATTTTAAAAAGTAATACCTATCTTTGTGATGGGAATGTTTTCTTTATTTTTTTTCTTTAACTGCTAGAGGGCATGTACACACAGAGAGAAGAAAGAGTGAGAGACAGAGAAAGCACCCAACGGGGCAGGAGCCTGCCGCAATTCTCTTTCCTCCATTTCTCTAGCCCATCAAAGTTTTGGGCATGATGCACACATGCCTGGCATGTTTGGTAAGCAACTGGATGGCATTCAAGCCACAGTTGACTATGTGGGTTAAGCTTCCTTAACCAATGCACTACAGGGCTGGACTGAAAACTGAATATTAATGTATATGAAGCACATAACTAATGCATATGAACAGTTTCTGGCTCACAATGCATGCTCAAAATGTTAAATCTGGTCAAAAAAATAACAACTATCTTTGAGAACTAAACTGAAAACTCAAGGTCAAGCCTCATTATGCAGCAACATAAAATAAGAAGGTTAAGGTGATTAAACTAACCCATGGCATAATCTGAGGTTATACTTTTGAAGTAGAACTGGATTTCAACTTCTGTTTTATTTATTTATTTATTTATTTTTTAATTAATTAATTATTTTTGGAGAGGTTTTCGCTATAGTGTGCGTGCGCTCGCCAGACAGACAGAGAGAGACAGAGAGACAGAAAGCGAGAAATCACCCCCCAGGGGTGGGTCACGCCGCAATCCCTTCTCCTCCATTCTCCTCTCAGGATCTTAGGCATGCACGCACATGCGTCTGGCGTGTTTCAAGCCACCGGGTCCGGGCCATGAACCGCGGTTGACTACGTGGGAGTCCAGCGACATAGCCATTATGCTAACTGCTGGTTCCCTCAACTTCTGTTTGTATGTTTCTTTCTTATAAAAACCCAAACAAACAAGTAAGAAAAACTTATTTGAAAATTAAACAAAACTTCTGGTTAACCAAATCTTAACCACTTATCATATTAACTCTTTTGGAAACTATGAGTCAGAGTAATTTAATAAAGAGAGATAAAAGGTAACTGAGAAAGTCCTCCTCCCCCCTAGGGAGCACGGTCAAAGCACAATCCCTTCATCTCCATTCTCCTCCAGGGATTTTTGGGCACAAACATACATGCACGTGGCTTGTTTTTCAAGCTGCCTGGTCTAGGACTTGAACCATGCAGTCGGCCATGTGAGATCCTGCTAACCACTATGCTGACCCAGATTCATTTACTTTACTAATACATTAAATGTTATATAATGTTTCATGAGTTCATGTACTGACTATACATAGTAAAAAGTTCAAAAGTTGTTTTGGTGAATTTATGTTTGTAATTATAATACGAAGACACTAAATTTGCAGCAGCATTCCTCCTGATTTTAAGAAAAAATATTTGGGGCCAGCAGGTGGCGCAGTGGTTAAGGCACTGAACTCCCTCATGCCGACTGCGGTCTGAGTCCTGGATACTTGTGCATATGTGCCCAAAATCCCGTGAGGAGAATGGAGGAGGGATTGCAGCATGGCCATCTTCCACAAGGGGTGACTTCTTGTGTTCTTGTGTTCTGTCTCTCTTTGTTATGTGGGGTATGCACATGCCCTACAGCAAAAATCTCTCAAAAAAAATTT
The DNA here is from genome assembly GCF_000334495.1 of Tupaia belangeri chinensis. Taxonomy (NCBI): domain Eukaryota; kingdom Metazoa; phylum Chordata; class Mammalia; order Scandentia; family Tupaiidae; genus Tupaia; species Tupaia belangeri. The sequence continues at coordinate 1,972,494 of NW_006159894.1, forward strand.
TTTTTTTTCTGATCCACCAGCATTCTGTTGCTATGCTTAAAAAAAAAAAAAAAAAAGGGCCAGCCTGTGGAGGGGTAGTTAAGGGGGCTGGGTCCCCACGGGCCCATTTCTCTGATTTATTAAAGTTAAATCTGTAAAATATACATAATTAATGACCATAATAAACTATATAGCATCAGCTAGGTGCTACCTTATAGTATATTCATTCTAGTCAGAGTTTCATGCTTTAAGTCAGACATATATTCATAGATATGTATATACCACCGGAGCTTGCTATTGAAAGTAGTTAGATTATTTAAGAAAGTTTGTGAATCAATAAAATATAGGGGAAAAAAAGTAATGGAAAAAAACTGTGGACACCTGAGATAGTGAGGAGGAGGGTGGGAAATGGCAGAGGGTGAGAAGTCTAGGGGGGATGAAACTAGAAATGAAAAATTATTGATGATAGCGTGCATGATGAAGCCTCTATGCAGTATATTCTGGATGGGAAACCACATTGTGTATGCTGTGACAATGCTTAGGGGATGAATGCAAATTAAGTTAAAAAAAGTTTCAGAAAAATATCTATTCGATGACTGCAGTAAGATATATAGCCCCAGCTAGGTGCTACTTTATAGGATGCCTAAAATTAGACTTGTGTTCATGGAAATGTATATATCACCTGTGTTTGTTATGAAAATATTTAGATTAATTAAGATCTTTAGTAATTCAATAAAATGTGGGGGGAAAACAGTATATAAAGCAAACATAGATACAAGAGACAGTGTGGGAAGAGAGTGGGAGATGGCAGAGGGTAAGAGATAGGGAATCAAGGATGGGGGAAAAAAGAAAACACAGGAAACAAGAAATGGAAAATGATTTGTTGACAATAACATGTATGTTGATGTGCTTGATTGAGACAACATACAGTGTACTCTGGATGGAAAATCTCATTTTGTATGCTGTAATGTTGTACAGTGAATGAATGTAAATAAATAAATTTTAAAAAGTAATACCTATCTTTGTGATGGGAATGTTTTCTTTATTTTTTTTCTTTAACTGCTAGAGGGCATGTACACACAGAGAGAAGAAAGAGTGAGAGACAGAGAAAGCACCCAACGGGGCAGGAGCCTGCCGCAATTCTCTTTCCTCCATTTCTCTAGCCCATCAAAGTTTTGGGCATGATGCACACATGCCTGGCATGTTTGGTAAGCAACTGGATGGCATTCAAGCCACAGTTGACTATGTGGGTTAAGCTTCCTTAACCAATGCACTACAGGGCTGGACTGAAAACTGAATATTAATGTATATGAAGCACATAACTAATGCATATGAACAGTTTCTGGCTCACAATGCATGCTCAAAATGTTAAATCTGGTCAAAAAAATAACAACTATCTTTGAGAACTAAACTGAAAACTCAAGGTCAAGCCTCATTATGCAGCAACATAAAATAAGAAGGTTAAGGTGATTAAACTAACCCATGGCATAATCTGAGGTTATACTTTTGAAGTAGAACTGGATTTCAACTTCTGTTTTATTTATTTATTTATTTATTTTTTAATTAATTAATTATTTTTGGAGAGGTTTTCGCTATAGTGTGCGTGCGCTCGCCAGACAGACAGAGAGAGACAGAGAGACAGAAAGCGAGAAATCACCCCCCAGGGGTGGGTCACGCCGCAATCCCTTCTCCTCCATTCTCCTCTCAGGATCTTAGGCATGCACGCACATGCGTCTGGCGTGTTTCAAGCCACCGGGTCCGGGCCATGAACCGCGGTTGACTACGTGGGAGTCCAGCGACATAGCCATTATGCTAACTGCTGGTTCCCTCAACTTCTGTTTGTATGTTTCTTTCTTATAAAAACCCAAACAAACAAGTAAGAAAAACTTATTTGAAAATTAAACAAAACTTCTGGTTAACCAAATCTTAACCACTTATCATATTAACTCTTTTGGAAACTATGAGTCAGAGTAATTTAATAAAGAGAGATAAAAGGTAACTGAGAAAGTCCTCCTCCCCCCTAGGGAGCACGGTCAAAGCACAATCCCTTCATCTCCATTCTCCTCCAGGGATTTTTGGGCACAAACATACATGCACGTGGCTTGTTTTTCAAGCTGCCTGGTCTAGGACTTGAACCATGCAGTCGGCCATGTGAGATCCTGCTAACCACTATGCTGACCCAGATTCATTTACTTTACTAATACATTAAATGTTATATAATGTTTCATGAGTTCATGTACTGACTATACATAGTAAAAAGTTCAAAAGTTGTTTTGGTGAATTTATGTTTGTAATTATAATACGAAGACACTAAATTTGCAGCAGCATTCCTCCTGATTTTAAGAAAAAATATTTGGGGCCAGCAGGTGGCGCAGTGGTTAAGGCACTGAACTCCCTCATGCCGACTGCGGTCTGAGTCCTGGATACTTGTGCATATGTGCCCAAAATCCCGTGAGGAGAATGGAGGAGGGATTGCAGCATGGCCATCTTCCACAAGGGGTGACTTCTTGTGTTCTTGTGTTCTGTCTCTCTTTGTTATGTGGGGTATGCACATGCCCTACAGCAAAAATCTCTCAAAAAAAATTTTTTTTTTTCTGATCCACCAGCATTCTGTTGCTATGCTTAAAAAAAAAAAAAAAAAAGGGCCAGCCTGTGGAGTGGTAGTTAAGGTGGCTGGATCCCACCTGGACACGGTGACAAGAACACTGTGTGGGAGTGCACACACACCCAAAATCCCAAAAGAAGGGAGAAATGAAGGAGAAGGGATTGTGGCATGACCATTTCCTATTAGGGATGTTTTCTCTCTCTTTCTCTGTTTCTTTCTGGTGAGTACACATGCCCCCTGGCACAGTATGAAGGAAAAAAAAAAAAGCAAACAAAAACAAACATATAGTCTGTCTCTGTGGTGTAGCAGTAATGCCCTGTTCAACAGAAGCTGGATCCCAATGGCAATCACAGTTCGAATTCCTGGCCAGGTCAACTTGAAACATGCCTGGCATGTGCGTGAGTTCCCAGTACCTTATGGGCTAGAGGACTGAAGAACACGGACTGAGGCATGATCATACTCTGTAGAGGGTGCTCCTCTCTCTCTCTTTCCCACTCTCACATGTGAGTACACACTCTAATAAAGGGGAAAAAGCAGAAAAAAATGTACTTAAAAAAAGGTTGAAGAGAAAAAATCAGGGTAGCTGGCCTCTTCCTCCCCTTAAAAAAATGCAATGCGGGTCAGCAGGTGGTGTAGCAGTTATGTTGCTGGACTCCCACACAGCCAACTGTGGTTCAAGTCCTGGACTTGGCAGCTTGAAACCCATGCCAGGAGCGTGAGCATGCATGCCCAAAATCCCAAGAAAAGAATGAAGAAGGGATTACAGCATGGCCATCCCCCCAATCCCCACCCCCAGGAATGATTTCTTGCTTTCTGTCTGTCTCTCCAGTGAATGCATGTGGCCTATAGCAAAAATCTGTCTAAAAAAAAAAAAAATGCGATGCATCTATGGGGGCTACCAGATTAGGAGAGCTCTGAGGGTGCCAACTCAGGGGTGAAGATGTAATTTCCTTATACCACTTGTCAAGTAAAAGTAAGAAGTCAGATCCTTACTCATCTCTGGGCATTAGCGAAAACTGCAATTTCATAGAAGACATGCTCCAACAAGGTCTTTGGCTTGGCATCTTACCGCAATATCCATATTTTCTCATTCCCAAAATGGGTCATGTAATTGACAACAGAAAGGGCAACTTAAGTGGGGACTGTCCTACAAAATCTGTAACTCACATCTGAAGGTCCAGAAACTCCTCCTCTCTTATTATTCATTTACAGTATGTACTAGTTTGAATATGCCCCCCATTAAAGTCATGTTTAGCCGGCCATTTTTGGGATTAAGAGGGTAAAAACTTAAACTGATTATGATGTGGAAAGTTGGGTTTTTGAGATGAGATTAGTGATTGAGTGGCTAGGGAGGGGCCATCATCACTGAGTTCTGGTGGGTTTAAAAGTATAGAAAATGAGACCAAAATCACAGAAGGGTCTTATGAATACAGACTGTGCTTTGTTCTGGTGTTAATTAGGATCTTCATCTGGATCTAGGAATCAAATTGACACACAGCAGATTAACAGGAGAAAAATGTACAGGTATAATTTTTACACATACATCGAGATCTTCACAAGAAGGTGAAGAGCCAAAGCAGAAAGCTTTTATCCTATTAGATTAAGAATGATACATTTGTGAAGAGATGACAAGGCAAAGGAGTTGGGATGCAGCAGTAAATTCTAGGGAAATCACTGGGAGGTATATAGAGGGGTGTAAAACTACTGGAAGATGAAGGTTATTTTTACTAAGTTTATCCCTACAGTCTATTGTCCTTCAATCTCCAGTCATTGGTGATAAGGTTATTTTTTCATCTTGATAGAAGGTGCTCATCTTCCTTGATACACGGAAGGTATCTTTCTCTAAGGATTTTTTACAGCTTGCTAGAGTAAGAAAGGGCAGTTCTGACAGTCCTTCCTGAAGCTACTGTTTCTCAAGTACTCTCAGCTCAAAATAATCAATATGGCAGACCCCATAGTTTGGACTGACATGCCCTTAACTTAGAAAAGGGTGACAAAAGCGCTCTCTTATTCTTGGTTTACATGAGATAGATGGTTAACTCATGAATAGCATCAGCACCTTGTTCCGTATAGTAAGAGAAGATTAGAGATTAGACATGTGAAGACCAGGGGTGTAGCTTGGAGGCTAAGAATATGGGATCAGCTTTCAGACACTCTGGGTCCAAATTTTGTCCTATTACTTTGCATGTGGGTACCCTCAGCAAGTTACATAGCCTATGGGTTATGTATTTACCAACCCCTAAAATAAGGTAAACAATATTTGTCTCATAAGGGTGTTGTAAGAATTTTAGGAGACACATGTAACACCGCCTTAGCAGTGTCTGATTCAGAGTAACCACTCGATAAATGATACCTATCATCATTAAAGCACTTTAAAGTTGACAAACATGCCACTTACCCTTTTATGGGATAAGCAAAAGGTGCAGGGGACTGGATCTATAAGGAGTGGTGCTGGAGAAAATTGCATTTAGCACAGTTGGCACCAGGAAAGGGAAGACATTTAGGGAACACTGGATAGTCAAAGGATTAGCCTGCCCCTGGCAGCAACAACGTGGGGCAGGCCAGCGCATACAACAGATACCCATGTCACGCCTCACTATGTCAGGCACCGTTCTCCACGTTTTAGGAGCATCACGTCGCTCAAAGACCTCACATCCTACTTTCGCAAAAGCAGCAGCATGCCCAAGGTCACGCAGCCGCCCAGGGATGGAGCTCAATCCAAACCCGCGAGTGGCGATCCATCGACTGCACCTCGTGCCCCTCTCGCCGGGAATACGGCAGGGTTAGCCGCCCCAGGCCTGCAGACTGGGGTCGCTGTCCGCATCCCGGCCGACCCAATCGGAACCGCTCCGGGACCCCACTCTCCGCCGCCCGCGGTCCGACGCGACCCCGCCTTCGGCCGGGAAGGTCCCTCTAGCCTGAGCGTCTCGAGCGAGGGGCGCGTGCACGGACGAGACCGTACCGCAGCGCACGCGCACACACACACGAGCACACGCTCGCCCGCCACCCAGGAGGAGACGGGAGGCATGGAAAGTTCTAGCCGGTTCGGGAGCCGAAGGTAGCAGGCGACGCGGCGGGGG
>NW_006159894.1:1981335-1981571 GCF_000334495.1 Tupaia belangeri chinensis
GCCGCCCGGGAGCCGTCTGGCCCAGTAGCCGCCAGCTTCCCGCCGTGTCCCCGCCATCTCCGCCCCTCCGCGTCCCGGGACCTGACTTGGTCCGGAGCTGCGCACCGAGCGTTCGGGCATGCCCCGCTACGAGCTGGCTTTGATCCTGAAAGCCATGCAGCGGGTAAGTGACCTTCCCTCAGCCCGTCTTCCCGCGCGGGAGCCCCCACAGCCGCTAAGCCTCCCCCCCCCTCGCC
>NW_006159894.1:1981620-1983757 GCF_000334495.1 Tupaia belangeri chinensis
CCCCCCGGCCCGGCCCCACGGCCGGCCCGTGGGAGTCCAGTGGAAGGTCCACGGGAGGACACGCGCGAGCACCCAGCCCGGCTCCGGCCTCGTCCGGTCCCTGCCTGTCGTGAAGCTGCCTCGTCGCCGGTCCCGCCGCCTGCTCCGTCCAACTGGCCTCCGCCGCCCGCCTCCACTCTAGCGTCCGCCGGCCGCCCCGAAAGTCCGCGCTCAATAAAACGTTCCTCCAAAGCGTGTTTGTGCAGTATTTGTGCCCAGGTCGTAAAACGCTCTCACGTTAAAAAATCTTTGACTTCTCTTTTTCTGACTTCAGCCAAAAGCCTGCTCCGGTTGTCCTTAGCCCCGTTTCATTCATCAAAGTTGTGGCATTATTTGCGCCTTAAGAAGACACTTTTCTTCCCCCTGCTTTTGATTGATTTTGAGGTAAGGGATTTCAGGTTTGGAGAGATGATAAGAGAACCAGAAGCCCGTTCACTTCAGGTGATGGCCTGGCCAAGGACAGGGGCCTGCGGCCTGGAGGCAGCTCTTAGTCTTCTGTTCTGGTCAGATACTCAAGTCGTCGCTGAAATCCCCATTCATCCGTGAGTTTGATAACTAGTGTGGTGTATGCTTCCTTTCTCCCCTAGGTATAATACTACCACAAAAACAAACGTTGTACCACGACTGAACTTTGGAAGCATAGGTGCCTGCAGCGGTAGAGCTTTTGGGTTAATTTTGATAAAGTAGTTAATTGGCAAGTAATTTATGCCTGTTGAAAAACTAACCATCACAAAGCGTTAGGAAATTGTTATAAGAAAGTGTGCTTTGCACATCACTGCCCCTTGATCAGATCCTGAGAGTAGTCGTGCAGGCCATTGTCTTCAAGTTTGTTGTGAGTCTGGGGAGCACTTGAAGACTGCATTGTTTTGCCTCTTCTTCATCCCTTTTTTGCCTATCCTAATAAGGATATATAATTTTTAAAAGATGGGAACAGTGAAAAAGAAAAGAAACCCAAATTGTTAAAAAAGAAACATTTTTAATTAAGAGGAAATTGTTCAAGCGATCCCTTTAACCTGTCCTTTTTAGGAGATGCTGTATGAGGTTGCTAGGATGCGAGTTATTGAGATTTCATTTGCTTACCTTGCCTTAGGAGGGTAAAACGTGATCACTGAAGAGGTATCCTGCAAGTATAGTGGTCTATCCTTAAAAGTTCCCTAAACCTTTGAAACAGTCTCTGTGCTATTTTGCCATACCTGCTGGGGACCTTGGTTAGCATGGTTGCATGCATTTTCTTTATCATTCTACTTGTAGTTTTTTTTTTTTTTGTATCCTATAACATTCAGGATTTTTGGGCATGGAACACACTTTTTTTCTTAAAGGTTATTTTCTTCCATGAGAGAAGAAGTAGGCATCCCTATTAGGGTCTTCATACCATAGTCCACCTCCAATCTTAGCTGGCCAGTATCATTGACATAGCATGGTCAGGTGTCTTTAGGAAAGTCCTGGGATGCAAAACCTAGGACCTTTCCCTTGGGTCTAGTATTACTGCTGTGCTACCACTTGGCATGAACAAATTTTTTTTTTCATTCCAATTTTGGCAAAGCAAAGTGTAGCTTGGTTAAAATAATTAAACATCTTCCTTGACATTTTTGCAGAAGGGCAGGGGAAAAAACCCCAAAACTCTAGATAGCAGATAATCAACTTAAACTCTTTCCTGGAGAAGGAAGAGGAGGCCTCTTTAGCAGTTGTTAGAAGGTAGAAACAGTGGTGAAGTTGTGAGAAGACCCTTGACCTAAAAAAAAAAAAAAAAAACCAGAAAAACCCAACTTTTTTTTCCAGAAACTTATCTAAGTAGGTTGTAAATGTGTAGTAACAAACGCAAAGACCAGATTTTGGGCAGTTTTGCTTGCTTAAAATTTAGGAAAAATGAACATAGACAAGAGTGTTAACACTGGATTTATTTAATATAAGATACTGCTGTGATCTTGTATACCCTTTGCAGGTCCTGGAATACCTCAGTTCTAACCTGAGGCAGTCTGGACTATGCTATAGGACCGCTATTGTAACTCCTCAATTCCAAGTTGCATACTTTCAATGGATTAGATTCTGAGCCATATGTCTCTTATGTGCCTGTTGATTGTGATGGCTCTTTTTCCCT
>NW_006159894.1:1984451-2012001 GCF_000334495.1 Tupaia belangeri chinensis
CCCCCCGTCCTGAATTTATGTCTTGGAATTGCGGTATACACTGTGTTAAGCAATCTTTACAGCAGATATGGAAGTCAAGAGACTTAATTATTTTAGTCTTGGACCCCGGAACTGTTTCTGTATCTTTTCTGTAGTACTTCACAAGCATGAAGAGCTTTCTTAGTGTATTTATTCCCTTCCCTTATTATTTTATTTTCTTTGACCTCTAGCTTGACTCCTTAAAATTGAGCATATACAGTTTTTAAGTTTAAGATACAGATACTGTGTTGAGGCTCACAGGACATTTCCATTGTAGCAAAGTCACTTGTGGGAATCCCCATTGAAAGATTTCTGGTTATAAATAGAAATGTAGAATGAGTTATCATTGAACTGCACACTTGTGTGTTAACTGATCACTCAGAAGCTCCAATGTAATCTTTTTCTTGGTTTGTAATTGTGAATTGATTATAATGAGTGTCTAATATTATACTTTGAAGTTTGTGCATTCATGAATTTAAGTACCCAATTTTTCCAAGAAGCAGTTTATTTGCAGGTACCATTTAGCTTGTATTTTAATATGTGTATATAAAATTAGTTCTTTGCATTTTCTCTCTAGAATGAAAAGTAGATTATTAAATTTTCAAATATAACAGCATGTTAATGTGAAACCAGGCCTTCACAGGTAGTGACAAGGCATTTGAAATATTAGTTGCTTAGACTAGTTGTAGGCCATATTTGTAGAAAAATCTGCAGAATAAAAATTTTGAAAGTCCTGCTACAGCTGTATTAGGTGGCATCAGAAGAGTTTTACTTCTGAGCAATACGGCATCCAAAGACTAGAATGTGGAAGGACATAGCCTCAGAGGAAAGAGCAAGGCTACACATATCTAGGCAGTCCTCAGTATGTCTAACAACTAAAAAACGAAATGGATTGCCTATGAGATGCTGAGTTCTCTTCCCTCGTCCCCTACAATGAGAACATTCAAGTAGTTAGAAGACAAGGGGATCATGCTTGTAGTTGGTGAGCTCAGACCCTAATTTGAGTCTTCTCTCTAAAGAGTCTGGGAAAACAGTTGATGTCCTTTCATTTCACTTTGTAATTAGATGTTACAGATTGGTATTTAATTTCAGTTAGGTAGAAGATAAGCAGAACTGTCAATTCATGAATGATAAAGCCGTGTACTATGTAGAGGGGCCTAGGAAAAACTAAATGTAGAAAATGTTTTACACTTGGAGTAGGTACAGGAAAAGGAAATTTGAGAAGAAAAGTTTGTACAGTAATATATATACACAATTGGTTAAAGTATACTTTCATTTGCTTTGGGAAGCTTAAGTTCTTATTAGAACAGATTCATGAATTATTTTTATGTTTATGTATTATATTTTGTATATATTTATTTTTATATGTTCAGTATTCAACCCTTTTTAATTTCACTGGAAAGCAGATTATATTTTATATCTTAAGATAACTTATTGAAATAGTTCTTCGTAGGTAAATGTTTTATGTCATCTGAGTTTAAGTTATAACCTGGTTTTATTTGGAAATAGAAAAGTGTAGTGATAATCCAGTTCCTAAAATGTCAAAGGCAGTAGGTTTTCTGGTTGTGCAGTGAAGAGTTTCTTCTTTCTTTTTTAATTTGCCAGAGGGTACTTGTGCTCATCAGAGAGAGAAAACACCTCCCAGGAGAATGATAACCCTAGAGATCCTTTTTAATTTCTCCCTCCTGGGATTTTGGGCACACACTCATACCCTTTGGTAACGTTTTTCAAGTCACCTGACTTGTGTTAGGTTCTGGGACTTGAACTGCCAAGCCATCCAGGTGGGAATCTTAGCTCCCTTAACCAACGAGCCCTGGGCTGGCTCTCAAGAGTCTCTTTTTTCTAATTCTCTTCACTCAAGCTGTATTTTTTTTTTCCCCCTTTAAATTGCCAGAGGGCATATGGACTCCCCAGAGAGAGAAAGTGAGAGAGCAACTCCCTTGGGAGATGGTCATGCAGCAGTCCCTTCTCCAGCAGTCCTTTCTCTTTCTCTCCCTGTTTTGAGATTTGGAGCATTCTTGCACATGCATCTGTTGTGTGTCTCAGGTTGCCAGGTCTGAGACTTAAACCATGCATGCAGTTAGCCATGTGGGAACCAGCCACTTTAACTACCACCTGACAGACTGGCCCAACATTCAAGCTCTTTGATTAGAAAACCTGGTGAAAGTTTTGTATTTGTTCTAGAATTGTATCCAAGTTAAGATCCTGAAGATAATAGCTGGGTTTGCTTTTTAGATACTGTTTGAGGTGTGGTGTGCTAATGAACTCAGATATGGATGGGTCTGGCCAACCCTTGGTCATTGTCACTTAGCTTGCGTGGCAGTAGGGTAATTTTGGCTGTTAGTTGGTAGGAGGCATAGTTCAAGTGGAAATTATGGCGTTTTGGTTGAGTTAGTCTTTTCTTGTTATGAGCCCTCCCTAAACCGCTTATTTTGTTATCTTGTCATGAGACCTAGAACCCGCACCTTGTATCTTTAATAATCTCTATTTTATATGTTGGGAAACACCAAGCAGTTTAAAAATCGTTGTCTAATAGTGAAGGAGGACTAGAGGCTTTTGGGCTCTAGTATTCTTTAATTTGGCATTAAAGTTTTCTTGGGTTACAGCTTATTGCTGCAGCAGTGTTGGAAGGAGTCTTATTTCTGCCACTAAGCTACAGCTAAGCTATGAGGACTGGCTTGCGGGAAGGAGTTCTGCCTCAGCAGATGTGGTTTGTTTGTATGAAGACTGCTAGATGAAGTTGATGTTCTGCACTTTTTAAAAAAATTTTTAAGAGAGATTTTTGCTGTAAGGTGTATGTGCTCGCTGGAGAGACAGAGAGATAGAAAGCGAGAAATCACCCTCTAGAAAGCGAGAAATCACCACGCCACAATCCCTTCTCTTCCATTCTCCTCTCAGGATTCTGTACACACACACACACACACACACACACACACACACACACCCACCCAGCATGAGTTTAAGCCACCAGGTCAGGGACTTGAACTGCGGTCGACTACATAGAAGTCTAGTGACATAGCCATTATGTCAAATGCTGGTCCCTCCCCACAAGTTTTGATAGTTATACTTTCATTTTTGTTTGTAACAAGATGTTTTTTCATTTCTTTTCGATTTCTTTATTGACCATTGTTTGTTCTGGAGTGTGTTGGAAAATTTCCACGTGTTGTGAATTTTTCGGTTTTTCTCCTGTTGATTTCTTGTTTCATACTATTGTAGTTAATAAAGATGCTTGATATGATTTCAGTCTTCTTAAATTTGTTAAGACTTGTTTTGTGGCCTAATGTGATTTATTCTGGGGAATGTTCTGCATGCTCTTGAAAAGAACACACATTTTGCTGCTATTGTTGGAATGATCTGTTAGGTCCATTTGGTCTAAAGTGTAGTTCAGGTACAGTATTTCCTTGTTATTTTCTGTTTGCATTATCTATCCATTGTTGAAATTAGAGTATCGTTACTATTATTTTTGTTTATTCTCTCTTGCTTAGAATATACACAATTGTTATATCCTCTTAAAGACTGATCTCCTTATTATATAATGACCTTTGATTTTTATCACTTATTACAGTTTTTGATGTAAAGTTTATTTTGTTTGACTTAAGTATAGCTTTCTCCCTGCTCTCTTTGGGTTTCTATTTGTGTACAGTATCTTTGTTAATTTCTTTACTTTCAGCCTATATATGTCTTATTTTGGTTTGGTCTTATTTTTTTCATCCATCCATTCAATCACTCTATGCCTTTTGATTGGAGAATTTAATCCATTTGTGTTTAAAGTAAGTATTGATAGGTAAGGATATACCATGCTATCTTGAAAGTTTCATTACTGTTTTTATAGTTCTCTTTTTCCTTTTTTACTTTACTGCTATCTTTCTTTATGATTTGATGACTTTCTATCATAGTATACTTTGATTCCTTTCTCTTTATTTTTTCTGATTCTTCTATAGTTTTTTGCTGTGTGATTACTATGAGGCTTTCACAAAACATCTTGTATTTTTAATGGTCTATTTTATGCTGAGAACTTAACTTTGATGGCTTATAAACTCAACACATTTATTCCCTTCCCCAGTTTTATGTTTTGACATCATAATTCATATCTTTTTATGTACTATCGCCATTAGCAACTTTTTGTAGCTGTAGTTATTTTTAATATTTTTGTCTTTTAGCCATTATGGTAGAGTGAAAAAGTGATTTACAAGTCAGCCAGTGTCATTTAGTCTTTTCTTGTTATGAGCCCTCCCTAAACCGCTTATTTTGTTATCTTGTCATGAGACCTAGAACCCGCACCTTGTATCTTTAATAATCTCTATTTTATATGTTGGGAAACACCAAGCAGTTTAAAAATCGTTGTCTAATAGTGAAGGAGGACTAGAGGCTTTTGGGCTCTAGTATTCTTTAATTTGGCATTAAAGTTTTCTTGGGTTACAGCTTATTGCTGCAGCAGTGTTGGAAGGAGTCTTATTTCTGCCACTAAGCTACAGCTAAGCTATGAGGACTGGCTTGCGGGAAGGAGTTCTGCCTCCGCAGATGTGGTTTGTTTGTATGAAGACTGCTAGATGAAGTTGATGTTCTGCACTTTTTAAAAAAATTTTTAAGAGAGATTTTTGCTGTAAGGTGTATGTGCTCGCTGGAGAGACAGAGAGATAGAAAGCGAGAAATCACCCTCTAGAAAGCGAGAAATCACCACGCCACAATCCCTTCTCTTCCATTCTCCTCTCAGGATTCTGTACACACACACACACACACACACACACACACACACACATGCCCGCCATGAGTTTCCCTCTTGGTTTCTTAGGCATGCACACACACGTGCCCGGTGTGAGTTTTAAGTCACCGGGTCCAGGACTCAAACTGCAGTTGACTATGTGGGAGCCCAGTGATGTAACCATTATGACATCTGCTGGTACCCTACACTTTTTTATTTTTCTTTTTATTCGTGACTCACATGTTCATATTGGTGTTTATAGGTTTTTTAACTCTAGGTTATAGCCAATGTTTCTATGAAGACTATTAAATTTTCTTGCCTTTAGGTGATCAAATCACTCTAAAGAAAACTAAGAGCTCAGAAACAATGAGGGACAGATTATCAAGTGTTTTCATCTATTGCCTTCTCTGTGTCCATAGTACAGGTAGAATTCATCTGAAACCTGGAATAAAGAAGTGGTTTAATATCAAGGTGGAAGGAAAGTTAGAGAGGGAGCAATGAAGTACGTGGTGTGAGCCCTCATACTGTATCTGCATAAAAAGCTGTTGAAATGTGTTTAAAGCAACAACCTTGTCTTAGTTCTCCTAGTTAATTGGCTTTGTATTAGAATTTATTTCTAATATACCCATGAGTTTATCTGTTTAAAATAAGTAGTAGAAGGCAGTATTTTTAAACCAAAGAGGTGTTGTCTTCCACACATCTTTTATTTAGTGGAATCAAATTTAAGGAATTAGTCAATTGAATGTTTATAAGTTATCAATTTAAAGTAAAGCTCCCTTTAGGAGTCCAGAAAAGGGCATTAATCAAATCCACTTCACCTTGTTGCTCTTAAGGTAGGGGTTGGCAATCCATGCCTCACAAGCAAGATTTCACCTGCCACTTGGCAATTTTACAGTCTGAGCTAAAACAAAAACAAAAAGGAAAGCTGTATTTTATGGCAGGTGGAAGTTAATGAAATTCAGGTAAGGTTATAATGTATAACCCTGTTCTATTGTCTAGACTTAGTATCTGGGACTTTACTGACCCCTGATTTAGGTACACAGATAAACACCATTTTCTGGGTTCAACTTTTCTCTTGGCTTCTTACAGTGTCTGTTAACATTTCTGCTCTGATTCCTTCCTTTCCCTTATTTTGCTATACCTTTGACCTTCACATGGATAATATGCTGTCTTTTGTGGGTGTGTGTGGGGGGGCCTAACTGACAATGCTGCCATTTCCTATCTATTTATTTATTTATTTTTTGGTGTGTGTGTGTGTGTTGTAGATTCCTGGATCAAACTGTGTGTTTTCAGAACTTGGCTTATTTCTGTTGATTGCTTTTCTGTCTTCTGTCATCTGTGGTAGAATAAATCTAATTCTATTACTTGTCTCAATCTTTGTAGTCTCTTTGCCTAGTTAAACTAGGCAGATTTCTTGGACTCTTATAGTATTTTGGTCAATCTCTCTCTCTCTTCTCTTTCTTTTCCCAGAGAGATTTTTTGCTGTAGGGCACATGTGCTTGCTGGAGAGACTGAGAAAAACAAAGAATATGAGAAATCACCCCCACCTTCAGGGTGGGGGATGGCCATGCCACAGTCCCTTCTTAATTTTCGTCTTGGGATTTTGGGCACACATGCGAATGTGTCCTGCATGAGTTTTAAACCACCAGGTCTAGGACTTGAACTGCATTCAACTCCATAGGAGTCCAGCAGTGTAACCATTATGCTATCCTCTGGTCCTGTTCATCTCTGTTAACAGCTTTCTGAGAGAATAGTTAATGCCTGTAGATATACTGATTGAAGGGCAAAAACACATGTCCTTGAGATCCCTTAAGGTAATTAAAACTTGGAACCAGCAGATGGCGTAATGGTTGCATCACTGGACTCCCACATGGTGGACTGTGTTTTGAGTCCTGGACCTAGTGGCATAAACTCATGGCGGGCGTGTGTGTGTGTGTGTGTGTGTGTTGTGTGTGTGTGTACGTGTGTGTGTGTACAGAATTCTGAGAGGAGAATGGAAGAGAAGGGATTGTGGTATGGCCATCCTCGCTGGGGGGGTGATTTCTTGCTTTCTGTCTCTTTGTCCCTCTTTATCTCTCCAATAAGCACACATGCCCTATAGCAAATATCACTCATAAAAACAAAACAAAACAAAAAAAAGATGATTAAAACTGAGATGTGTTCCTAACAAAGAAATTGGAGGGGGATGGCAAAGAGCTTACAAAAATAAACATGAAAAATTGCGTGGATTTCAAAATTATTTTGTACTGGGATAAATTCATTTTAATTGCATTTTTCCCTGAACCTTTCCGAATCCCCGGTAATAGAAAGCATTGTGATTCCTATACTAGTTAATTATGTCAATATTATTGCCAG
Source organism: Tupaia belangeri chinensis (assembly GCF_000334495.1). Lineage (NCBI taxonomy): Eukaryota > Metazoa > Chordata > Mammalia > Scandentia > Tupaiidae > Tupaia > Tupaia belangeri. The sequence continues at coordinate 1,991,527 of NW_006159894.1, forward strand.
ATTACAACACGCCTCTCTCTCAAAGATATTCATAATGAAATCTGGCATCCAGGGCTACCTCTCATGTGACTCTAGCTCATTTTTTTAAACCTCACCTCTCCGTTTCTTTTATTCTCCAGACCATATGCCAAGTGCTGCAGATCTCTACAAATACCATTCCATTTTATTTTCTTTGGTGCCTTTGTTACACTGCCTGTCTGGTTGGAATGCTTTACCTTTCCACATTACCCTTCATCATCATCATGAAACCCTGCCTCAAGTTCCTCAAGTTCATTTTAACTTACTTGGTACATCAAATAAGTAAGAGAACCTGCATCATTAAGTGTACAGACGATTCCTTTGGTTGCATGGTGTTTTTCTTTCTCATCATGTGGATGTAATATATTATGGTTCATTGTATTATGGTTAATTGGGGAATGTATCTTGCCTCCTTTGCTAGATTACAAATTCTTGATGGTCACGTGTGTTCTAGTCTGTTGCCATTCTGCCCTCTGCTTTTCTTATTTATGGTAGTTTTTTACTCAGCTATCTTGAGATTATTACTGTTATCATTAAAACATTTCTTTGGTGTGGTAGAGCACATTGACCTCTTGTGCTAGTAGGTTGCTTTTAGGCCAGTGTATTTTGTTTACAGTAGATGGATTGTATGTTTACCAGAGGATGTGTTGATTTCTAAGACTTTATGGCAGTAATCTTGCTTTTATAATAAGTATCATGTGAACTGATGAAATGAGCGCCAACTTTTTTTCTTGAAAACCAAGTTTGACTCTTTGGGAAGACTTCGTAAAAGGTGAGTCAATAAAAAATAACGGCTGTAGGATTAGACATGGCTGAAATAACTGAAAGTTTAAAAAAAAGAGTAACAATAGTTCAGGGGGATTAGGTGTATAGACTGCTTTACAGAGGATCTTTTAATACTTGGAATGAAAAGGAAGCTGAAGTTGTAGATGATGCTTTTGTGGCTTAGATCAAGCAGAAGACACTTCAATCAGCAAGGGAACTCCATATCATTGGTACCATTCTGTGGTTGTCATGGTTACTTTGATCACATGTTATGGTTGGCAAATGAACGTACACTTAAGTGTTAAACTTAAATAAAATGTTGAAGGCATGTATGTATGGTCTTTGATTGGATATGATTTTGAAAGCTTCTGTTGCAGTATGTGCTCTGATTTTTAATTTTCTAAATGAACAGAAGTATGCATGCAAGAGCGCTAATAAAGAAATGTTGGGACCAGCAGGTGGCGTGGTGGCTAAGGTGCCAGACACTCCCACGTGGCCAACCACAGTTCAAGTCCGGACCTGTAGCTTGCTTTCTCACCTTCTCTCTCTCATTCTCTCTCTCTGTTGCTCTCTGGTCAAATTAAAATGAATGAATGAATGAAATTCAACAAATCTTAAAAAAAAAAAAGATGTGTTATGGTGGAATTAAACAGAATTGGCCTTGGGAGACTAGAAGGAGCTTTATAGGCAGATCATCCTGAGTTTAGATCTTTAAGGTGTTGGCAACAAATAAAATAAGTACTGTGAGACCATACAAAAATGTATCTGTGGGTCAGATATGGCTATCTATCATTTCATAATTTCCAATTTAGATAATTGACTTTAGCTATTATTTATACCTCTTTAGCATTTATATTGACAGAATCTGTCTTACTGATTGGACATTGGTTTCCAGTAGGACTAGTAGCTATTCATTAAGTGGCAAAGTTTTTTAAATTCTTAAAAGTAGTATTAGTCTCTAGTTTTACGTGGTTTTTTTTTTTTTTTTGAGAGACAGATTTTTTGTGATTAGGGCATGTGTGCGTAAGACAGAGGAAAAGAGACAGAAAGCAAGAAATCACCCTCCCAAGGGGATGGCCATGCTGCAGTCTCTTCTCCATTCTCCTCTTGGTATTTTGGGCACACATGCATACACGCCCGGTATGAGTTTTAATCCGCTGGGTCCAGGACTCGAAGTGTGGTTGACTACATGGGAGTCCAGTGACGTAACCGTTACACCATCTACTGGTCCCCAGTCTCTAGTTTTGGGCTGTTGGATTATGTTTGTCCATTTAAGCTAAAGTGTACATACAGACTTCAGAGAATTGTACGTGAAGTATGGCTTAAACAATGAAAACTGTCAGAAATTGGTTATTTACTTTTTTTTTTAATGTCTGGGTGATTACTTTGGTCAAAATTTTTTGTTTTTGTTGTTTTTCTTTACATGTTTGCCATATGTGCTCATCAGAGGGGAATACACAAAGAAAGTGAGAAGTCACCCCTCAGGGGTGATGGCCACACCACAGTTCCTTCTCCCTTCTCTTGGGATTTTGGGCCCACATACCCAGTGTGTTTTTCAAGTTACTGGGTCCTAGACTCCTGCTACGGAATTGGCCATGTGAGGTCCAGCGCCTTAACCACCATGGTACTTGCTGGCCTTGATTGCTTATTTTAAGCATTCATTAGTATAATTTGATGTGCACCCATTGGATCACATGCCCAGTGTGAATTTAGGCCACCAGGTCTGGGACTCGAACTGCGGTGAAATACATGGGAGTCCAGTGACATAGCTATTACGTCAACTGCTGGTCCCAGCCTGGTATGAGTTTTAAGCCTCCAGGTCCGGGACTCAAACAGTGGTCGACTCCAGCGACATAACCATTATTACATCCACTGATCCCCAGCTTCATATTTCTATGGAAGAGAAGCTTACCGTTTGATAAGTTTCCCTTTTTGTTTAGTTCTGGTTTTGATTTGGATTCAAGGTATTTCTGTTGGTGCATGAAAAGCCAAGCTTTTTCCCTTGCGTGTTAGGGTGCAATGAAAAATTTTTGGTTTTGACTGTGTTAAATAAATGACATGTTCGTAGTTTGTTTTGTCATTCGTTTGTTGGTATACTTGCCTTCTATTTTGTCAGCAGTCAGAGGAGAGAGCAGTTGTATGAATACTGTCTTAGGATATTCAGATACCAATTTTCCATCAGGATTAAGTCCAGCAGTCTCTGGTAGTGCTATTGGTCTCCTAGGAGTGCCATCTCATGTGTGAGTTAAGCAAAGGCCAGGAGTTGTTGTAGATGCTGTGTGTGAGTATAAGATGAGTAAGTGTAAAGGAAGAAGGTCTTCTAATGCTATTAAATATTTTATCTGATTAGGTTGAAATCACTGGAAGGCATTTGTAATTTTAAGATCTCCTACCTTCTAACATCCAAGGAAAGCAGTTTAGAACTTTTTCTGTATTTTTATATGGGTATACTTCTGTCTTTGAAATATGAGAGGAAAATCTAGCTGCATTTGTCATTTAAAAAAACACCATGCTTTTGCTTTACTTTAATTCCTAGATTCAGTTTGGGACATAATTTCTACTATTCCTTTCAGATACTGTTAAAAGTTACTCTATTTGTCATTTACTTCTTAAAAAATCTTTTAATTTTTAAAATTTTTTTATTTGCCATGATGTGCATAAGCTCTCGGGAAGGAGTAGGGGAGAAATGTGATGTGGTCACAACAACAATCCTTCTCCATTTCTCCATCTTGCCAAGATTTGGGGCACACTTGCATGTGTACCCAGTAGGTTTTTTCAGCCCACAGTGGCCAGAATTGAAACTGCATTTAGCCTCACAGGATCCAGCTACCTTAGCCAGTAGGCTTTGGGGCCAGCCCTTACTTAAAAATCTTATTAGGGATCAGAGGTGGCATAGTGGTAGAGATGCTGGACTCTTACTAGCCAACTGTGGTTCAAGTCCTGGACATGGTGACTTGAAACTCACACCATGCACATGTGTGCGCGTACCCAGAATGTCAAGAGGAGAGCGGCGGAGGAGGGATTGTGGTGTGGCCATCCCCCTAGGGGGGTGATTTCTTGCTTTCTGTCTCTGTCTCTGTCTCTCTGGCAAGTGTACCTACCCTAAAGTAAAAATAAAATTAAAATCTTATATTCACTAAACCTTGGGGAAAGTTAGAAAGTTTAAAATTTTTCTAACTGAAAGTATTTTTCTAAGGAAACTTTTCAATTTCAGAATCTGCTATATATGATTTGCTTTGGGAGAATTAGAATCTGGTCTACTAGGAAAATGATTGTGTTTACAGTTTCTGCCTCTATTCACGTGGAAAAATGAGAAATTTGTTTCTTTTTCTAGGAACATTTTTTCCTAGGAACATGAAATTGGAACCAAATAGGATGAAAACAGGAAAGAAACAATGATGGTAAATTTGACCTGGTTAGATATTTTGCCTCTAAACCTTATGGTTATTAGCTTTGAGGAAGGATAACCGAGCGGTTAGGTAATGAATACTTAGTGGTCAGTTGAAGCAGGGATTATATACATGTGCATATGTTTTTAAGTTGTATATTGGGGGACCAGCAGTTGGCATAATGGGTACATCGCTGGACTTCCAGGTAGTCGACCGTGGTTTGAATCTTGGACCCGGTGGCTTAAACTCAGGCTGGGCGTGCATGTGTGTGAATGCCCGAGATCCTGAGAGGAGAATGGAGAAGGGATTGTGGCATGGCCATCCTCCCTTGTGGGTGATTTCTTAATTTCTCTCTCTCTCTTTCTGGCGAGCACACGCACCCTATAGCAAAAACCTCTCCAAAAAAAAAAGATGTTTATGTATTTAAGATGTGTGTGTGTATGAATGAAAAAGTTCATGGAAAATGCATATGGAAACACTAACATGAAAAAATTTTTTTCAGCAAAACAGATTTTTTTTTTTTTGGACAGATTTTCACTGTAGGGCGCGTGCGCTCGCCAGACAGACAGAGAGAGACATAGAGACAGAAAGCGAGAAATCACCCCCCATGGGGGATGGTCACGCCGCAATCCCTTCTTCTCCATTCTCCTCTCGGGATCTTGGGCACGCACGCACACGTGCCCGGCATGAGTTTTAAGCCACCGGGTCCGGGACACGAACCGCGGTCGACTACGTGGGAGTCCAGCGACATAGCCATTACGCTAACTGCTGGTTCCCAGCAAAACAGATTTGTACTCCACTTTCTTGTGAACTTTTCAAAGTACCCCTGTGTGTATGTGTGTGTGCATTTCTGTTTCTCTTGACTTCTCAGTCATCTTTTTAAGATAATTTCTTTAAATTATTATTTTTATTCAATTTCACCAGAGTGAGAGAGGGAGAGCGAGTAAGCAAGCTACCAGATCTGGGACATGATCCATGGTTGACCATGCACAATTCTAGCATCTCAACCACCATGCCACCTGCCGGCCCCTCTTTGGCCATCTTAATGGGTAGGTATTGTCCAGGGTCATATAACTCAGTAAATCACCAACCAGGATTCATTCTGTTTGATCACTGCAGCTGTAAAAATAGATTGTACCTTGTAGTTAAGAGTGCAGTTAGAGTCTTTTTAGGTTGAAAGGAATATTAAACATTTCACTAATGTGTTGAGTGTGTACAAGATGCCAACACTTGCATGTGCTTGGGATATAGTGGTAAATCAGAGTAAGTTCTTATGTCTTCCTGAGGGAGATAGACTAGAGTAAATGCTATGAAGAAACCAAAACTAGAAGGGGGCAGAATGTGGCACATTCCTTTTAGTTGTGGTGCTCAGGTAAGGCAGAAACTCAGTGAAGTGAGAGCGCAAGCCCTGGCCATGAACTGGGTCAGAAGTGCTGGAGCAGATGCTGAGGCCTTGGGACAGTTTTATTAACTTGCACTCATTTTAGCAGAAAGTAGTCTTCAGGCCTTTCCTAAAAGAATTAACATTGTGTGAAAATTGTTTTAATACTTAATATTTTTTCATGGGTCTTTTTGTAATTGTATCTTGATAATGTTGCATTGAGATTCGTATTTTTCCCATTTTGTAGAAGTGAGAATTAAGACACCGATTCAGACATATGTGGAAGTAGGTTGATTAGGGCCTGCCCTGTGATCCGGTGGGTGAGAACGCTGGATTCTACATGACCTACTGTGGTTCAGATCTTGAACCTGGTGGCTTGAGAGATGTGCTGGGTGTGTGTGCTTGCATGTGTATGTCCAGGATCTCAACAGGATGGAGAAATGAAGGAGTAGGGATTGCAACATGGCCACGTTCCATTGAGGGATGTTTTCTCCCTTTCTCTATCTCTGTCTCTGGCAAGCATGGTCACTCTTTGGTAGGTTAAGAATATTTTTAAAAGGAAGTAACTAGTACAGTGACTCTTCGTTTGTACCAGTCACCTAACCTAAAGAAATAATCATACCAACCGTTCTTCATCTTCACCTTCCCCCTTTTGTGCTGAAATATTTTATATTTTCTTTACCTTAAAATATAAAATATAAAATGAACTGTTAGAAAAACAGTTCATTTAACCCTTGTATACTTTGTACCTATGTCACACATCATTAGAATTCACCATATTTATTTGTGTCATTTGAGAGTTGCATGTATCTTGATGTGCCTTTCCTAGGAAAAGGACTTTCTTCCTAACCACACCATGACCATTATATTAAAAAATAACAGTGACATATTGAAATTTACTTATTCCAGTAATTTTTTTTTCATTTTTATACCCAGTATTTAGTCAGGGATCATACATTTAACAGTTAGTGTCTCTGAACAATTAAAAAATCTTTGCCATTAATGACTGTGGCACTTGGAAGAGACCAGGCTCACCATTCTGCACAATTCCTCACTTAGGGCTTGTCTGTAGTGGCTTTCTCTTGGTTGGAGATAGATTAGACATTGTTGACAGGAGCGTTCTGTAGGGATGTCAGTGCACCACTGTGGGAAACATGCAGTTTATCCCACCGTTATGGATGTCAAGCATTCCTTTGGTTTATTGTAAGAGTGTGTGTGTGTGTGTGTGTGTATGTGTGTGTGTTTGCTTTTGTTATAAGTAACTTACGGAGTTACAAACATAAGACTGATTATTTTGTTTTCCAGCAGTTTTCCTTCCACTGGTGTTAGCATCTATTTGAGTACTGAATCAGTTATTACTGGAGTTTGTTAAAGCAACACAGAAATATCATTTCGTCTAATATTTAGTATGTATCTAAAAGATGGGACATTTTATTTACAACAGCCACAATGACTTTATCACAACCTAACTACAATTCCTTAATGTGTCCTAACCATGTTCAAATTCCCTGAAATGTCTCCAGTTGGTTTGCTTCTGAGACTAAACAAGGTACATAGGTTACAGTTACCTGATGGCCACATAAGTATCTTCCTGTATAACAGCATTTACCACTCTTCCTCCCTTTCTGAATTTAGTGGATAACTTGATTTTGTGTTGTTGTTTTTTGTGTGTGTGTTCTCCTGTTCCAGGTGTTTTCTGTAGACCTATAGGTAAATTTGACTAGATTCAGGTTGTGATTGTTGTATAAGGGTACTTAAGTGGTCCTAGGCATAGCATCATCACACCAAAAGGCACATTTGTCAGTCTTTTAGAGATAATGTCAATTCCTCATGGGTGTAGGCATTATAGCCTCATCCAGCCATTTTATAATCACCTGTCAGTTTTTTTTTTTTTTAATTTTAAAAATTAATTTTAAGTTAAAAATATTTTGTTTAATTTTATTTATTTATTCATCTATTTCAATTTGACTAGAGAGGGACAGTAAATGAGAGAGTGAGGGAAAGTTGAGAAAGCAAACCTCCAGGTCCAGGACTTGAACTGTGGTCAGATATGTGGGGTCCAGCACCCTTAACAACCATGCCATTTGCCAGCCCCTAATTAATTTATTTTTAATTATTATTTTTTTTTTTCCAGAAAGTGTGTGTGCTCACTGGAGAGATAGAAGGTTAAAAATCACCTCCAGTGGGGATGGCCACTCCACAGTCCCTTCTCTTCCATTCTCTTCTCAGAGATCTTGGTTACACACTCACACGCTCCCAGCATGAGTTTTTTTAGAGAGATTTTTGCTATAGGGCATGTGCGCTTGCTGAAGAAACAGAGACAGAGGCAGAAAGCGAGAAATCACCCCTCCAGGGAGACGGCAATGCTGCAGTCTCTTTTCCAACATTCTCCTCTCAGGATCTTGGGAATGCATGTGCACATGCCCGGCGTGAGTTTTAAGCTGCTGGGCCCGGGACTCAGACCACAGTCAACTACATGGGAATCCAGCAATGTAACCATTATGCCATCTGCTGGTCCTTCCAGCTTGAGTTTGAAGCCACAGGTTACGGAGGACTCTAACCGTGGTAGACTGCATGGGAGTGCAATGACGTCACCATTATGCCATCTGTTGGTCTGAGCTATCAGTCTTTCACCTGGGAGATTTAGCATCCCTTGTAATCATTGTCTAGGTGTATTATTGCATTAGGGGTTGCAAGTGGCAAGTTTTCTCATTCTAACCTTCTTTCTGTATCAGTGAGCTTTTTACTGGCTTAATGTCTATTTCTAGTGTGTGTGTGTGTGTGTGTGTGTGTGTGTGTGTGTATGTATGTATGCCTTCTTTAAAAGTGTTAAAAAGGATATGTTCTTTATCTTCAGGAATGTGTCTCTATTCCCTCAGTGATCTCTAAAATATCCTCTATTTTCTTATCTGTAAGTTGGAAATAATGGTTAAGCTTTCCCCTTGGTATCTTCTTGTGAATTAGATGAGCTCGTATAGGTAGTGCAAAAATATAGCACTTGGCACATGGTGTTTGTTATGTCAATAAAGTAACTAGTTTTTTGGGACACTGAACTCAAGTATAATGGAGACATGATAAAGGGAGTTCTTTGTAAGTTGACATAAATGGAATACTCAGGCTTGTGTGGACTAACTTGAATTGAGGCGCTGCTTACCCATCAAATAAGAAACACACATAGGGAAGGTTATGCATATTGCTGCACACTATGACATGGATACCAGCTATCAGCAGGATGCTTGGGCCTGTGGACTGAGTTGAAGAGAAGTGCTGCTCACTCATCAGACAAGAAATACTCACAGGGAAGGTCTTCATATATCACTATCACTGCACATGAGGATGTGGCTGTCGACTGTTGCAGTGATAAGGCCTGAAACACCTTCTGAAATGGAAATAGTACAATTGAGGAAGTGGGCCCCTCTTGTGGTAAGTTAGGGCAAGACGGTGGCTCCAGATAAAGGATTTTACCATGTTATGGCCCACCCTGATTTTTATCAGAACACAGGGAGTTTTTGCCTAGTCTGACTTGGAATGTAAGATTAAAAAAAAAAATCTCGCCAGGTGTTGCAGGCACTCACTGGGTAGAGAGAGTGAGAGAGGTAAAGTGAGAAAGCATTCCCAATGGGGGACAGTAACAGTGTAATCCCCTCTCTTCATACCTCTCTTTGGAATTTTGGGCATGCATGCACATGTGCCTGGCATGTTCCTTTAGTGGCCAGGTCCAGCACTCAACCACGCTCTCGGCCATTGGGTGGCTCTGATTTGGAATTTTAAGGTAAGGTTTAAGAACATAGAGAATACTTTTATACATAAAAGAGGGAGGTGAAGAAAGGTCATTTCACCTAGTCATTCTTTTTTTTTTTTGGAGAGATTTTCACTGTAGGGCGCGTGCGCTCACCAGACAGACACAGAGAGACATAGAGACAGAAAGCGAGAAATCACCCCCCAGGGGGGATGGTCACGCCGCAATCCCCTCTCCTCTGTTCTCCTCTCGGGATCTTGGGCATGCACGCACACGCGCCCGGCGTGAGTTTCAAGCCACCGGGTCCGGGACACGAACCGCGGTTGACTACGTGGGAGTCCAGCGACATAGCCATTACGCTAACTGCTGGTTCCCTCACCTAGTCATTCTTAACCACCTCAGAGTGCTTGGAGATTGCCAATCACTTTGATGATGAAGATGCTCTATTCCCTCTTGGATTTTTTTTCCTGCCATCTCGTTGCTTAAAACAACCCCCTTACTGTTAGTTATGTAGGCTATTAGAAGTTTAATCATCTTAATGAGGGACTTAATGTTGATGCATTTATCTAACAAAGATTTGAGCATCTTCAATGTATATGACTGTTGTACACACTTAGTGAGCAACACAGACAGGAACCTTTGTCCTGATGGAGTTTATGTTCCGGTAGTGAGGAGACAGAATAAACATAAGTTTATAGTATATTAAAAGGTGTTGAGTGCTTTGGAAAAATATAAAGCAGGGCAGGAGGGATTTTGGGTATGCGTGGACATGTGCCCAGTGTGTCTTCCTCAAGCAGCATAATTGGCCAGGTGGGATCGTGCCACCTTAACCAACATACCACTGGTTGACCCTCTTTGTTTTTAATCTGTTTCCTCCATATACATACACATACTCATTCACATGTCATTACACATAAATATTTAAGCATTCTGTGTGCTACTTGCAGTCCGTACTTGTTTTAATTGCAAGACAGTGTTTGTATTGCTCAGAGAGAGAAGTAGAGGAGGAGAAAGTACTCTTCAATAGTGTGTGGTTATGGTCTGATCTCTTCTCTATTTCTCTATCCTGTTGAGATTTTGGGCATGCACACACCCGCCTGGAGTGTTTTTCCAGCCGGGGAGGCTGGGACTTGAACCATGGTCAGTCTTGTGGGGTTCTGGTTTCCTTAACCACTAGGCCATTGGGCAGGAGGGAGTTGATCTTTGCCTGTTCTTTCCTCCCCTTTAACCCCTATGATGATGCAGGAAGAAGTAGAGATTCTCAGAATATAGTTAGAACATCATTAAAGTACAGTTTCTTGTTCTTACGACCTTCTATAAACTTAATAGCCCAGGTTGTAGGTTTAATACAAATAATTCGTCAGGGATTTAAGACCAAACTCCTTAAATGTTTTAGGAACTGAGATATACAATTACCTACCATTTGTCTTAAGCTCTATTTGTAATCTTAAATTGGCTACGAAAGATATGAGTCATAATTGGAAAACTTGTTTTGCTTTAAGTGTCTCATACCCGTGCTCCACATTTTTAAAGTAAGCATGTGTTCAGGATGGGTCTGTGTGAGGATGTGTATGCTCTGTACTATGCATCATTAATCTTCTCCACTCATGAAAATTGCTATTGGACCTTGAATCAAGATGATGAAAGTGAAAATATATGAAAAGTCTATAAGAATTTTATATAAGTTTTGTTGCTTTTTTGGTATTTTATTTGAATTAGGTGATGGAAATAAGAGATAATAATTGGTACGGTGGTTGGGAGACTCTTTAAAAAATTTGTGAGAGAACTACATATGTAACGTATTATGTAGTTCTTTGATATGAAATAACTTTTGTGAAGATCTTCACATGCCTGATACATGGTTGATACTTAAATTTAATAACTGGAATTAAAGTATGAATTTATTCTAGTGCAAAAATATTTGAAATCCATGCTTTTTTTTTTTTTAAAGGTTTTTGTCATAAGGTACATGTGCTCACCAAAGAGACTGAAAGGTGAGAAATCACCCCCCAGGGGGTATGGCCGCACTGCAATTACTTCTCCCCCCTTTTTCTTGTGGGGTTTTGGGCATGTGTGCACATGCACTTGACATGCATTTTTCAACCCCCTCAGCATGTATTCAGCCATGTAGGATCCAGTGTGTTAACCACCATGCCACCTGCTGGCCACATACATAATTTTTAATAATAAGTAGTTTGCATTAACTTTTTGAACTGCCCTTCTCCCCATTATGAGCTTTCTGTATGTTATTCCTTATGAAACCATTAGGAGTCAGGTGGTGGTTTTATTTATATTTTATAGGTAAGAGAGTGTAATAGTCAATCCTGTGGAAATTAAGTTCGCCTAATGTCCTGCAGGTGGAAAGGACAGATCTTGAAACCCAGTCACTGGAAGCTTGAATGCCTCTGCTATACCATGTCACCAACACATGTGGTAGTATCTATATCCATCTACCTCCTTTGTTCTAAGGACCCTTTATGCTATGAAGCCTTTGTTGCTGTTTGGGGGTTGGGGTGGGGAGAAAAGCTTTGGATATACCCATGTTTTTTCTTTGTTTTTGGTAGATAGGACAGTTTATTTTAATTTAGACAGTCAGGTTTTCAGAGAGTGGTGTTTTCTATAACTCTACTTAACTTTCTAGCTGGTGAGGTGAGTGTTTAGATTAGAGTTTAAGCAGGACCCACCAAGCCTACTATGGACAGAGTGCCAGGCCGGGCCTAGTTCAGATTGTTCCTTTAGTGTATAGTTTGTAAATTGACTCTAGTGTTAAAGAGGTTGTTGCTTGGTCACTTTCAGGGTAACCATATTCTACCCTTTATTGGCCTACATTTGGAAATGAATTTATTTTGACTTGAAGTCCTGACCAAATTTGAGATTAGTTTCCTTTATTTTGTTTTCACAATAGGTAGCTTTTCCCTCCTTTTTAAAATAAAGTGACCATATGTTTTAGATTTTACAGATTATTTCAGAATAATTTTCTGGTTTGGAAAATGAACTATTGATATGTGGTCACCCTAGATAGTAGAAGAGAGATTTGGTCACTGTAACTAACTGTATCTTGGCTAATGTGTTTTATATTATCTGAAGAGGATTAATAGTTGATTTAAATTTGTTTTTACCTCTTCTTTTTCTTTTGTATTTGTTTATTTACTTTTGACAATCAAATCAAGGATATTACATGTACATCATTTTGAATAGAGAATTTCACATGCTTAGGCTTGTAAAATGTTTCTTTTCTTTGCCACTCCTACCTTCCCTTTACCATCTACTCTTCTTCCTTACAGACTCTGGTGTCTATACTTTCTTTCCTACCATCATATTTTTGGATCTTTCCATTTCTACCAGAGAAAGCACACATTTGGTATATATTGAATGAGGATATACAGTGTTTGTCTTTCAAAGTCTAGCTTACTTCACTTAGCCGTAGGTGTTCTGGATTCAACCACTGTGAGAAAAAAGACAGTGCCAGGGACCAGCAGTTAGCATAATGGCTATGTCGCTGGACTCCCATGTAGTTGATCTCGGTTCGTGTCCCGGACTCGGTGGCTTAAAACACACGTCAAGCGTGTGTGCGTGCGTGCCCAAGATCTCAAAAGGAGAATGGAGGAGAAGGGATTGCGGCGTGGCCATCCCCCCTGGGGGGTGATTTCTCGCTTTCTGTCTTTCTGTCTGTCTCTATCTGTCTGGTGAGCGCACGCGCCCTATAGTGAAAAACTCTCCAGAAAAAAAAAAAAGACAGTACCTCATCGTTCTTTATTTCATAGGGTATATGTTCTGTACTTTTTCAACCCATTCATCATCATCACTTAGGTTGATTTCATGATTTCATGTGTTCATAATTTTGGAGGGTGCTATGATAAACATGGAAATGCAAGTGTCCTTCTAATTGAGTACTTTTTCTTTTCTTTTTCTTTTCTTTTTTTAATTCAGTGCTTGTGGAAGAGTGTGTGCATGGGAGAGGGGAAGAAAGGTTCCCCCTCCTCCATGGGGCCTGGTCACACTACATTCTTTTTTCCTCTAGTTCTCCATCCATCAGTATCCTAGGTACATGCTTGGCACATTTTTCGAGCTTTTGGGTGGGACTTGAACCCTGGTTGGTCTTGTAGGATCCACTTTCTTCTGCACTGTGCTTAACAGCTATGCTACAGGCCAGTCACTATCTTAACCTTTTTTCCTCTTTTTATTTGATCAAATTTAGCAAAAGTTTATGTATATGCCTCTATTTGAATTAATTCTCTAGGTCTTATATAATTCATCCGAATATAGGAAGTAGTACCAAAATTGCATTTTAATTCTATGCAAAACTATCAGTAAAACATTACTTTCTGAGGAGGAAGCCATTTCTTTTGGGAGGATTCTATTCTGTTTAGAAGAACCTTTGTGTTTGAGGTTTGGCTAAAACTGCCCATTACATGCTGTGAAGACCAATTTCCTTATACATTCTACAAATGTTTATTATAGAATTTTTTTTCTTTTTAAAGTGCACTACCAAGGATCCAACCCACATACTTCACATAGCCATACATGTTTTATTGTCCTACATTTTTCACTTAAGAGATCTACCTAAACTGTGAATTGTGAAAAAAAAAAAAAGCATATATAAATAAATATAAGGATACAAGGCAATAAGGCTTCATGTTAGCTAAATATTTTTTTTATGTGTTTTTGTTCTAAACATAAAGGAACTCTGGACAGTGCTCATTATAGTTTTGTTGGAGAAATGTTTACTTGAAAAGGAAAGAAAAAATAACAAAACACTGTATTTCATTTGGAACCATAGTTTTTCATTGTCAAAGGATACATGCACTGAGAGAGAGCAAGCGAATGAGAGAAATCACCACCCTGCTTGTTAAGCTACAGCACCTTTCCTTCTGGGTATATACACCCTAGTTCCTGGTGTGGTAGTCAAGGTTGTGAGGCCGGAATTCAAACTGTGGTCAACCATGTGGGATCCAGCTTCCCACTTAACCACTGCACTTACAGGGCTGGCCCCGTTTGGGACTGTTTTAAGGATATACAGTTTATCTCCTGAAAGTCTGAAATTGAAGTCTGTGATGATTTCTGTTTTTGACTAGAGTGAAATTTAGGTGCACTTTATATTTTTCTACAAACTAAATTGACCTATTTTTTGTTTTTCCATTTAGTCATTAGCAGGTGCTGATCTCTGGATATATTTAGTAAAAATGTTGTTTAAATTGGAAAAATCTACTCACAGGTATATCAACTGAGGTGGGAACTGTCAACAGTGTCCTTTGAAGGGTCTGAGGAGTTCTAAGGAAAAGGTTTAGAATTTGGCCCTCAGCTAGATGCCTTTCCTCCTGGGGACAAAACATCTTTCCTAGTTTACCTTCTAGAGAAGTTAGAATTTAGGCCTAGTGTGAGATTTTCATCTAGTCTGAGCATTTAATGAGAGAAGAGAATATGGCTTAGATATCTGCCTCATATAAATCGTATTTCACGATGTCAAAACAACCTGTTGATATTAGCAGTGCTTCCTATTGATTGAGGAAGGAAATACTTGTTTTGTTTCTGAGCATATTGCTCTCTAAACATACAGCTGCTGCAGCAGCCACTATGACACATACATACTCCACCCCAACTCCTCCAGACAAAAACTCCCCTGAATACTTTTCCTTTGGGGAACTATTAGGTCATCGGAAAAGTCATGCATTTTTGCATAGAAAAGAAGAAAAATATATTATGACTTTCCCAATCATCCAATGCATGATTATTGGTTCTGTAGAGAAGAGTAATACTTCAAAGAAGGGTTTTACTGTTGAGCTGGGTTTACCTGCTTTAGGTTAAAACAAGTGGCACAGGTGTGTATGGGTGTTGGGGGCAGGGGAGCTCTGTTGAAGGCAGGACTTCATAACTACCAAGGACTGTTCTCATTGTCATTGGGGTGCTATCCCTTTTACTGAAATATTTAAAGGCACCCCTTTAGATAATTCATGCTCATTAGTCATCTGATTAAATTTTACTAAAAATTTATGTGGTTCTTAAATAATGTTGAATTATTTCTTTGAAAGATTTTGGGAGTGGGTTTGGAAGGTTGTCATAGTATAATATGACAGACATGAAGTAATACAAATCCCCACTTTTAGTATACTTCTTGCCTTTGGCAATTCTTATTTATGCCAGCCATTGGCACTTTTTAAATTTTTTTTTTTTTGGAGAGGCTTTTGGTATAGGGCGCGTGTGCTTGCCGGAAAGACAGAGAGAGACAGAGAGACAGAAAGCAAGAAATCATCCCCCGGGGGAGATGGCCATGCCGCGATCCCTTCTCCTCCATTCTCCTCTCAGGATCTTGGGCCACACGGGCACGTGTGCCCAGCGTAAGTTTAAGCCACCGGGTCTGGGACTTGAACCGCAGTCGACTACATGGGAGTCCAGCGACATAACCATTACGCTGACTGCTGGTGCCCTTTTTAAATTTTTTTAAGGAAGAGAGAATTCAAGAGTTTTCATAGCATAATTATGGTTATAGTGCTTTATGCCCCCAAAAAAGGCATAAAGATGGGATCAAGAGACATTTCTATCTGGGCAGCTTTGTGAAAGAGACCTAAGAACCTAACTTGGTAGAGGGCTTCAGTTTTAGGCATCATGTCCGGCTCCTTTGCTTGCCAGTGAGAAGTGTAAGGTTTTTGCTACTATGGTCTGTTTTGAACATTTTGGGGAAGAGGTGGCTTTAGTATCATTTATAGGACTTGTTTACTGCTGATTTTAGAAGAAAAGTGTCTAGATTAGGAACATGCCTAGTCAGAAAGCAACTGCATTTACAAACATGGAAAAACATTTTACTCTGAGGTTACCTTATTGCAAAATGAAAGAAATCACTAAAAAGTTAACGTGTGGAAGGCATTTGGTTGGATATTTTTCATATTGATTTAGCAGCTACAATTATAATTAACTTTGAGGATTCAGGATTTGTCTCTTTTCCAGGAGAAAAACCATCAAATTCATAAACTTAATTTTAGGTAAATTTAAATGTTTGTTTTGCAGAGTGATTATTATAATTCATGACTGAAAAATACCTGATTGAAGATGATTTATTATCTTATGGTTGAGAAATATCTGTTGAAGTTTGGAAGATATAATAAATTGTTTTTTTCCATCTCCCAGAAAACTTTTATCCTCCTCCCTCTACCTCATGTTTTCTGTACTCTTCAACAAAAAAACCATTAAGGAATAAAATACTAAACAAAATTAAACCTTTCTTTATCCTCTCAGAGACTGTCTTGGAAATATTGTCAGATGAAAAGGAGGGGAAGGATATTATCTTTTAAAGTTTCCCTTTTATCTTCTTCCAATGTATTTAAAACCAGTAGGAATAAAAAAGATTTAAGAGTTGTTTTGTAAGCTCGATGTTGCTAGTTTTTTTTGTGTGTGGGCTGTCTTGTTTCACATTAGGGCAGGTGACATCTCACAAGTCCTAGGTTACTGTATAACTGTACATTTACAGGAGGAGTTGAGGAAAGTTTCATAGTGTATATTTGTACAGATTGAAAAACGACTTAGTTTTCTGTTTAAATTCTCTGGGGGTAGATGATAGCACCTAGTAAACACCACCTGCCTATTCTATACCTGGCCTTAAAGCTAGCCAAATACTCTTGGGGCTCATAGTATTGGAAGATTGGTTTTTGTGCCCTTGTTATGAATAATTAGTACCCACCACCCCTCCTCCCTATCCCCTTCACCCCTCCCCGTAGGGTGCTTGTTCCAGTCTGAACCTACCACAGTAAGACAAGAAAGGGCAGTGTTATGGAGACAGTTAGTTTGTGGATAAGTTAGGCCACTTCATTATAAAGTTGATGAATTTGTGTTTTTAGTTAAAAATGATAAATGTTCTCAGTGACTTTTCAGTATTAGCTATTATAGTATAGATTACTCTTTTCTGTGGAACTGAAGTGTATTTAATTTTTTTTTTTTTCGTTTTATAAAGAATGTCTTGTTGCGCCGTGTTTGCTAGACTGAAAGTTTCCTCATGGCTTGGTGAGACCCTCCTCTAATTCAATCTTTGTCTTTTGTCTTTGCTGCCTTGCAGGGTTGGTACAGTAGGCTTCACTAGACTTAGCTGCAACTCAGAATTTCTCCTCCAGCACCTGAGTAAATGCTGATGGTCTTGTGGAGAGTGGATTAAAAGTACGAGCTAAGTTCTCAATCCCAATTAAGAAGCGGAGGAAAATTTAAACTGTCTCCTTCAAAGTTTATCACAACCACCACCATCAAGACAGCAAACCAAAGGACAAAGACTTTGACCTGCTGTGTTGCTCTGTATAGTCCAGTTCACGTATGGTTTGCAGACTTGGCTGGGTTACTAATAAGTAAATAAACAGTTGGAAACTTCTGTCATTGGACGCTTTTATTCTCCAGTTCCCAGAATGAGGGCTGTGCTGGAGACAGCAGACATTGCCATAGTGGCCCTATATTTTATCTTGGTCATGTGCATTGGTTTTTTTGCCATGTGGAAATCTAATAGAAGCACCGTGAGTGGATACTTCCTGGCGGGGCGCTCTATGACCTGGGTAGCAATCGGTGCCTCTCTGTTTGTGAGCAATATTGGGAGTGAGCACTTCATTGGGCTGGCAGGATCTGGAGCTGCAAGTGGATTTGCAGTGGGCGCATGGGAATTCAATGCCTTACTGCTTTTGCAACTTCTGGGATGGGTTTTTATCCCGATTTACATCAGATCAGGGGTATACACCATGCCTGAATACCTGTCCAAGCGATTTGGTGGCCATAGGATACAGGTCTATTTTGCAGCCTTGTCTCTGATTCTCTATATCTTCACCAAGCTCTCAGTGGACCTGTATTCAGGTGCCCTCTTTATCCAGGAGTCTTTGGGTTGGAACCTTTATGTGTCTGTCATCCTGCTCATTGGCATGACTGCTTTGCTGACTGTCACCGGAGGCCTTGTTGCAGTGATTTACACAGACACTCTGCAGGCTCTGCTCATGATCGTTGGGGCACTCACACTTATGGTTATTAGCATAACAGAGATTGGCGGGTTTGAGGAAGTTAAGAGGAGGTACATGTTGGCCTCACCCAATGTCACTTCCATCTTGTTGACATACAACCTTTCCAACACAAATTCTTGTAATGTCCGCCCTAAGAAAGATGCCCTGAAAATGCTGCGGAATCCAGCAGATGAAGATGTTCCTTGGCCTGGATTCATTCTTGGCCAGACCCCAGCCTCAGTATGGTACTGGTGTGCTGACCAGGTCATCGTGCAGAGGGTCCTAGCAGCCAAAAACATTGCTCATGCCAAAGGCTCCACTCTTATGGCTGGCTTCTTGAAGCTTCTGCCAATGTTTATCATAGTTGTCCCAGGAATGATTTCCAGGATACTGTTTGCTGATGACATAGCTTGCATCAACCCAGAGCACTGCATGCAAGTGTGTGGAAGCAGAGCAGGTTGCTCCAATATTGCCTACCCACGCCTGGTGATGAAGTTGGTTCCTGTGGGCCTGCGGGGCTTGATGATGGCAGTGATGATTGCTGCTCTGATGAGTGACTTGGACTCCATCTTTAACAGTGCCAGCACTATATTCACCCTTGACGTGTACAAACTCATCCGCAAGAGTGCAAGCTCTAGGGAACTAATGATTGTGGGGAGGATATTTGTGGCTTTTATGGTGGTGATCAGCATTGCATGGGTGCCAATCATCGTGGAGATGCAAGGAGGACAGATGTACCTTTACATTCAGGAGGTGGCAGATTACCTGACACCCCCAGTGGCGGCACTCTTCCTTTTGGCAATTTTCTGGAAGCGATGCAACGAACAAGGGGCTTTCTATGGTGGAATGGCCGGCTTTGTTCTTGGAGCAGTCCGTTTGGTATTGGCCTTTGCCTACCGTGCCCCAGAGTGTGACCAACCTGACCACAGGCCAGGCTTCATCAAAGACATCCACTATATGTATGTGGCCACAGCATTATTTTGGGTCACAGGACTCATTACTGTAATTGTTAGCCTTCTCACACCACCTCCCACAAAGGAACAGATCAGAACCACCACCTTTTGGTCTAAGAAGAACCTAGTAGTGAAAGAGAGCTGTTCTCCAGAAGATGAACCGTACAGAATGCAAGAGAAGAGTATTCTGAAATGCAGTGAGAACAGTGAGGCTATCAACCACATCATTCCCAATGGGAAAGCCGAAAACAGCATGAAGGGCCTTCAGCCTGAAGATGTGAATCTGTTGGTGACCTGCAGAGAGGAGGGTAACCCAGTTGCTTCCTTAGGTCATTCAGAGGCAGAAACACCAGTAGACGCATATTCCAATGGGCAAGCGGCTCTCATGGGTGACAAAGAGAGAAAGAAAGAAACAGAGGATGGAGGCCAGTACTGGAAGTTCATAGATTGGTTTTGTGGCTTTAAAAGTAAGAGCCTCAGCAAGAGGAGTCTCAGAGACTTGATGGAGGAGGAGGCCGTTTGTTTACAGATGTTGGAAGAGACTCCAAAAGTTAAACTAATACTAAATATTGGACTCTTTGCTGTGTGTTCGCTTGGTATTTTTATGTTTGTATATTTCTCCTTATGAACGTAAGGATATGGTGAGACACTAACTTAAGAAAATACTGGTCTTTGGAAAAAATTATGTAACTGTTGCATCTCTCAGGCATTGTTTACGCTGTAGGTTTTAGCCAAATTTTACTTAGCAGAAAATCACCTATTTGCAAGACTTTATTTTCCCAGATAGATGAGAGTAAATCTTCAACTTACGTGAGGCAAAACATGTTTAACAGACAGAATTGTCCAAATGTGGTTTAAAAGTTTCCATACCAAAGTAAGGGGAGACCAATTCTCATAGAGCAGTTAGAGCAGAATGAATGTGGTGGTATCGTGAATTTATGGTATACTGTCTCACTGCCCAGTCTCAGTAGACCTTCTTATCCTGAAGTAGAAGATTTGCTCATTTGTGTTTTTTCTGTTTCTGTAATTTCTACTACCATTTTTAAAAATCTTGAATTCTTAAACATTGTATAATCAATTACATACTAAAAATCTAATGTGTTTGTGTGGTACTTGTTTCAGGATAAGTTAGTTTGCCAGGTTCATTTTTAGCATGAGCCTGTGACTTCCAATTGCCAAAAGAATGGAAGAATGCTTTCCTGTAGGTATTTTTATACCTCCAGTATATGGAATGTTAGGGAGAAACTTTGTTCCTGTTTCTTTTTTTCCCTAC
>NW_006159894.1:2012223-2081946 GCF_000334495.1 Tupaia belangeri chinensis
CCCTACATTGACTGAAGTTTAATGAACCATATTCAGATGACCACCAAATCTCTCTGTAAAGTTGTGTGTCATGATTGTATTTTTAAATGATTATGGGGAAGAAAATGAAGTAAATGTTGCTGATGATCCCCATATTTATTGACCAAATTAAGGTTGTTCGTATTGTTGGGGAATTACCAGTCCCTAAGCAGCGTTTGATTTTTAACTTCTGCTAAACAGATGATTATTTGTACTCCACTGATCTACTGGCTTTATTCTTGTCATTTGATAACATTCACTATTAGCCGGTGCCTTCCCAAGTGGACCCAATTGGAAGATTTGTCCAAAAACTTGAAGAAAAATGGAAACCGCCTTTATGTGCTGTATTGCCCTATATGATTAGATCATAACATGTTGAAGCTGAGTACTTGGAGAGAAAATTTATTTCTGAGATCATATTGTATCTTTGAGCTTTTTTCCCCCCTGATTTTTCTTTTCTTTCTTTCTTCCTTTTTTTTTTCCCAGAAGACTTGTGATCTGTACAGCCTCTGCATTTTTGTTATAGTGACTTACAGCATGAGGATGGATGTTCAGTGCAAACTGGCTAGCAGTAACTGAAAAAAGTGCACGCTTTGCCATTGGTAAATTGTCAGTATAGTCTTTTTGTTCTATTGCAGAGTAGATAGCATGTTCAAGAGGTGTCATGCATAAGAATTTCTGGGTTTAGTAGTGCATCTTGTGGAAGATGTTACAGGACTGTAAGTATAGGACCCTCTTACATTGATGTGGTCTGGTACTCAGTTGCAACATCTGTGAGTGAGAATTTGTTTTTCCCAGGCTATTTCACCTTAGTGAGGACAGAGTACAAAAGATGTTAGAGAAAAGCTCTACAGATTCTGTAGTTCTGTGTGTACTCTATCGACACTGTCCTTTGTCCTCCATAAAAGACAAAAGAAGCTAATTGTGTATCTACTTTCTTTGATATCTGACACTTTTTGAATTGCATGATTTTATTACACTTGTATTCTTTAGAAAAAATGAATTACTTTTATAGATACTTTTGTAGATTTTGAATCAAAACTCAGTCCTGATGACTTTAAAGATTTTGTAGTCTATAAACTAGTTTCATCATGATGAACTTGATTGGTCTAAAGTTAATTTTAGAAATTATTAGGTAGCATAATGTCTTCCCATCTTCAGGAGGCTTTGTGATGGACTGAGTCTATAGATGAAAGAATAATTCGTGTATGACTAGCATGTATTTCCGAAGAGCTTAGAGTGCCTTGTAGAATTTTTTTTCTCAGTTTCATTTTGAGGTCTATAATGGGGTGGGGGATTGCATAGATAGAAACCATTTTCTTGTATGGAGGTTAAGACTGTAACATGTCTAAAGTTACAAAGCCTATTTGGAAAGGATAGAAACCAGGTTTTTCAAATCTGGACTCATGGTTTAACCTATCCTTTTCTCAAAGGAAAAACAGGTCTTTGGGACAACCCTTTGATGTTTGGGAAAGTAAAAGGATCTTGGGTTTTCCAGTTTGGCATTGGAACTTGCTCTGAATATGAATACATTGTTGGGTAACTCAGCAGGGAGAAATGACATTGGGCAGCCTTCCTAGGGATACTTGGTTACAGCATAAATGAATAGGAAGTGTTTATATGGATTCCCTTCTCCCTTTTATTTAATGTTGATGCTAATAGTTGGGAGTATTAGGGTCCCCCTATCTTCTCTCTGCAGTTGAATTAAGATACATGAACTATATCATCTTGTGTCTATTTGTGTGTATATAGCAGTAGGTCAAGTTTAGAGTACTAATGTTTGTAAATAAGGAATGACTATTAGCATATCCATTAGAATGGTTTATTCTTGCCAGTATAAACATCACTTTATTTAGACTGAAGTCCCTGAAGCTTGTCCTTCTTATCTCTTACCAGTATTAGATAATGTGCTTGAATAAGTTTGTGAATTGCTGATTGCAGCTCCATTTCAGGGGACCAGTCTTCAGATTATATTTTATTAGAATGATTGTTCTTGGAATGATAAATACATGGACTGTTATAAACTAGCAAAATCTTCATAGTTTACATTGACTAAATGGTTCCTAATTGATCTCTAGACATGTGTATATTTTTATATCAGTTCAAGCAAAGGTTCAGAATTGACCGAGTGATACTGACTAGAACAGCAGATAAAAGTAAAAATGGAGGTGAGGACACTGCTTTGAAAGGTAAAGAAAAATTTTGTCTTATTATCTGTTAATAGTATCTCCAATTCTTAGACTTTTGTCTTCTCAGTTAATCTTAGTCTCAAGATCTGATGAGAAGGGCTTATTACACTGGCATGCAGAATGATTATTGGCTCTTTTGTGGGATTCCCCAGAGTATTCTGTCCTGCTACCACAAGAGAATAAACATCGGAGCCAGTATCTTCTCCAGTATTCATTCCTGGGCTAGCTATCCGTTTTGTCTTTAAATTAGAGAAGCATCAAGCAATAGCAGTGGTGCTGTGTCCTGGCCTAAATTTGATAGAACTGATCTCCCAGGGCTTCCTTTTCACTTGTCTCAAAGGATCCATTGTCTTGCACAGAGAGGCCAGTCAGAGTCATGTAGCCAAAGCTCTTAGGGATGGTATCTTAAGAAGTTAGTAGGAAACCATCACTCATGGGAACAGTTCACATGTTAAGAATTTGGTGGGGGATTGTTATGAAATCTTTAACCTGAAGCTAAGCAGGGGTTAAAGGTCATGTCCAGGGCAATTAGTCTTTAAGTTTCTATATTAGCAATCCATGCTTTTTTTTTTTTTTCCTTCGTTATACTAAGTATGTGGATCTTCCCTTCTATTTGAATAGCATTTAGTTTAACCTATGGGTTATTCTTTATCACCAAAAAAAGTGGCTGAATTATTAGCTATTAAGAGATTAAGTAAGTCAGTCCTTCAGTATTCCCACTTGATCATATCTATTCACTTAAACTTCTCTCTTGCCTTTTTATCACAGGGAGTATGATGACTGGAAAGGAGAAAATATGGGTATCCAGAAGTGATAGTATAAAAGACTATTCCTATTAAATTATGTGACTACAGAGACTTGCCAGGACGAAAGTTTCATAAGAAATCAGAAAAACTATTAAGTGAGATGCTAATAAGTACTTGGGTGATTCAGACATTAGCAGTTTGGTCAAAACAAAACAAAACAAACATTAGCTTAAAAATCTGCAGATGTGGAATCATATATATTTGATTCTAGAGCTTAAAGCATCTTCACTATCAGCTAGTTTAAGCCTCTTCTCCATACAAATTAGAGTAACAGTGGATGAGAGCCAGCCTGATAAACCTGGGGTTGAGGCTAAGTATCATATAGTATGAATTTATTAACACGATAGAAGTTAAAATGACTGATACTTGATAGTGAATTTAGTAGCAAAATTATTTTAAGCTTCACTGTTGTAAGATTTCTCAGCTAGGTGTTGAGTTGCACAAGTCATTTCAATGTTGATACTGGCCTGAACAGACTTTTACAAATGGAATTATTTCTGTGTGTGTGCTCTTCACTCATTCAGAGAGACTAGTCATTCTTTTTGTTTTCTCTCATAAGGATTCTTTAGTTCCTCACCCGTTCTTACTATGAATCCTTATTAAATTTCTATTTTGGTCTTTGGGCAGCTTAGTTCACTTTCAGGAAATTGTCATGGTGTAGGCAAGTGCTTTTTTGTCCTTGTATTGAGGACTTAGATCCAAATAATTATTACGTATAGTGATGTTTAAATATACTAAGCTTCTATTAGCCTTAAATGTTTTCTTTACATTTATTTTTATTGCCAGAGGTGTGTGTGCCTGCTAGAGAGAGGGAGAAAGCACCCTTCAATGGGTTGTGGTCCTCTCTCTGTTTTTTCATCCTGTTGGGGTTTTGGGCATACATGTCCATGTGCCTGGCACGTTCTTGAAGTTTCTGGGGCCAGAATTCGAACTGTGGTAGGTAGGCCATGTATGACCCATTCCCTTAACCATCAGGGTATGGGGGTGGTCTAAAATGTTAATTCTTGAAAATGATTTTCTAAGACTATGTTAACAGTAATAAAAGCACTAACAATTCATTAGTATCTTATTTTTGAAACTTCTTTTTTAGGACAATAGTGAAAATTTAAAGTCATTTTGAAATGATGTCAAAATGCAGAGCGGAATTGGAGTCTGTTGTGATGACAAAGACTTATTCTTGCAGTAAATAAAGGTAAAAATTTGAAACTAGTTAGTTGGCAGAAAAAAACCTTTTAGTAGAACTACTGGGCTGTTGGAAAAGTCAGGATGTAGTTTTCTGTGCAAAAGTGTGTCATGGCTTTAAACACGATCCAATAGATTGAGGCTAGCTTGCATAAGAACTCATCTTTCGATTACTGGAGTTGATTGACTTAACCCTAGGGCTGCAGATGCCTTTTCCTTCCTTCAGGTCACTTCTCTTTTTTTATTATTATTATCATTATTTTTTTTTTTGAGAGGTTTTTATTATAGGGTACGTGTGCTCGCCAGGAAGACAGACAGAAAGTGAGAAATGACCTTCCAGGGGAGATAGCCACACTGCAGTCTCTTCTCCATTCTCCTCTTGGAATCTTGGGCACACACGCACACGTGCCTGGCATGAGTTTAAAGCTACTGGGTCCAGGACTTGAACCATTACTGACTACCTGGGAGTCCAGTGACATAGCTATTACGCCAACTGCTGGTCTCCAGGTCACTTCTCTTAACTTGATATGTTCTTGTCACATCTCTCCTCTGTTGGAATACAGCACCTATTCAGTGACTTCGAATCTTAAAAAAATTAGCAAAGGTTCAAAGTAATTAATAGATTTGGCTAACATTGAGTCCCACACCATTATTCACTTAGTCATAAAATACTATTATTTTAACTTCCTCTGCTCAGTGCTAGGAATAAAGCTTTAAATTGCTAATTAACCTTTAAAGGCATTTTGTGAGGATAGGTGTATTTTGTGTTTTCTGTTTCCATCTCAACTCCTTTATAAAAGGTGGGATTTAGTTTTTGTTTGGGAGCAAGCACCCCATTTATAATTAATAACTGTAAACATTTTTTGGCCTGATTGTCTTTCATACTCAGAAATAAAAGGGGTTTAATATGTCTGTGTCATCATTCAGCATCTCATGCACTTAACTTTTTGGGAGAGTACTACTATATGTAACCTGAGGCTGTTGATTTAAACCCATAACCTTTTATGTAACAACTCCGAAGTTTGGTGACCTGGATTCACAGCATATTTGAAGAGAAGGAGGGATGCTAGAGTGAAATTAGCAGCTATTGAGTAAGCCAAGATCAAGCTTGGTAGCCTCAGATTCTCCTTAGCATATATAGGAGCAGCAGTTTTACTCTCCTCAGAAGAGCAGAAAGGCACTAGGCTGTCATTGTTGCCCATAACAGTGAAGTCCTCCTTCCTTCAAGATAGTTTACCTTCAGAGAACTCTGTCAGTAAGGGAAATATGTATTACAGTGGTTCCAACTACAGCACAGGTTGACAGTAGAAACCCTTAACTGAATTGGAGACTTAGATTTATTCTGGTAAAATCACTGTGCACTGTTCCCTAGTGCTACTGGATAAGGGCATGCTAAAGGAATTTTTTTTAACTGCTTTTAGGCAAACTAAATAATTTTCCCTTTATCAGTAGCCTAGACCTCTATAAGCGCAATGTTGTCAGTAACTTTTTGTATTAATAATTGGAAATTGAAATTAAGCTTATTGCTTACTGAAATCTCAAATAAGCAAAAGCCAATTTATTTGGTATTCCATAAGAAGACAGCTTTTGAAATTTTCTGTGTTTTGATTAGTGCCTTCTAGTTGCCAGTATTGACTCTGCTAGTTTGCACCTTTCTCTTTCTTAGTAAAAAACATCCTTGTTATTATTCCTCTTCTTTACTTTTGTTATATCTAGTGAAAAAAGCAAAAAGAATATATTTACATATTCATATGCAACCTTTATTGAGGTTCAAAGAGACAGCTCTATTCATGTTGCAGCTCTAAATGTTATTTATTTGTTTTATTTCTTTTATATCCATAATTAAGAATTTAAAGTTACTTATATTCTGTGAGTATATGTTAATTTTATCACTTCTGTTGTAGATTTCATAAGTATATCTGAGAGCAGATATATGACAACAGTTCATATTTCTTGACAGAAAAAGCTACAGTAAGGGTCCATAGAAAGCACAAGGTTGTGTTCACGTTGTATGTGTTCATCTCCACAAAGAAAGCACAAGACTGATAGTATTCTCAGTATCCCACAAGTGCCAGTCATAAAGCCCATCAAGTGTTTGTCTCAGAATTGCGGGGATCACAGTATTGAAAGCCCTAACAAGGTAGGATTTAAGTTTCGCCTCCTAAATGATAAAGAATTCCAAGTAGAAATCTGTATTAGTTTGTACCACACTGGTGGGAGGGGAGAGAATATAAATGTCAAGAATTCTGCAATTATATTTGAGGATTACTAGCCAAAATGGGGTCTGTGGGCTCTTGCTAACTATCTGGAACTAAATTAACAGGAGCAGCCTTCTAGAGCTTAGGTGAGTTGAACAGGTGACAGACTGACTGAGCTATAGAGCCAGTGGGATGGTTTTTAAAAATCTTGTGTCTTGAGGAAATACTACCTCTCATCAATAGTGCTCTAAAAGACATGAGGAAGGTCACATTTTAACAGGGCAAATGCTGCTTATCTTTATTTTTTGTGTAGGTTTGGTTTATTTGTGAGGGATAAAGCTACCTTTTTTTACATGCTTAACTTTTAATAAAGGATAATTTGATCTGCATATTCCAAACATCAGACTAATCCTGAGACATTAATTTTTCAAATGAACAGCAATGGCACTAATAGTCTGAAGGGTTCTTTTACCTGTCCTCTTTGCCCTTTTCAAGACTAGATTAGATGAAATCTGTGAATATTTGTACAGAAGAAGGGATAATGTGTTTTCTTCCACCCAGCATTGCCCTTATTTTACCCTTCTTTTTGTACACCTGAGCATCTTCACCCCTGAGTAGTCCAAGTTTATAAAGAAGGAATAAATATTTTTGTTTTGAACTTTGTCCGTGTTCAAAGGATATAACTCTTAGGATGGACGAGAAGTGATTACCTTTGTTCCTACTTTCTCTTTTGTGTGTTTCTCTTTCTGGACAAAGACTTGACCAACTCTCATATGTCTAGAATGAGGATTATAACTGATATGGATTAATGTGATGCATTTATGACTCATTTTAGAAGAGTTAACCTGAACACCTTAAGGGAGAGAGTCTGCCCTCCAACAGTGGGCTAGCCAGGTGTGTACCTCCAACATTATTCAAGAATGTGAAACCCCAACCTAGGGGGATGAAGGGAAAGGAAAAGATCACATATATGATCTTGGTTTAATGTGCTTTTAAAAGTGTTGTTTAAAAAGATGAAGCAAATCTGCTAAAGGGAAAAGTTTGAGGAACATCCTTGGCTTAGCAGTATGTGAAATGCAAAGCAATTTTAACCTGTTAGTCCTGTATGTTATGTATTCCATACCTTCAAATGTTTTAAATTGAAAATAGTACAAACTTAAAGAAAGAATGCTTGTGAGGATTCCTTTGGAAGAAATACCTTCCATTTATAATTCATGGAAAACTGCTTTAATTACTCTAGATTGAAAAGTAGTCCTACTAGTGTAAATATGTATAATTAGAATTTTCTAATTTCACTGTGAGATCTCTAACTTTTGAGTGGCAAACAGATCAACAAATCTTTTGCTCATGGACTTTTCTGTGGGTTTGTTAAAATGCAAAAAGCTTTATTTTTTTTAATAATGACATATTGCATTAGTATCAGATAATGATATGGAATCTGTTTCCCTGCTTTCTCTCCATTATTCCTTCAGTTTATAGATTGCCAGCCAGGTTCAGAAATAGAGCAGGGACTTACCCATTCTTTGCTTGGAATCCCATTTTCTGTTGTCCAGACCTGTATTGGCAATCACATATGAACTGTGTTATGCTCCTCAGTGCTTTTTGTTTCTTTTTTGATAAGATGGATATCAAACATAGTTGCTGTGCAAAAGTTAGTAGTCTTCTTCAAGAAGAAAACCAATTCCTTTTCTAATAATATCCTGTGAAATTGCTTCATCTATTCTTTTATTTTTAAGCCAAATGTCAGCAGAGTACTGCTGCTTTTATCTAGTAATTTTGATATGTAAGTATTCTTGCATTTTTAAAAGATGTCTACATTGAAAAATGTTTTCCCCAGTGTCCTGCCTATTACACATTGTTCAGATCTTGTGTTAAGAGACCAATCAGTACACTGGGGCATGTGTATTGTGTACATTTATCATTTTAGTCAGTTAGGCATTGTAGACCAAATGTGATTATCAATAAGTTGATGAATATTAATTTTGTTATAGGTGAGTTTTTTGAATTGTAAACTGATTTCCAATTTATCCTCCATTGTCCACAGCTTTTTCTTATTTTCAAGTTTGACTAATCAGGTTCATCTCATTGTACAATGTTGTAGGTGCAAGCAGAAGGTAGAATTTGGTATAAACCAGCTTCCTGGAATACAATTGAAATTGTGGATTTAAGATTGTTAACCATTCATGACAATTCTAACCTGACTATTCTAACCTACTGTATACAATCTGATTTTTTAAATTGTAGACATATATGATCTTGGTTTAATGTGTTTTTGAAAGTGTTATTGTTGTTTAAAAAAAATGAAGCAAATCTGCTAAAGAGCTGTCAGTTTTCATTACTGACTTTGTAAAATACACTGTTCTTTGTGTACTGTGTGTTAATTTTCCAACTGCTGCATTAGCCTTCAAAAGTATTTGGAAACATAAGATGAACTACATTTCTTGCAAAGTACATCCTTTCTGTGGTATTTTGTCCTGTAACTGAAGTATAGTAATTATTTTATGGAAATGTTAGCACTTCTGTACCAACTTTGAATAAAATGAAAACTTTATTTCTTTGACTTGTGTATATTCAATATGAACATGTGTGTATCTTAGAATTGAAGAGGATATATTTCACTATCTTTCTCTCTTGGCTTAGGACAAACCAATGAGTTTGTCCCTATTGGTTATTGCAAATACTGACTCACAAATAGTGACTGAGAATACAATTATATGTAAAACATTGAGTAAATAAACACTTATAAGTTTATTCACTTTTTTTTTTTTTGAGAGATTTTTGCTGTAGGGTACATACACTCGCTAGACAGACAGAGAGACAGAAAGCAAGAAATCACCCCCCAGGGGGGATGGCTATGCCTCAGTCCCTTCTCCTCCGTTCTCCTCTCAGGATCCTGGGCATGCACGCACACGCGCCCAGCATGAGTTTAAGCCACTGGGTCCAGGACTGGAACCGTGGTCGACTACATGCGAGTCCAGTGGCATAGCCATTACACTAACTGCTGGTCCCATTCACTTTTAATTTTGAAATAATTTTAAATTACAGGAAAGTTATAAAAATAGGATTTTTAATTTAGGATCTTCATCCAGATCCACTGTAACTTACATATTGCCACATTGGTACTGTCGTTCTCTGGAATCATGCACATGTTGATCCTAAGCATGTGTGAGAACTATTTGCAGACATTAGTCTCTTGCCCCTCTTTTTAAAAACAAAGAAAACACACACACACAAAACCCACTTGGCTTTATTTTCTTAATTTTATTTTTACCAGAGAGGGACAGAGCGAGTGAGCGCGTGTGAGAGAGAGTGAGAAAGCAAGCTACCGGATCTAGGACTTGAACCACAGTTGGCCATGTGGGAGTCCGGTGCCCTTAACCACCACGCCACCTGCCGGCCTGTCTTTTGCCCCTCTGTATTTTGGGGTACATTGCTTAAGACCAGTACAACCAAGCCACAGTCCCTTCTTCATTCTCCTGGGATTTTGTGCATGCATGTGCACATGCACCTGGCATGATTTTCAAGCTGCCAGATCCAGTACTTGAACTACCATCGACTAGAGGAGTTTAGCACTTTAATCACCACACCACCTGCTGGCCTCACACCTGCTATGTTTTTCTAGCCATTGGTGCTTGATTTGACTTGCAGTTGGACATATAGGCTACAACTTCTTTAACCACTATGCTAGGGGGCCAGCCTAACTGTTTTTTTTTTTTTTTGTTAAGAGTTTTTGCCATAGGGTACATGTGCTTGCTAAAGAAACAGAGAGAGTGAGAAATCAACCCTTGGGGGAACAGCTGCGTCGCAATCCCTTCTCGTGATTTTGGGTATGCATGCACACATGTCCAGTGTGATTTTTCCAAGACTCAAACCTGTTTGGCCATGTGGGAGCCCAGTACCTTAAGCACTATGCCACCTGCTAGCCCCAACCAACAGTGACTTTTATTTATTTATTTTTTAAGCCAAAAGTGACTCAAATGTTGCTGGTTTCAGTAATGTCTTTCTGGCAATTTTTTAAAAAAATTTATATTCAGAAGCCAATTCTTTTCATTAATTCATGTCTCTTTTCTCCTTTAAGCTGTGATCTATGATCTTTCTTTGTCTTTCCTGGTGTTGTCATTTCACTTTTTCAAAAAGAAGTTTAATATAAAGTGATAAGGTGAGAGGGAGGAAGAGAGAGGAGATTGATTGATTTTAC
Source organism: Tupaia belangeri chinensis (assembly GCF_000334495.1). NCBI lineage: Eukaryota > Metazoa > Chordata > Mammalia > Scandentia > Tupaiidae > Tupaia > Tupaia belangeri. The sequence goes on from NW_006159894.1 coordinate 2,022,815, forward strand.
AGAGTCTTAAGATATTCAGATCCTCTGCACCATCCTTCCAGCTAGCTAGGCATGTGCCACTGTGCCCAACCTGTTTTAGATGGGCTGGAACTGAACCCTGGATTCCCCTGTGGCCTTAGCCTTTGAGCAACACCTTTTAGCCACATGAATCACTGCTGCTGAGTTCCATGACATTGACTTCTTTTTTTCTCATTATTTTAAATACTTTTTATTCTCAGATTTGTATTACATGAAGTTTCCATCATGTTTCATGTGTGTGTGTGTGTGTGTGTGCACACGCACGTGTGTGTATATGTGTGTGTATATAATATAAAACTTTATATTTTTTTGTCTGTCAAATGTTTCTTATCCTTGCACCTCATACCCCTCATCACTACCCATTCTCTACCATTCACTCTCACTCTAACAGTCTCTAGCATCCATACCCATCCACTCCATGATCACATCTTCAGATTTCCAACCTCTGCCACAGAGTGCAGCCACTTGGTATAAATTGAGTTGGGGCAGGAGAGTGGGGGGGCGGGGGGCGGACCAGCAGATGGTACAATAGTTACATCACTGGACTCCCATATAGTCTACTGTGATTTGAGTCCTGGACCCAATGACTTGAAACTCATGTCAGGCGTGTGTGTGTGCCTAAGATTCCAAGGGGAGAATGGAGGAGAAGGGATTACAGCGTGGTCATCCCATCCGCCCTGGGTGTGATTTCTTGCTTTCTGTCTCTCTCTCTCTGGCGAGCACATACTTCCTATAGCAAAAATCTCTCTTAGAAAATTGAGTGGGAATATACAATGTGTATCTTTTTTAAAATAAACATTTATTTAATTTATTTATTTTTAAGATTTGACCAGAGAGAGGCAAAGAGAAAAAGAGCGAAAGTGAGAAACAGGCTGCGAGGTCTAGGACTGGAACTGAGATCAGCCATGTGGAAGTCTAGCACCTTAACCACCATGCCACTTGCTATCCCTTTATAAAATGTGTATCTTTCCAAGTCTGGCTCACTTTGTTCAACATTAAGTCATGTATATTATACTTGATCCACTTTGAATCAAACAATAGGATTTCATTGTTTCTTATAGCTAAGTAATACTCCATAGTGTGTGTGTGTGTGTAGATGCAGTTTTCAACTCAGTCATCCATTTTCAGACACTTAGATTGGTTATGTTTTAGCAGTTGTGAATAATGCTGCAATAAACATGGATGTGCAAGTGTCTTTCCAGCTGAGTATTTTCCTATCCTTGGGTAAATACCAAGAAGTGGGATTACTGGGTCATATAGTAGTTTTATTCGGAGGTTTTTAAGAAAACTCTATATTGTTTTCCACAGAGGTTGTACTAGTTTACATTCCCACCAACACTGTAAGAGTGTTCGCTTTTTAACTACAGCTTTACCAGCCCTTGTCATTTTTTATTTTTTAGAAGTCCTTTTTTGCCGGGAACCAGCAGTTAGCCTAATGGCTATGTTGCTGGACTCCCACATAGTCGACCGCGGTTCGAGTCCCCGACCCGGTAGCTTAAACTCACGCCAGGCGCGTGTGCGTGCGTGCCCAAGATCCCAAGAGAATGGAGGAGAAGGGATTGTGGCATGGCCATCCCCTCTGGGGGGTGATTTCTCGCTTTCTGTTTCTCTGTCTCTCTTTGTCTGACTAGCACATGCGCCCTATAGCAAAAACCTCACTCAAAAAAAAAAAAAAATCTTTTTTGCCTTAGTGTGATGCACTTGCCAGAGAGAATGAGAGAGAGAGAGAGAGACAATGAGAGGGAAAGTGAGAAATCACCCTCTAGGGGATATAGCCATATCACAGTCTCTTTTCTTTCATTCTCCCAGGATCTTGGGCATGCACGCACATGTGCCCAGTGTGAGTTTTAAGCCACCAGGTTCAGGACTCCAACTGAAGTCGGTCAGGTGGGAGTCCAGTCACATAACCTCTATGGCATCATCTGGTCCCATTCTTTATTTTTTTCTTCTTAGTCAATTTTTTTTTTCTTTTAGAGCCGATCTGATTTAATTTTTTATTCTTGTAAAATCTTACTTTTGACTAGATTCAGACTTAGAAGTAGAAGCTCTCAGAGAGGACAACCTACATCATTTTTTTTTTTTTTGAGAGATTTTCACTGTAGGGCGCGTGCGCTCGCCAGACAGACAGAGAGAGACATAGAGACAGAAAGCGAGAAATCACCCCCCAGGGGGGATGGTCACGCCGCAATCCCTTCTCCTCCATTCTCCTCTCGGGATCTTGGGCACGCACGCACACGCACCCGGCGTGAGTTTTAAGCCACCGGGTCCAGGACACGAACCGCGGTCGACTACGTGGGAGTCCAGCGACATAGCCATTACGCTAACTGCTGGTTCCCACAGCCTACATCTTTTGGCAATCTGTTCTTGGCATTTTTCTCTAGCCTCCTTCATTCTCTTGGCCAAAAGTTTAGCATATTCTGCTGCCTCTTCCTTTTCTTAGTATGTTGTTTCTTAAGGGCAATACTCTGGCGTTTGTGTTGCAAGACACATGGAGCCAGCCGCAAGATGCTGAATCTTAGGTACTTTGGTCCTAGGTTTCTTCTTTGTTTAAGGGCGTTCTTACAACATATCAGTGGATGTAGTCTTCTTAAGAAAGATTGAAAATTTTCAGATTCTACTAGCTCTCTTAGGCCCCAGTCAATGAGGCACCTTCAGTCCTAGAATATTCTTTCTTTTTTTAATTTAATTTAATTTAATTTTAAACAGTAATCAAGTTGAGAACACTCAGATTGGTATACACAATGCAACCCCAAACAGATTTGCAGTTTCTTTCTCCAATTCTCTCTTTGGTCTATAACAAGGATGTCCCTCTTACTCAGTACCAGGCAAACATGGGTCACGATACCCTGCTTCGGGACCAGCAGTTAGCGTAATGGCTATGTCGCTGGACTCGCACGTAGTTGATCGCAGTTCGAGTCCTGGACCCAGTGGCTTAAACTCACGCTGGGCGCGTGTGCGTGCATGTCCAAGATCCCAAGAGGAGAATGGAGGAGAAGGGATTGCAGCATGGCCATCCCCCCTGGGGGGTGATTTCTCGCTTTTTGTCTCTCTGTCTCTCTCTGTCTGGCGAGCGCATGCACCCTATAGCAAAAACTTCTTCCAGAAAAAAAAAAACCAACAACAACAAGATACCCTGCTTCATGGAGAAACCTCGTTTGTCATTTCCACCAGTGATTTAGACTACATACGCTTTCCATTTTTCACCCAAAGCATCAGCAGCAACTTCTGTGGCCATACACTTCTCATAAAAAGTATGAAGTTTAGTGAGTTTCAGGCAGCCAGTGGCAGAGGAGATACTCAGCTTCATTTTGGAGCAGCTGATCTTCGAGGCACGATGAAAAAGAGTAATCATAGTCATTCTGAGGTTAAGTGCGATCTCATTGTGGTTTTAATTTAATATATATTTCCCTTATGACAAGAGACATTGAACATCTTTTCATATGCTTTTGGCCCATTCGTAAGTCTTTGGAGAATTGTTTATTCAAATAATTTGCTCCTTTTTAATTGGATTATCTTTTGTTTTGTTTTAATGGGCAAGCTACTTGAGTTCCCTGTATATTCTGGGTATCAATCAATCCCTTGTCTGAACAATAATTCACAAATATTTTCTCCCATTCTGAGCGTTTTTTCTTTTTGTTTTTTCTTTTTCACTGTAATTGTTTCCTTTGCTGTGAGGAAACTTTTTAACTTGATATAATCCAATTTGTCTATTTTGGGGATTATTGTTTGTGCTTTAGGAGTCTTATTTAAGAAGTCTTTGCCTATTCTGATGTCTTAAAAGTTTTTGTATATTTTCTATGAATAGTTTTGTAGTTTAAGGCTTTACATTTAAATCTTTGGTTCATTTGAGTTGATTTTTGTTAATTCTTTTTTTTTTTTTTTTTAAGAAATTTTTGCTATAGTGTGTGTGTGCTTGCTGGAGAGACAGAGATAGACAGAAAGTGAGAAATCACCCCTCAGAGGGGGCGGGTGGCAACACTGCAGACCCTTCACCATTCTCCTCCTGGAGTCTTGGGCAAGCGCGCATGCGTGCCCAGTGTGCTTTTCAAGCCCCCAGGTCTGGGATTCGAACCATGTTTGGCCATGTGTAGAGTCCAACAGTATAACCACTATGCCATTGTCTGGCCCCCAAAATCTTATTTCTTAAATTTTATGACTCAGTAATCCTTTCTTCCATAATATAGTTAGCAACTTTCACCTCTCAATTCTGTATTTATTCTTTGACTTCTGGGTTCATCAAACATTTATTGAACACATGGAGTTCAGGTTCTTTGCATCTTCAGCATCCAGTAAAGGTGAGTGGAATACAGCCTTGAAGTGGTTAGTTTAGAGAAGGGGACAGGCTCCTAAATATCAATAGTTGCACTTGTGTGCTGTATGTAGAATGAGAGATGCACATGAGATTACAGAGGAAACGCACACTTCTGGGAAGTAGCTGAATTTTTTTTTTTTTTTCCTCATTAGCTGAGTCTTGGTGGATGGCTTAATTCCTGTAATTCTTTTGTGTACATGTACCCCTCCTCTTTCTTGCTCTCCAGACTAATCTCTTCGGTGCCTTCCTCTTAGCATTTGCATTTAAGCATGACCGCAGTGGCCTTGGTGGTGGACACACTTTTGGGCTGTTCAGCAAAGTATGCACATCTAAGTTGCCAAAGCCCATGTTTTTGATTCTGCCAATACATATTTTAAAAAAAAATTCTCTTAACCTAAATCAATTAACTAATAATTTTGCTAAACCATATACTGGCATTTGAAGAATCACAGGCCCCATGTACTGTTTTTTAATAAACCTTTTGTTTCTCTGTCAGAATCCCTGGGACCAGCAGTTAGCATAATGGCTATGTCGCTGGACTCCCACGTAGTCGACCATGGTTCGCGTCCCGGACCCCGTGGCTTGAAACTCATGCCAGGCGCGTGTGCGTGCGTGCCCAAGATCCCGAGAGGAGAATGGAGGAGAAGGGACTGTGGTGTGGCCATCCTCCCTGGGGGGTGATTTCTCACTTTCTGTCTCTCTGACTCTCTCCGTCTGTCTGGCGAGCGCACGCACCCTGTAGCAAAAACCTCTTCAAAAAAAAAAAGAAAAAAGAATTCGTTATTGATTCTTCCTTGGGCTCTCTGTTATTCCAATGCTGGCCCTCTTTTACTCTTTGAAGAGGTTGAAATTTAAGGCGAAGGCAGGGAACTGAATTGTGCATGAAGGAGAGCAATCAACAAGACAGGTAGCTCGGGCACGTCTACCTGATTCCTTCTCTTGCTATCCAGTTCACAGGCTTTGGCATTTCATTTACTTGCTGCCATAGTAACCAGGACTCCTGCCAATCTTCCTGTTTCCCATGTCTTTTGTTCCTCTGTAAGTGCATCTGACAGGGAGAAGGGGAGGATAGAAATGGACTATGTCGCTGGACTCCCACGTAGTCGACCATGGTTCGCGTCCCGGACCCCGTGGCTTGAAACTCATGCCAGGCGCGTGTGCGTGCGTGCCCAAGATCCCGAGAGGAGAATGGAGGAGAAGGGACTGTGGTGTGGCCATCCTCCCTGGGGGGTGATTTCTCACTTTCTGTCTCTCTGACTCTCTCCGTCTGTCTGGCGAGCGCACGCACCCTGTAGCAAAAACCTCTTCAAAAAAAAAAAGAAAAAAGAATTCGTTATTGATTCTTCCTTGGGCTCTCTGTTATTCCAATGCTGGCCCTCTTTTACTCTTTGAAGAGGTTGAAATTTAAGGCGAAGGCAGGGAACTGAATTGTGCATGAAGGAGAGCAATCAACAAGACAGGTAGCTCGGGCACGTCTACCTGATTCCTTCTCTTGCTATCCAGTTCACAGGCTTTGGCATTTCATTTACTTGCTGCCATAGTAACCAGGACTCTTGCCAATCTTCCTGTTTCCCATGTCTTTTGTTCCTCTGTAAGTGCATCTGACAGGGAGAAGGGGAGGATAGAAATGGAAATCTCCCAACAAGAGGACCATGGACTTTGTAAAGCCCTCAGAATAGCAAGCATGGGTACTTTAATTTTGGCATTGTTTCCAGTGGGTGAAGTAGTATTTGCCACAAGCAATCCTACTGGGATTGTCATTTCTCTATTTCATATTCAGGGAGGATTCCAGTATTAACTGTTTGAAAGTGGAGCTGTTAATTTCCTTTAGTTAGTTGGAGGAGATCATTGCTTAAAATAAAAGTAAGCTGCAGTTCAGCCTGAGGTACTTACCTTTAGGGGCATGAGAAACCAGCCAGCTTCCTGATAAGAATGTTTTTCTCACATTTTTTCTTTAAAAAAGAAATAATAATAATGCCAGGGAATCATACACTTTTAAGAGAGGAGTGGGGAGAGAGAGAGCGAGAGAACCAAGTTCTTCTCAGTGCAACCTGTTCACACCACAATCCTTTTCCTCCAATTCTCCCTCCTACCAGGATCTTGGACATACATGCATGCATGCTTGGTATGTTTTCCAGCTTCCTAGAGTCAGAATTCAAACCTTGGTCGCTGTGTGGTATCCAGCTGCTTCTGCACAGTGCTTAACTGCTGTGCTACAGGACCAGTCAGTTCTCTCTTTGTCTGCATCTGAGAGCTTTAAATAATCTTGGTACCTCAGAGTTTTGAATACCCAATATCTGAGGATGAGATGTAGGCATTTTTATTGTTAAAGCTCCCAGATGATTTCCACTGTGCACTTAGGAATGTTTTGTTGATTGTTCCTTCAACTCCTCAAGATCATGAAAGGGATGATTGGTTATATGCAAGTGAGCCACCAGATTGCCTTAAAATGATGCCTGAATGATAGATATTTCTTGACCTGAGACCTCAGAAATACAGTAAGTTGATCAGTTAAACAAAATTACAGTATGGTGAGCTCCACACATTTAATATTAATATTAACTTAGGCACACAAGTAACTGACAACCAATAAATTCATACAAGATTGGATCTCATGTAGTCATAACTTCCTTTTTGCTCTGTGGGTTAGTTTTTTGCATTTATTCACTTACAGTCTTTCGATACCAGTGTTGATACCTTCCTTGCATGAGCTAACGAGGGGCTCTTGTATACGTAATTCCTTGTACAGGTAGGACTTAGGGTGTTCTGCTTGCCTTACAGCTGAGGGTACTTTGCCAGTCACTCTCCTGGCCTCTACGTTTACAAAGTCAACCATGTGTTACCTTTCTGCTTTATTCTTGGCCTTTACTTTGGCATAGCATTAACCTGTTCTGGACTCAGTCACTGGACTAGTCATTGGACTCTTGCTCTTGTTTTTTCCTAGGTTTTTTTTTTTTTTTTTTTTTTTATCACATACCGCAAATAATACACTTTTTATTTTGGGTCCCAGGTCTTATTCCTGCCTGCATGACCGTAGAATGGGAAAGCTCCTCTTACTGTCCTCAGCACCTTGGCTTTAGTGGTTGCTGTGGTATCAGGGCCAGCCTCAACCTTGTTGTGTCACATCTCTGGTCTGCTCAGTTTAGGACCAGTGATCTGAGTTCCTGACTTTCAGTTTTTCCTCTAGTTACCCAAGAGTCAAAAGTAACCAGTTGTAGCAACTAATGTGTTGGAAGTACTAGCTTGCAGGGCTCCTTTAGGAACCTCTATAAACCACCTGCTTCTCTGATTATTTTATTATTAAAAGCCTATGTCGATTGGGGCCAGCAGGGGATTGTGGTGGTTGGAGTGCTGGACTCCCACATGGCTGACCACAGTTTGAGTTTAAGACCTGGCAGCTTGCTTTCTCACTTCTCTCTCTCTCTCTTTCTCTGGTGAGTGCACATGTCCTATAGCAAATTTTAAAAATAATAATAATAAATAAAATTAAATAAATCTTAAAAAAAAATAAACCTGTTGATGTGGAATCAGTGAATGAGTTTCAAGTGTTCAGGTATTATATCCAGGACGTAAACACATACTCACATGGCATTGATAGTAAGGCAGCAGTTGGCGTAGAGGAGAACTTTTTTAACCCCCAAAAAAGTTCGTTTCTAAAACAAAAGGAATGTATAAAGAAAAACAGAAGATTCCTCTTTTTATTACCTAGGGTAAAACTAATAACATTGTGCTATCTATTTTTCCACACTTTTTCTTTTGAAAAAAGAAATCATATACTTTGCCTGCTGATTTTTCTTTATTATTAAGTTGTTTTCAGGCCAGTATGTAAGGATGAGTATTTTTTTTTTAAGTGTATTCGTGTGTATGTGTGTGTGAGAGAGAGAGAGAGAGAGAGAGAGAGAGAGGTAGAGGTACATCATTAATAGGGCTTTCACACCATGATCAATCCCAGTTTCAGTCAGCTTGGGATCATGAGTATGCATGTGTGTCTGGTGTGAACAGGGAGGTCCTGGAAAGTAAACTCAGGACCTTTCCCATCTGGGTCCAGTTGCATGACTGCTGTGTCACTGCCTGGCCTCAAAATCTTGATTTTTCAGTGGTATTATGTTGCCACTAAAATTTTATTTAACCAGTCTCCTATTAATGGACAACTAGATTCTTACTGACTACCCTAATAAATTTGTGATGAGCATTTTCAAAGCAAAATGCTTTGAAAGAGTACCCATTTTCAGGGTCTAACTGAAGCCTGCCCTCTCTTAACAGTAAGAAGTGGTAGTTCTTTGGAGTTCTTTTAGCATTGCTTTTTCACTCTAATCTTTCCTGGGTTTCAGCCTGCTTTTATTAGTGACGTACAAGTGTCTGTCTTCATGTCTATCTCACAGACTCTTATTTTGAGAGTTTTTGCTATAGAGCGTGTGTGCTTGGCAGAGAGGCAGAAAGTGAGAAATTACCGCCCAGGGAGGATGACCACACTGCATTCCCTTCTCCTCCATTCTCCTTTTAGGATTTTGGGCATGCATGCACACAAACCTGGTGTGAGTTGTGGTCAGCCATGTGGGAGTCTAGCACCTTAATCACTATGCCGCCTGCTGGCCCCTATCACAGACTCTTTAAGGACAGGACTTTGTTTGATACTGCTGTGGGTGCTCTTTTGGAGATGGGTTAGACATGCTTGTCTTGAGAAGGACATTTTGAGAGGAATATTTCCAGGAAAATAAAGAAGTGATCCATGTTTGATTCCCCTAAAATGGCAGTTTCATAAGGTTCAACCTGTATTTATGATACTGACAGAATTCGTTTATGTCCACGAGAGGCTCTATGTGTTCCCTCATTTAATTTTCAGATGTAAGATGTAGATATTTTCTCTTATATAGCTGACTTGTGCCATTCAGTTTATCCTCTTTTATTTTTAAAAGAATTATTTATTTAATTTTATTTGCTCTTATTATTTATTTTTTTAATTTGACCGGACAGAGACCGACAGAGAGGAAGGGAATGTGAGAAAGCAAGCTGCCACTGGAATTCTACGGCCATGTGGGAGTCCAGTGCCTTAACTACCATGCCACCTGCCAGTTTATCAGTTTTTCTTAAAATAGCTTCCCATTGATGATTTCTAGGTGCTTTTCTCCTGTAATTTTTTTTTCTTCTTTTTGGAGAGGTTTTTGCTATAGGGCGCATGCACTCGCCAGAAAGACAGAGAGACAGACAGAAAGCGAGAAATTACCCGCCAGGGGGGATGGCCACACCACAATCCCTTCTCCTCCATTTCCCTCTCGGGATGTTGGGCATGCACGCACACAAGCCCGGCATGAGTTTAAGCCACTGGGTCTGGGACTTGAACCACAGTTGACTACATGGGAGTCCAGCGACATAGCCATTATGCTAACTGCTGGTCCCTCCTGTAACAGTTTTTCATAAAGGTGATCGTATAGAATAAATATATTTGTAAGTGCTTTTTACTTTATATATACTTTAGCAGTTCTTGGGTTTCTATAGTCTTAACAGTTAAATGGCAACTTGGTAAGTCTAAACTATGAATCCCAATATTTAATGTAGTGTTTTTAAAATTGTGGGTTATTGGGTTATTGCTCTATTTTCCCTGGGTTCTATTTGCTCTTGGGATTGTACAACTCTTTGTAACATGAGGAAGGCAGAGTATAGTAGGTGCTATGTCACTAAATGTTGTAAATTCTGCATGTTTTGCTTTGTATTTCTGGCGAACTTGAGAGGGTGTCATAATGACAGTTGCATGTGAGGGACACTGGCTTAAAACTGTCTTTGTCATGAAACCTGATTTATAATATTTTTTTGACAAGTGTTTCTTTTGGGATGGAAATATGTTTGGTTAGATTAAACATTGGTCATTAAGCAGTGGCATCATCTGTGATAACTAGCATAAATTCTTTTTCTGTTCTTAGAGACCTGATGAGTTTATCGTCATTCATTTATTTCATAGAAAGAAGAATGTAGCAATGGGTCGTTAAAAAAAATTCAAATTTACAAATGTGGCTTTCTTTATATCTAAGAGTAGGACTCTCCCATCATCAGTGCAGCCCCTGTACTTGTTCAGTTCCCCTTTGCAGATGCAGCCCTGGGGACACTTGGGACAGTCCATGGGGCAGCAAGAGCAGCAGCTTTTCTTTCAGGATATGTTTTTGCACTCTTTGCATTTGCCAGAGCCAGCACAGACAGGTACAGGAGCTACCAGTGGCACAAGAGCAGCTGGGTCCATGGTGAGCCAAGGTGAGGTCAGACATGTCAAGCAGAGGTAATGAGCCCTTGGACTATGAAAGGTGTGTCCAGTACTCCCATAAATTCTTAGCTTAAATACCCTCACACAGGGTCAGATGGTATAGCATTAAAACACAGTGCTCTGTGGGGCAATCCTACACAGGAAGGTTCCTCATTTAGGTCTGGAGACCTCCCTGAGGTTGCTGGCACACACATGCCCAAGAACTGGGAATGGCCAAGGCTAGGGGGAATTATAGCAACAGGGCCCTATTGCGGTTGTCTGTTTCTCTCTCTGTGTTTCCTTTGCTCCTAGAAGAAATAAATAAATAATATTAATAAAAACCTTACTGGATGGGATTTTACCTTGGAGGAGGAGAGATGCTCCTTTCTCCTTTGTTTTTGCCACCGCTGTTCTTATCACAGAAACTGACCATGATGATCTCTAGAGGTGTAGTATTTGAAAGGACCTTTGGGCTTCCCAGGGATCTTTTCAGGGGATTGTCTTAACAGCAATGGTGGGTAAAACAGAATGTCAGTACAAATCTGGCCTGTAGCACCAGCCTGTCCTAGTATTCCATGTATCTTTCATCATCATGTAATTGCCATTTTTAAATAAGCCAGTTTGACTTCAGAATGTCCTTCAGAATGATGAGTGGTACTAGAATGATACTGGAATTTAGTCTTGGTAAGGGCTTTAGAAGTTGAGTTCAGGGACCAGCAGGTCATGTTGTGGTTAAGATGCTGGACTCCCACATGATTGACTATGGTTTTGAGTCCTGAACCTGGTGCCTTGAAAATCACAGCAGGCAGGACCAGCAGATAGTGTAATGGTTACATCACTGGACTCCAACATAGCTACAGTTCAAGTCCTGGATTCAGTGACTTAAAACTAACACCAGGTAAATGTGCACGCATGCCCAAAATCCCAAGCAGAGAATGGAGAAGGGATTGTGGCATGGCCATACCCCATGGGGGGGTGATTTCTTGCCTTCTGTCTCTGTCTCTCCAGTGAGTGCATGCCCCCTACAGCAAAGAAAAAAAAATCAAATTAAAGAAAAAAGAGAAAAAGAAAACCACAGCAGGCACATGTGCATTCATGTTCAAAATCCCAGGAGCAGAATAGAGGAGAAGGGATTGTGGTGTGGCCATTTCCTGTAGGAGGTGATTTTTTTACTTTCCCTCTCATTGTCTCTGTCTGTCTCTCTCTGGCAAGTGTATGTGTCCCATGGCAAAAGAACAACAACAAAAAAAACTAAAAAAGTTGAATTGAGCCTCCCACTGTGCATATGTCTATGGCATCCCTTATCTATAGCGATCAAGTGCTAGTACTTCACAAGGCAACACAACCCATTTCATTTTTGTATAGTTGTATTTCTCAGAAATGTGCCACTTACTTTTAAAGTGTTTTTTTTTTTTTTTTGTGGCTTTCTTTATATCTAAGAGTAGGACTCTCCCATCATCAGTGCAGCCCCTGTACTTGTTCAGTTCCCCTTTGCAGATGCAGCCCTGGGGACACTTGGGACAGTCCATGGGGCAGCAAGAGCAGCAGCTTTTCTTTCAGGATATGTTTTTGCACTCTTTGCATTTGCCAGAGCCAGCACAGACAGGTACAGGAGCTACCAGTGGCACAAGAGCAGCTGGGTCCATGGTGAGCCAAGGTGAGGTCAGACATGTCAAGCAGAGGTAATGAGCCCTTGGACTATGAAAGGTGTGTCCAGTACTCCCATAAATTCTTAGCTTAAATACCCTCACACAGGGTCAGATGGTATAGCATTAAAACACAGTGCTCTGTGGGGCAATCCTACACAGGAAGGTTCCTCATTTAGGTCTGGAGACCTCCCTGAGGTTGCTGGCACACACATGCCCAAGAACTGGGAATGGCCAAGGCTAGGGGGAATTATAGCAACAGGGCCCTATTGCGGTTGTCTGTTTCTCTCTCTGTGTTTCCTTTGCTCCTAGAAGAAATAAATAAATAATATTAATAAAAACCTTACTGGATGGGATTTTACCTTGGAGGAGGAGAGATGCTCCTTTCTCCTTTGTTTTTGCCACCGCTGTTCTTATCACAGAAACTGACCATGATGATCTCTAGAGGTGTAGTATTTGAAAGGACCTTTGGGCTTCCCAGGGATCTTTTCAGGGGATTGTCTTAACAGCAATGGTGGGTAAAACAGAATGTCAGTACAAATCTGGCCTGTAGCACCAGCCTGTCCTAGTATTCCATGTATCTTTCATCATCATGTAATTGCCATTTTTAAATAAGCCAGTTTGACTTCAGAATGTCCTTCAGAATGATGAGTGGTACTAGAATGATACTGGAATTTAGTCTTGGTAAGGGCTTTAGAAGTTGAGTTCAGGGACCAGCAGGTCATGTTGTGGTTAAGATGCTGGACTCCCACATGATTGACTATGGTTTTGAGTCCTGAACCTGGTGCCTTGAAAATCACAGCAGGCAGGACCAGCAGATAGTGTAATGGTTACATCACTGGACTCCAACATAGCTACAGTTCAAGTCCTGGATTCAGTGACTTAAAACTAACACCAGGTAAATGTGCACGCATGCCCAAAATCCCAAGCAGAGAATGGGAAAAAAAAATCAAATTAAAGAAAAAAGAGAAAAAGAAAACCACAGCAGGCACATGTGCATTCATGTTCAAAATCCCAGGAGCAGAATAGAGGAGAAGGGATTGTGGTGTGGCCATTTCCTGTAGGAGGTGATTTTTTTACTTTCCCTCTCATTGTCTCTGTCTGTCTCTCTCTGGCAAGTGTATGTGTCCCATGGCAAAAGAACAACAACAAAAAAAACTAAAAAAGTTGAATTGAGCCTCCCACTGTGCATATGTCTATGGCATCCCTTATCTATAGCGATCAAGTGCTAGTACTTCACAAGGCAACACAACCCATTTCATTTTTGTATAGTTGTATTTCTCAGAAATGTGCCACTTACTTTTAAAGTGTTTTTTTTTTTTTTTTCTTCTATAAGAGAGGAAGTAAGGGGTGAGAGAGAGAGAGAGAAAGAAAAAGACAAGTACCACTAACAGGGTCTTCATTCCATGATCAATGTCCAACCTTAGCCAACCAGCATAATGGGTATGCATGCCCAGTGTGAACACGGAGAGATCCTGGGCTGCTAGTCCAGGAACTTCACATGGAGCCCTATCACCAGGGAGTATATTATTACCACTGTGCTGCTGTGGCTGACCCAGAAATGTGTTCTCATTTACAGATCAAGGCTCTATTTTCTGTAATTTTTATCCTTTGATTCCCGTCTACCCTTGGGGTCCAATAAAAATAAAACAAACTTGTCATTTACTTAATAGCGCTGCAAATATTTGAAGTTAGCTCTTTGTTTTATTCCTTAAGATTTTCTTTATGGGCTAGTTGTTTTAGTAATTAATCAGATTAAACAATGGCCTTAACTTTTTTCTAGGGTTACTTTTCTTTTTTAAAGTATTGTTTATGGCTTTTGGGTAGTACTTTATCTTACCCTATCAAGCAATCATTAGAACAGTGTAAGTTTAACATTTGTCTTTATGTGCATGTTGGGAGTTGATGTTTTTGAAATGTATGAAGTATTTACTATTTAGTTTGACTTATTTCCACAAAATGAATTTAAAAGTGCAATATTGGTGGGACCAGCAGTTAGTGTAATGACTATGTCGCCGGACTCCCACGTAGTCAACCGCGGTTTGTGTCCGGACCTGGTGGCTTAAACTCACGCTGGGCGTGTGTGCGTGCGTGCCCAAGATCCCGAGAGGAGAATGGAGGAGAAGGGATTGCGACATGGCTATCCCCCCTGGGCCTGAGGGACATGTTGAGTAACCCCGATAAACAAGAAAGATTGTTATATCATCTTCTGTCTCCTTTTCTAAACTTTTGGTTAATTTGAATTTACAGTAAAATGAGTGTGGCCATTCAAGCAGTCTCCAATTTGACATTGCCATCAGAGCCAAACACAGTGTGTTTTTACATGATCCTAAGTTACAGTCTCACTAGGTAGGTTTCCCCTTTTCTCGGACAAATGTAAAAAAGGAAATCTTTACTTTAGAAGCTCTTACTTCAGAAGAGGATATTCCTGTTTCATACTGTAAACTCATCAGTTAGAGTTTAAACAAGTTGTGATATTAAGCTATATTCTTTTTAATGAGGCAAAGCTGAAATTAAAATTTATGCCTTGGATAGCTAATTAGACTGTAACCAGTTAAAACATTTTTTTTTAAAGCATACCCACTCTTTATTAGGATAGACTGCTCAGACACCTTATCATAAACTAATTGATACAATGCTAGGTCAAGAGACAGCATTTATTATTTTTTTTATAAACTTAGGTTTTTGCCATAGAGCTAACGTGCTGGCCAGTGAGTCAGAGAGAGGGAAAGTGAGAAATCACCCCCTGGGGGGGGGGTAACTCTGGAATCCCTTCTCTTCAGTTCTCCTCTTGGGATTTTGGGCATAGTGTGATTTTTAAGCCACTTGATCCAAAATGAACTGAGGGTGACCATGTGGGAATCTAACACCTTCACTACTACTCTGCCACTTCTGGCCCTAAGAAACATTTTTAATGAAATGAAAATTATTCTGCTATCAATGAGACTTCTGCAGAAACATGGAAATACTTATGTGAGCTAATTAAATAGAAGAACTTAGCCTCCATGTGATTAGAAATATGGTTACTACAACCATAAGGAGAAATTGTCATAGACTTTTTAATTCATGTCAGTAGGGAGAGATTTTGACCTCCAGTTTTACTGTTTTCAGGGAATTTCTATTTTATCATAGGGTTGGTAAGTATGTAAACAAACAGTGTTTACCCCTAGTGGTCTACAATATGAAATGAAAGTAAAAATTTCTTTCTAAGCCTTAAGCTTAATACTTTACTTGTGCATTTATAGCATGTTAGTAGTATTTGTCAGAAAGAAAATTTATAAAATATAGCAGATTTTCTCATTGCCAGAAAGCACACTTGTATTTGTTCTGCAATTTTCTTTGCATTCGACCCCAAGTGAGTCACTGAAAGGTATGTGGTCTTTTCTTAGGCCCACTCCTGCATTTCATAGTCTTTTTGCTTGCATCCCTTCACTTGCAACCTTGAGGAGACATAACCCTTACATTTGCCTGGGTATGCCTCTGGTCTTTACCCATTGTGTTTTGGCAATCTTCCTTTTCCTTGTAGGAAGATTTTCCTCTTATGATCTGCCTTGGCATGATAGCCTGAGGCCTAATTCCAAATTTATTAATTTCTTTGCTCTTTTATTTTAAATTTTATTTTTAATTTTGCCACAGGGTACCTATGCTTGCTGGAGAGAAACAGAGAGAGGGAAAGTGAAAAAGTATTCCCTATGGAGCTTGACCACACCAATAATCCCTTCTCCTTCATTTCTTCTTCCTTTGGGGTTTTTGGCATGCACACACATGTGCCTGGTGTGTTTTGAGTCCTAGATCTGGGACTCAAATTGCGTGGTTAGCCATGTGGGATGCAGCCACCTTAACTGCCAGGCTATATGGACTGGCCCTCTTAGGGGTGGAGGTTAAAGATTAAAGATGTAACAGTAAGATGCTTGACTAATACTGGGCATATAGCACTTAAACAGTAAATCATAGCTGTCATCATTATCATCATTGTTTTGTTTGTTTGGTTTATTTATTTATTTTGCCATAGGGCATGTGTGCTCACTGAAGTGAGAGAAACAGAGACAGAGAGAAGATGAGAAATCACCCCCCAGGAAGATTGACCATGCTGCAGTCCCTTTTCCAGTCTCCTCTCATGATTTTGGGCACACATGCTCACACATCTGGTGAGGTTTTCAAGCTGCTGGGTCTGGGACTTGAACTGCAGTTGGCCATGTGGGAGTCCAGTGCTTAACTACCACAGTAAATGCTGGCCCCCGTCATTTTTTTAAAGAATTATTTTATTTAACTTTATTAATTATTTTAATTTCACCAGAGAGGAACAGTGTATATGTGTGACAGACAGAAAAAAAAAAGAGAGAGAAAGTGAGAAAGCAAGCTACCAAGTTTGAACCGTGGTCAGCCATGTGGGAGTCCAGTGCTCTTAACCACCACGTCATCTGCTGGCCTCCATCATTGATATTTTTTAAATCCTACAGTTTGGGGTTAACTGGAAGTGCAGTAGTAATGCAGTGCTCTGTGATGCTGGACCTGCATGGGAAGGATCCTTTTTCTTGTCCTGACACCTCCCTGTACGTGCTGGGCACTTGCCCATGATCTAGGCTGGTGAAGACTGGGGGTGTTTCATGGGATGAAGACCCTCAACTCTGGTTCGGGTCCTAGACTTGGCAGTTTAAAATGCACGCCAGGCATATGTGTGTGCATGCCCAAAATCCCAGGAGGAGAATGGAGGAGAAGGGATTGTGGCATGGCCATTCCCCTGGAGGGGGGATTTCTTGTTTTCTGTCTGTCTCTCTTTTTGGCAAGCATACACGCTCTATAACAAAAATCTCTCTCTTAAAAACAAAACAAAACAAAAAAACTCTAAAAACAAACAGAAGCAGTTTACTCCAACTTGGTTGTCCCTTAAGCTCTGGTGCTCTCCCTCTCTCATCCTTGCTCTTATGCTTCTGCTGTGGAGACCTTTGCAGTCTGCTTTCTGGCCCTAACTTAATGAGTGCCCATGTCACTTCTACACTGTTTTCTTTTTTCCTTATTCTCTACCCTATCATTCTAGAGGCTGCCTCTTTCTGTGACATAGCAGGCTCCTGATTTTGCCTTTCCTGTTGGACTGTACATTTTCTATTTCCTTGTTGGATTTCAAGTCTTTTTGTTAGACCCCAAATATTTGTGCTCCCCAAGGTTCTGTTATTGATGTCTTATCTTCTCCCCTTCCTTCCTCTTTTAATGATCTCACTCTTCCTTGCTTTCAGGTAGCCTTCTATGAAGATGACTATAAAATGTGTATTTCCAAGGGACCAGCAGTTAGCGCAATGGCTATGTCACTGGACTCCCACGTAGTCGACCACGGTTCGAGTCCCGGACCCGGTGGCTTAAACTTACGCCAAGTGCATGTGCGTGCATGCCCAAGATCCCGAGAGGAGAATGGAGGAGAAGGGACTGCGGCGTGGCCATCCCCCCTGGGGGGTGATTTCTCGCTTTCTGTCCCTCTGTCTCTGTCTGTCTGGCGAGTGCATGCACCCTATAGCAAAACCTCTCAAAAAAAAAAAAAAAAGTATATTTCCAATCTGTAGGTTTCAGGTTTATATCTTGAGAGGTCAACCTAGGGGAGCCACGGTATCTTAGACTCAGTCACATCTTGTCCCCAGTCAGCTTCTCCAGATCTTTTGTTAGTTAGCTATCGATGTCAACTACATTCCCTCAGCCACCAGATTTTGGTGCCTACTTTTGCCACATGTCAGCCTTCTTCTCCACATTGCTTTAGTTGCATTTTTCAGGTTACCTTTGTAAAAATATCCTTTCTTTCCAATATTTTTTTGTGTGTACATATGGATAGAGAAATACCAGAAAAAACTCTTGAAAACATTTAAAGTATTTTAGCAGGGCCAGCAGATGGCATAGTGGTTACAGCACTGGACCCCCACACGTCCAGCCACACTTTGAGGCCTGGACCTGGGGGCTTAGGAATGTTGGGCATGTGTGCTTGTATACCCAAAATCCTGGGAGGAGAATGGAGGGGAAGAAATTGTGGTATGGCCATTAGCCCTGGAGGGTAACTCCTCACTTTCCCTCTCACTGCCTCTCTGTGTAGCAAAACCCCTCAAAAAAAAAAAAAAAGTATATTTCCAATCTGTAGGTTTCAGGTTTATATCTTGAGAGGTCAACCTAGGGGAGCCACGGTATCTTAGACTCAGTCACATCTTGTCCCCAGTCAGCTTCTCCAGATCTTTTGTTAGTTAGCTATCGATGTCAACTACATTCCCTCAGCCACCAGATTTTGGTGCCTACTTTTGCCACATGTCAGCCTTCTTCTCCACATTGCTTTAGTTGCATTTTTCAGGTTACCTTTGTAAAAATATCCTTTCTTTCCAATATTTTTTTGTGTGTACATATGGATAGAGAAATACCAGAAAAAACTCTTGAAAACATTTAAAGTATTTTAGCAGGGCCAGCAGATGGCATAGTGGTTACAGCACTGGACCCCCACACGTCCAGCCACACTTTGAGGCCTGGACCTGGGGGCTTAGGAATGTTGGGCATGTGTGCTTGTATACCCAAAATCCTGGGAGGAGAATGGAGGGGAAGAAATTGTGGTATGGCCATTAGCCCTGGAGGGTAACTCCTCACTTTCCCTCTCACTGCCTCTCTGTGTTTCTCTTCAGTGAGCTCAGATGCCTTATGGCAAAACCTTTATAGAATTTTTTAGTTATGGAGGATGGGATTTCATATTGTTTACAGTTTTGCTGTTCATAACAGCCATTATTGCTTAAATATTCATATCTGATCCATAGTCCTGGTTCTCAGCCCTCTTTTGCCCTGCACCTCATCTCTGGAACCTCCTGCTGTTTCCTCCCTGCACTCGTGCTCTCTTGCTCTCACGCCTTCACTTGGTGTCCGATTCATTCATTCTTTGCATCTTCAGCCTTCATTTTCTGGGTTCCCCTTAAGGAAGCTTTCCTTAATGAAGCCCTTCTCCTAGCTGGACGTGTCTATGTGTCATGTCCTGTATTCTGCCTTACAATCTGACGTGTTTTTGTGTTAAGTCTTTTTTAAATTATAAGCTCCAGGAAGGTGGGGTTGGGCCTTACTCTTCTTTCCTCCCTTGGCTTCCAAGTTTTCTTTGAGAGATAAGCCCTTTTCCCACTGGCTATGGTCTTGGAGGGATGGTTGATTAAGGTCTCTAGCCAACAGATGCTGTTCTCCAGGAATTGAGTTTTGAGTCATGGGATTCAAGGTCTGTCAGTGATGAGCATTAACTCAGCTTGGTGGAGGTACTCCAGGAAGCCACTTGTTAGTTCCTGCCTCCCAGATCTCTGGAGCTGCACTGGTTCCTGAACTCCATGAGGCCTAGTTCCTCAATTTTCCTTCGTACCTGTGAGCTATCTCTTAACCTTACAATAAATGTCTCTCTTTTTTTAAGTTAGCGAAAACTAGTTTCTATCGTTTTTATTTGAAGATTCCTACCAGTAGAGTTGTTAGGGTCAGAACTGACGGCTTGATTACTCTAGTTTTTATGTTGATTCTGATGAGTTTTTTTCTTCTCTTTAAAAATGAAAACAAAAAACAGCCGGAGACTGCTGCTGCTTTGAAACGGACAATAGAAGCCCTGATGGACAGAGGTGCGATAGTGAGGAGCCTGGAAAACCTGGGTGAACGAGCGCTTCCTTACATGATTTCTGCCCATAACCAGCGGCACCAGAGAGGCGGGTGAGTTTCTCAGGAGATGCTTGTGAAATGTCTGGGCTCAGTGAAGAACACTGCTTCATGAATCTTACAAGTTTGTAATTGTACAGGCAGATCCCTGTTGTGCTGAGTGTTGTCAGGTACATATTTCAGCAACGTTGTATTGCAGATGGGACCAGGTTGCAGTTATACTAGTCCCTCATAGGTTGCTCTCAGAGTGCTTGGACAGGCCATGCCAGGAGCAGCAGGCTCATAAGCTCTTGGTCCTGGAAAACCTTTCCTGTCATCCTACGCAGTGTTTTCGTCTGGCATTTCTTTAACGTTGTCTTTAAAACAACTCAGCGAATACTTTTCGGTCCACATACTCAACATATCTCTTGTAAATATGTTGTTGCAGATAACAAATGTGCTTCTTTTGACCAACCAGAGCCTGATCCACTAGAGGAGAGTGATTTTGCCTGCTCCTATGAATGATCACTTTTCTTTTTTTTTTAAAGAGGATTTTGCTATAGGGCACGTGTGCTTACCAGACAGATAGAGACAGAGAGACAGAAAGTGAGAAATCATCCCCCAGGGGGATGACCAGGCTGCAATCCCTTCTCCATTCTTCTCTCGGGATCTTGGGCACGCACGCACACACGCCTGGTGTGGGTTTTAAGCCACCAGGTCCAGGATGCGAACCGCAGTCAACTGCGTGGGAGTCCAACGACCTAGCCATTATGCTAACTGCTGGTCCTGATGATCACTTTTCTGTAGTGGAATTTTTTTCTACAGAAGTGTACTGCAACTTCCTCAAACACATGTCAAAAGATTTGATTCTGTAGTAATTGTGTTCTCAGATATTCTTTGAGAACACTTTGTAGAATCAAGTAAAAGCTTCTCTGAGCCCTTATGGTATCTTTTTTATGCTCCCGGTTTCTGGTTTGGAGGAAGAATCTTCCCACATTGTTGACTTTCCTAGAAGCAGATATTAGATAAGATGAGAATCAGCTTTTAGTACAGTTGGAACATCCAAGAGTAGAAGATGCACTTCTCTTTCTGGTGCTCAACAGAGCTTTGGGGCCTTGCACATGTTATTTAGTGTCTGATTCCAGCTTTCCCCCGTCCACATTATTATGGTACCCATTGCGGTAGTCTCTACAGATGTGCACTGTGAGCAGTATGCTGCTTTAGTCACGTAGACTTAGTGGTCCTACACAGGTGCTACACACGTGAGATGAGGCCTGCATGGAGTCATGCACACTGAGGCTTGCATACTGCATTTAAACCTTTTGTCAAGATGTAGCATGCTGCACATTTCATCTTTTGATTGCTTCACCTTGGTCTGTGTGGTGTTCAGCTGCTCGAGAACACCTCTGAAGAGAGTGCCTGTGGCGTTGCTAAGCAACAGGGAATGTGCAGTGGCTGGGTTTCTTCCATAGTCATAATAACAATGGGAGATGGAGATTGTGTGTATGTGTATGTGTGTAAAATGTTTCTTAACACAAATGGGTGTAGTTTTAACAGCAATGAGTCTTTTTGCTTTTTCGAGGAAAGAGGAGCTTCTCAGAGGGAAGGTGCTGAATGGGGTGGGGGAGAAGACAGTTCTCTATTACATGTGTCCAGTTGGAGACCTTCCTTGGCCGTTTTTCCAAGTAGAGGATCTGACTTTGTTGAGAGCTGTAGCCAGCACCCTAGAATTTGCACTTCTAATAAGTGCCTGGGCAGTGCTGATGTGCTTGTTTGAGAGTCACACTTTGATAATCATATTTTTTTAAGTTTCTTTATTTTATTCATGGAGTATATGGACACTCATTAGAGAGCACCATTAACAGGGTCTCATTATATCACGATCCCTTTCCTCCAGCCCTATAGTTTGTTAGGATCTTGGGCCACGTGTACATATCCACGTGTTTCAGGTCAACAAGCCCAGGAATCTTGAGGGCAGTCGGCCATGTGGCTTCCAGTCCTGTCGCTCAGTAAGCTACTGAGTACACCACTGAGACTGACCCAGAGCAACTGTGTTAACTCATTTACTTTCAGGCCTCTATGTATAGTGCTGGGGTTTGTGTGTGTGTTTGGGGGTAGTGGAAAGGTGCTGTTTCTCTTTGTAGATGGAGTGTATTCAGGTCCTAGAAGCATCCACCTGGGACTAAGCCAGAACTGCCGATGACACTGGCCCTACATTACAGATTCCTGACAAGGTGCATGTGTCTCACCAAGGGCTGTGTTGTAGTCACTTCATTCATTGACATTTAAAGATTTTATTTCTGGTTCTTTTATGTTCAGATTTTTCAGCAAGGGAGAAGCAATATTTCTAAAGTGTAGTACATATGTATTTTATATATAGACACAGAAAAGTGATGCTTACTTACATGGAGGAGGGTCAGGTTATAAGCTCATTTTTCTGGGATAAATCAATGTTTAGTGTTTATTTATTTAAGGTAGTGTTTTCGGGAACCAGCAGTTAGCGTAATGGCTATGTCGCTGGACTCCCACGTAGTCGACCGCGGTTCGTGTCCCGGACCCGGTGGCTTAAAACTCACGCCGGGCGCGTGTGCGTGCGTGCCCAAGATCCTGAGAGGAGAATGGAGGAGAAGGGATTGCGGCGTGACCATCCCCCCTGGGGGGTGATTTCTCGCTTTCTGTCTCTATGTCTCTCTCTGTCTGTCTGGCGAGCGCACGCGCCCTACAGTGAAAATCTCTCCCCCCCACAAAAAAAGAAAAAAGAAACAAGATAGTGTTTTCCAAAGTGTGACTTCTGAAATACCAGTTCTATGCAGGATAGTCTACCAGGAATAAAAGGGTAGTGTGTATCTGACCAGTTCAATGTGAGAAGTCTTATATGATTAATCCTTTTTTTTTTTTGGAGAGGTTTTTGCTATAGGGCGTATGCGCTCGCCAGACAGAGAGAGACAGAGAGATAGGAAGCAAGAAATCACCCTCCCCCCCTGGGGGATGGCCACGCTGCAATCCCTTCTCCTCCACACTCTCCTCTCGGGATCTTGGGCACACACGCACACGCACCCGGCATGAGTTTTAAGCCACCAGGTCCGGGACACGAACCGCAGTCAACTGCATGGGAGTCCAGCGACATAGCCATTACGCTAACTGCTGGTCCCTATGATCAAATCCTTTTTGAGACTCCCAATACACATTGACATATTTATAGCGGTCAACCCTGCAGGAAGATCCCTTCGCTCACCAATTTTATTTGACCATGCTACCTTTTATCTTGTAACATCCATGGATGGTCTTCACAGTGACCCTTGGTAAATGGAAATATTGAGGGCCGAGTGTAGTTTGGAGTTACCTGGCTAAAAATATAGAATTGGGTGGTGAGTCCAGATGTCTATGAGGCTAAGATTAATCTGATACTCTCTTGGCTTCAACCAAACCCCATAGTCACTAACCCCAAGCACATTTGTACCAGGCATTTTGCTTGTTTGGCAGATTTCTGCATATGTATTGCATATAGTCATAGACAAGGTTACAAACAGTTACTAATGGATTAAGTGCCAGGTGTGCTAGATGCCATGGAAGGCTCCCTTTTTAAAAAAATGGTTATGAAGAAACAGTGGACTTGGCAGTTATGTATTGAGCATCAGAGTTTTGGGTCCTTTTAAACTGCCCTGAATGTATGACACATGTCTATACTTTGGTGAAGCATGCATTTGAAGCCAGAAGCTGGTGTATATAAGCCAGTTTTTTAACTGGCTAACGGAGAGTAGAGGTGCTCTCTGAAAATCCACATTCCATTTGGTACTGTAGTATCATGTGTTTATTGCTTTTACGTTTATAGGGAGAAATGGTATATCCTAATGGTAGCCATAGGTCTCAAGATGGTTCTGATCATGGTGGTTCCTGGTCTCATCAGGGACTTGATTGCCTAGTGCTGACCTAGGCACTAGTTTGGGGGTATAAGCAAAGGTGCGCAGACCAGCAGGGACAGTGGCAGGCTGATATGTCAGATGATTGCTTCCTCCCCTAAGCCTATGTCCTGCTGCACGCATGCCAAGTGGGCTGAAGGAAGGGGATGGTGGAAAGTCCTCTGGTGAGAAAGAGCGTGGTATTGTAGGTTATCTGGGGATCCTTCCCAGAGGAGGTGGGTGTACTTTGGAAGTGGCACCTGATGTTTATTATTATATTAAGTCTATAATCAACTCATGCCAGAAATAAAAATATAGTCATAATATGACTGACCAAATTGATTTGGTTAGTCCCTATTTTAGAAACAGGTTATATTCCAGAAATTTGACTGTAGTCTGTTTATAACTAGGAACTTGTTTTCCCACTGGAACAACTTGATGGTTACAATCCCAGACTAGTCCACAGAAATTCACTTAATTCACAGTCTCAGAGGGTCAGTAGAATTATGTATATCTTAGGACATTTTAAACTTATTTTTTCAAATGCTCTTTTGTATTCTACCTGGAGCAGAATGGGACTTGGGTTGGGTCACTCATATTAAGGAGGGGAATGATCTCTCAGATCTGTAGTTTATTAACAGTTTTCCTATTTTTCCAAGGGAAATCACACCCCAAGTAAGTTGTCCTCCAGTGATATGAAAGGGGGGGATGACCAGCTGCCCCTGCTGCTGCTAGGGTCAGCTCAGGTATTGGGAAGTTTGGGTCTCCAGGACCAGCTTTCCGGGTGCAGTTTCTGGCCTCACTCGCCTCCAGTTGTCACCAGGCAGTCTGGAAACTACTTGAGCATAACCCAGAGTTCGGGGTCTTGAAAGACCTGGGACTCACCCACAGCTCTGCATTTGCCGTGCTCTCATGCAGTCTCCCCAGAAGTTCTCTGCCTTGTGCCTTCACATGTTCCCCTTGTCACGCTCAGTACCTGCAGTTTCTGGGATGACCAGGGTTGGTGTCTAAACAGGGAGGGTGTCAATGTGCAGGAGGCAGAAGTGAGAGAAGTGCCCTCTCAGGCCCTCACTGAAAGGGGTGGACTGCACACTGAACCCTTCAGCGTCTTACTCCAGGGCCGTATTATAGTTTAAAGACCTCTTCCCACTAGATGGGGCTGGACTAAGACTCAGTGATTTCTGGTGTGGGAGAGGGAGTTATAGAAGAAATTGTGGCCCGTATTCCAGTATCGGCTTGTGAGTGTTTGTGAAAGATGCCTCACATAGGTGTCGGCTGTGTTTTACCAGGTCTGATTTTTCTGCCATGAGATTGGGCTAACTTCTGAGTACCTGTGTAGAAAAATGCTTAAGTAGCGAAGGGAGTGTTCCTGTCTATTTTGCCCCTACTTTCCCTGCTTTCATCAGCTATAGATTTTGGATAGGTGCTTATAACAGAGAGCTACTGGCCTACATATAGGATACCCTTCTATTTACGGGTAAGCAGAATGATAAAAATAACTGGTTCTATGGTGAATCAGTGGAATTTTACTGACTCGCTCCCCAAATGTGTCTGCAGCTTACTCCAAGAGCACTGGCACTCTCTCTAGAGGAGATTGATTCTCTTCTGTAGTTTTCCCGTTAGCTAGCATTTCCATGTTCTCGTGCTTTCCTGCCAGCGTTCAGTCCAGGCCAGCATTCTGACCCCATTCTTGTCTGTCTGTAGGTACTATGTGGCGGGCTTCAAGGCAGGGCTGCTGCAGACTGCAGGTTTCTTTGTGATGGCAGTGTCCCAAGATTTGAAAGGATTCTGCAGCAGGTTTAGTGGTTTTTAAAATGTATGAAACCCAACAGATATAAAAAGAAATGGGGCTTTTCCAGGTAGAGGTCCCTTGGTTTTAAGGTGAATAATTCAGCGCCCAGCGACGCCTGGACCTAGCCAGGTTTAACGGAGACAGTCTAGGAACCAGCATTCAAGTGAATCTGTTTCCTATCTTCCAAAAGGTTCAAAGATGCTTCAGAGCTGCAAAGCCCTCCTCTCCCCTCCCCCTCCCCACCCCTCACTCACTATGAGCCATCCAGCGTTCAGTGGAAATTTCCACTTGTCTGCCAGGGGGAAGGGGAGGGTGTATGTGAGTGTACGACTATCTCAGACAGAGACAAAGGATATAACTCAAATTCAAGCCAGCTCTTTTTACGAAATATAGATTTAAGGCAAACATGAAATAATAATAATAAAAACCTTTACATTGCAGAGTACTACTGGAAAACATATTTGTTCCCCATAAAAACCTTGACATTGGAGAGTACTACTGGAAAACATATTTGTTCCCCTGGTAACTAGGGACTACTGGGGACTGCAGCTTCACATAGTCTATGTAGCCTTATGTCAGTAGGTGGCTGAGCAGTATGGAGGGACTTGGATCCTGAAGGAAGGAGGAGAAAGGTCACTGAGAGCTGCTGCTGGTTCACTAGTGTCAGTACTGCTGCTGTGGAGGGAGTCTTCTGGGTGGCATCATTTCTGGTACAAGGCACAGTCTGTCCTGCGAAAGCCATATTTCTGGGTCCTCTCAGATCTCTGTGGGATTCAGTCATTGTAGTAGAGAGTTTGTCTTGTGAGAGTGTCTTTAGAAATACGAAGGGGAAAGTAAATTATCACCTGTAGACCATAAGGCCAGTTCTGCATAGGAAGTTGTTTTCTGCTCCTCCAGGTTTTGAACATTGTTGGCTGTCCTGAGAAATGCATTAGTGTGTGGGGACCTTTGTTGGTACCCCTTCTCCTCCTTGCATGGCATCTATCATCTCTTTACTTCTTGTGCGGAGCTGGCATACAAAAAATTTAGTGCTTTTCTAGGGAAAAAAGAGATGCTTGGGTAGAGCTGATATGATTTTTATGGGTGAAGTAATTCTATAATTAGAACTACAAGTAAGAAAACATAACTGTAAATACAAACATGATTGGGCTTTGTGTTCAAGGCAATGGAGTGCTTTGTCGATGTCGCTCCTGCTAGGCTGAACTGTTTTGCTGGTGCCATGTTGCAGATGATGACAGGTGCTGGGAATACATGAACTGATTAGATTATAGATTATTGAGCTGGATTTTTCCAAAATATTATATATACTTACTGATTTAATCACAGAGTATAAGTGGGAAATAGAAAACTAATTATTTAGAGAACTTTTTTTCTTATTGTGCTCGTCAACATTTGGGCATATCTGGGCCGTTGCATTGTAGCCATAACCTGAACTCTTCTACATGGAGTGAGGCAGTGAGTGAGGAATGAGGTAAGAAAGAGTTCGTGTGTATTGGGTCCTCTGGTCTTATATTTTGTCTAGCTTGGTTAGGGGAAGAAGCAAACATTAATATCTTTTTGTGGCCATGGCATCCTTGTGAACCTCCCGTCTCTCAGGGCCAGGGTTAAGGTAGACAGAAGACCCTCTGGTTCCCCTGGAGACCACCCTGAGCTGCTGACCTCTTTCCTTTAAACATCAGCTCCTCTGAATTTCAGAATGGTTTCTCCATGGTAGCTCATCAGGATATAGGAAATGAGCACAGGGGAGTTTGTGGTCTTGCAGTCTAACTCCTATTTCTGTAGGTATCTTGTGGACGTGTGCTGTCGTGGGAAAGGATCCTTGCAGGCATCAGAAGCTGCCCAGACCCACAACTCCAAGTAGACTGTTTCTAGGCCTTCTCTTCAGGTGTATGCATAGGCATGCAGGGCTGTACCTGGTGCTTTCTCTCACATCTGTAGAAAGTCTCATTCTCATTCCTCAAGTTGTCTGTAGTTAGCAAAGCTGGCACAACCACCCATCATTGCCATAGTCTCTTGCAAGAGTGGGAGGCTTGTAGAAGTCATGGGAACCAGGTTTCTGCTGGCTTAGCAGTTCTTGAGCCTTCTCTTTCCAGCTGATCTTTAGGAGCAAGAAGCCATGTATCTTACTGTCTTATCTTTCTTCTGAGGTTGGCGCAGCATAGATACTCATTAATTAGTTTAGTTTCCCAAGATGAATATGTAAGAGAAAAAGAATATCTACTGGGAGCAATCCAGAATTGGTTAAGATCCTTTCTGTGTGGGAAAGTCAATGAGGCAGTAAGATATATGTGCTTGGCCACTAAGGCAGACAGAAATTGAGTTGGTCCTGGACTTCTGCTTGGTCCCCTCATGGCAGGAGAGGGACATGGGGGTCCCTGAGAAAAGAAGTGGGAAGGTAACAAGTTCCTCTTTAAACTAAGAATGGTATATGCAGTACCGCCCATCTCTGAGCCACTCCCCGACCCCTTGTTTCTGTAGTGTTTCCTTTTTGTGGAAATTTCCACAGTGTAACAAGAAGCCGTGGGAGTGGAGAGCAGTCTTTGACCACATCAGCCCCAGGCACAGATCAGCAGGGCGATAAGCATGAAATGCCAGCCACAGCTGTGGTGTGGGCACAAACCCATTTGCATTTTGACCAATGCTCTTGTTTGGATTGGTTACTAAAGGAGTGTCCTGACTGGTGGAGGACAATTGGAGTAGGCAAGAGGGTTTGTGGTAGCAGCAGGAGCCTCCAGAAGTCAAGCTACAGCCTGGTCTCAGGATCTCTGGTCTTCAGTTAGGACTTCTCTTTTATCCTTGAGAAACCTCCAAAGTGCTGGGTGCTGGATGGCAAGAGATGTGGCAGACAGAGTGGGAACCATGGAGTCTGAAGTTCAGAGGTTGCCTCCACTTTGTGACCTGGGGCCGATCAACCTCTTCTCTTGGCTGCAGTGTCCTTGTATGAAGGGTTGGGCCACATTGTCTTTTTGGTCCTCGCCAGTACTTGACATTGTATGATTCTGTTGTCTGTATGGTCCCGGAGCTGCCTGCGGCTCCCTATGTCCTGAAGTCAGAAGAGCTGCTCTGTTTGAATCCTGGCTATGACTACTTAGCAGCTGAGTGAGCTTGGGATCCTGACTTCAGTTTTCTGAGCCTCTCTTCTTCACTATACTGGATTGCAAGACTCAAAGGAGATAGTGGGAAGGAGACCACATTTGAAGCTACTAGAGTAGAGTGGTTGCTGGGGAGGGAGAGGACTGTTGGCCTCACATTGGCACTCATCAATTTTATTTGCCACATAGAGTGGAACTCCCACTTCACCTTCATTCTCTTCCTTGGAAGCTGTTTACAAGATGTGAAAGCACTTTGAAAATTAGAGGCACTCTATGTAAGGACCTTCTTTTAAGTTCTGGAATATGAGCTTTCTGATGTATCTGGCCTCTAGTATTTTTTTTTACTCCTATCATAAAATAGTATCCAGAAGCTTCTGGTGTGTTTCTTAGGGTTATTTGGTGAGTGCCAGTGTATGGAAAATAGTGTTTATGAAGACCTTGTGAGAGTGGATCTGTGGACAGTAGAGTGGTTGTCAGCAACTATAAACATACCTTCTCTTAGGACACATGTGTTTCTAGGCTAGTCCACAAAAATGCTTCTTGCACCTGGGATATGCTTGAGTGGAAGATGTAAGAAAGCAATGTCAATCAGAAGTAAAACTACAGAGGTGATATTTGAATAAGTTGTAATTGATTATAAGGAAAGGCAGGCTTAAACTCAGGAGAGCAAGAGACACCTATGGGCTTTCTGGAGGGAGGGACCTAGAATACTTCCAGGGCTGGCAGTGGTCATGGCTGGGTTAGTGGGTGCCCAGAGTGTGTCTGGCCCTTGCTAAGTATTTCCTTCCATATCCTGTGTGAAACACAGCATTTTACCAGTGCAGTATATTAAGTGCCAGCATAGGGCTTTAAGTGAGAGAGGAAGACTTTTCTAGGGAAGCTATGCAAAAGGCAAAGAAAGAGAAAAGATGTATATGTTTTGAAGAAAAACCATCTGCTGTAGATTTAAGTATGGTGGGACTGTTGGCAGAGGTCATAAGTGAGATCATAACTTGTTCTTGATATTTGAAAGGAATTTTTATGGATACTGAGTTACAAAACAAATGGATAACTTGAAAGAACAAGATGCTAGAGGCTGTGTTGGGTGAGAGTTCTTACTTTGGCCCCCAGGTTACCAAAATGAAATTATCGGAGGGTAAGGAATGAGTGGGTAAAGTTTGGGGGTTGGCAAGGAATAGGTTACTTGTGGTTGATCATGTTTTATAGGCTGTATTCTAGAACTTTGATCTTAAGGTAAGTAATCAATAATAAAATGTTGAGTAAGTGGACAGTTAGTAAGTTGGGCGATAGCAGCCTTGCTATACATGGCTAGTGGAGTTAAACCTTAGAATGTTTGGCCAGGTTGGTGTGCAGTTTTCAGAGAAGGTACAAATGGTGTTTCCTTTTTTTTTTTTTATAGATGTTTTTGCTATAGGGTGCATGCGCTCTCCAGAAAGAGAGTCAAGACAGAGGGACACAGACAGAAAGCGAGAAATCACCCCCCAGGGGTAATGGCCACACCACAATCCCTTCTCCTCCATTCTCCTCTTGGGATCTTGGGCACGCAGCACATGCGCCTGGCATGAGTTTCAAGCCACCAGGTTTGGGACTTGAACCGTGGTCAATCAATTACATGGGAGTCCAGTGACACAGCCATTATGCCAACTGCTGGTCCCCAAATGGTGGTTCTTAACAGTGAGCAAATGCATAGGTTACTGCTTCAGTAAATTTGTGAAATAGTAGAGAAGTCCACACATTTTTATTTCATTTCTCAAAGAGCCCTGGTGGTCTTCATTAGCTGCAGCTGTTTGCTCTTGGTCCCACCGTTTGCAGTCATTCAGCAGATCCTGCTCTTTTTGCTTCCTAAATAACTTTTATTTATCTATTTATTTTTAGAGATTTTTTTTTTTTGAGAGATTTTCACTGTAGGGCGCGCGGGCTCGCCAGACAGACAGAGAGAGACATAGAGACAGAAAGCGAGAAATCACCCCCCCATGGGGGATATCCATTCTGCCGCAATCCCTTCTCCTCCATTCTCCTCTCGGGATCGTGGGCATGCACGCACACGCGCCCAGCGTGAGTTTCAAGCCACCGGGTCCGGGACACGAACCGCGGTCGACTACGTGGGAGTCCAGCGACATAGCCATTACGGTAACTGCTGGTTCCCTATTTTTAGAGATTTTTGCTATAGGGTGCATGTGCTCACCAGAAAGACAGAGACAGAAAGTGAGAAATCACCCCCCCATGGGGGATATCCATTCTGCCGCAATCCCTTCTCCTCCACTTTCCTCTCAGGATCTTGAGTATGCATGCACATGTGCCCATTGTAAGTTTTAAGTCACTAGGTCTGGCACTTGAACTGCAGTTGACTATGTGGCAGTCCAGCGACATAACCATTATGCCACCGGCTGGTCCCCCTAAATAACATTTTGAAACAGCTTTACAGTAGGTACAGTTGACACACGTTAAGTAGTTTATGTTTAAAGTATACAATTTATTGAGGATTGCCATATATGAAAGAAATCCCATAATTAAGATCTTAAACATACTCATCATTCCTAAAGATTCCTCTTTCCCCTTGTGATCTCTCTCTACTTGCCTTCCCTTCCAAGCAACTACTGATCTTTTTTTTTTTCACTATAGATTTGTTTATATTTTCTAGAATCTTACATAGGTAGAATCAGACACAATGTCTTTTTTTTTTTTTAAAAAAAGAATGTGTGTGTTTGTGAGAGATAGGCAGAGTCAGAGGGGAAGAAACACTTCCTCAGTGGGGCATAGTCACACTACAGTCCCTTCTCCTGTCTTTATCATGTTGGGACTGGGACCTGCATGCATATGTAACCAGTGTGATTTTCAAGCTGCTGGGACAGGGCTTCAAACCATGTGAGATCTGGGTCCCTTAACCTCTGGACCATAGGCCAGCCTCTGATATGTACTATTTTTACTCTAGTTTCTTTTAGTCAGCATAATTATTTTGAGATTCATTAACGGTATGTGTCAATAGTTTATTATTTTTTAAGACTTTTGTCATAGGTCTCATGCACTCGCCAGAGAGTGATAGAGAGGCTGAGAGAGAGGGAATGAGAAATTATCTTTCAGGTGAATGGCCATGTGCAATCCCTTCCCCATTTTTCTCTTCAGATTTTGGGCACACACATGTACCCAGCATGTTTTTCAAGCTATTGGGTCCAGGACTCAAACCTTGAAGTTAGCCATGTGGAATACAATACCTTAACCACATCACCTGCTGGCCCAGTTTACTCCTTTTATTACAGGATAGTATGCCATTAGATACTTATTAGTTTACATGTTAATACTTACGTTATTTCCAGTTTGGGATTATTATAGGTAAAGCTACTACAAACATTTGTGTACAAGTTGTGGTATAGACACATACTTTAATTTCTTTTAATAAATACCTGGGACTAGAATGACTTGATCATAATGGCAAGGTTGTATATTTAAATAAGAAAAACCCAGACTATTTTCAAAGTGATTATATCTTCTGCATTCCCACTAGCAGTGTACAGAGTGTGACGTCTCTGCATCCTCACCAATACTTGATGTGGTTGGTCTTTAATTTAACCAGTGTAGTAGCTTTAATTTCTCTTTGGCTTTCATTTGCATTTCTCTAATGACTAATTTTCATGTGCTTCTTTCCCATTGTCTATTCTGGTAAATGTCTGTTCAAATCTTATGCTCATTGTTTAAAAAATATCCTTTTGCTTTTTTTTTTTTTTAAATTAACTTTGAGAGTTGTTTATATCCCAGATACAGCTCCTTTATCACGTTTAATTGACAAATCCTACTCTGTGGCTTGTCTTTTTATTTTAAGAATACTTTTAATTTGGATGAAATCTGATTTATCAGGTTTTTTGTTGTTGTTAAAGATTGTGCTTTTGGCATTGTGGCTAAGGAATCTTTACTTAAACCAAGGTCACAAAGGCTTTTCCTGGGTTTTCTTTCAGAAGTCTTATAACTTTATGTTTTACATTTAAATTTATAATTTCCTTTATTTGGTATGAGAATGGAGCTAAGTTCACTTTTTTTGTTTTGAGTATATGGATAGTGAATTGTTCCAGCATCATGTATTGAAAAGACTATCTCTGAATTACTTTTGCACTTTTGTTCGAAATCAACTGTGTACATGTATGGGTTTATTTCTAGACTACTCCATTTAAAAAATTGTTTGTGTATTTTTATATGAGTGTTATACTATTTTCATTATTTAACTTTAACATTGAAAGTAGGTAATGTTAATCCTTTAACTTTATTCTTTATCGAAGTTTTAGCTATTCTAAGTCCTTTGTCTTTTCATATGAACTTTAAAAAAAAATCAATTGCTAGGATTTTGATTATAATTCTGTTAAATCTGTAAAGTATAAATAATTTTGAGTCTTCTACTCATGAAAGAGACATATCTCCACTTATGTAGAATTTTTTACTTTTGTTTTTAGATTTTTTTTGGCCATAGAGTGAGTGTATGGGCTCACCAGAGAGATAAGGAAAGAGGGTAGGTGAGAAATCACCTGCTAGGGATGATGGGCATGCAGCAATTCCTTCTTCTCCATTCTCCTCTCAGGATTTTGGGTACACAGACATACACACACATGCCTGGTGTGTTTTCCAAGCTGCTGGGTCTAGGATTCTCATGGAGTTGGCCATGTGGAATCCAGCGCCATAACCACCCCTCCACCTTCTGGCCCCATTTGTGTAGGTTTTAAAAAATTTTGTTTATTGTGAATTTTGGTCATCAGTCCCTTATCTGATGCATAGTTTACAAAATATTTTCCCATTCTGAGGGCTGTCCATTCACACTAATTACGGTGTCTTTTGCCATGCAGAAACTTCTTAGTCTGATGTAATCCCACTTGTCTATTTTGGGGGTCTTATTTAAGAATTATTTCCCTAATGTCTCCCAGAGTTTCTCCAGTGTTTTCCAGGAGCAGTTTTATAGTTTGAAGTCTTAGATTTAGATCTTTGATCCACCTTGACTTGATTTTTGTCAGAGGTGAAGGGTAGGGGTTCAGATTAATCTTTCTGCAAGTAGAAATCCAGTTTTTCTAGTACCATTTGCTGAAGAGGTTTTCCTTTTCCCACTGGATTGACTGGTACTCCTTGTCAAAAATCAGTTGACTATATGTTTGGGAATTTATTTCTGGGGACTCTATTCTGTTCCATTGGTCCATGTTAGTCATATGTTTTTCAAAGATGCCCTTGTTTAAGGGCACATGCACCCTATATTGTCCATAATGTTCCCTTCTGTTGTTTCTGTACCAGTACCATGCTGTTTTGATTACCACAGCTTTGTAGTATATTTTTGGGTTAGGGAGTGAGATGCCACCACTCCACTCTTTTTATGCAGAATTGCTTTGGCAATAGGGGTGTTTTATGATTCCAGACAAGCTTTATGATTATCTTTCCTATATCTGTGAAGAGTATGTCTGGTGCTTTGATTGGCATTGCATTAAATATGTAGATTAATTTGGGTAGAATTGCCATTTTGATCATATTAATTCTTCCAATCCAGGAACATGGGATATCCTTCCACTTTTTTGTGTCATTTTCAATTTCTTCTTTTAATCTTTTCATAGTTTTCCCTGTGGAGGTCTTTAACTTCTTTGGTTAGATTTATCCCTAAGTATCTTAGACTTTCTATGGCTATGGTAAATGGAACAACTTTTTTCAGTTATATCTCAGTCTGCCTGTTGTTTGGATATAGAAATGCTATAGATTTCTTGAGATATTAATTTGTATCCTGCAACTTTACTGTATTCATGTATTACTTCCAGAAATTTTTTCATGGAAACCATTGGGTCTCCTATGTATACATGTTATCTGCAAATAGAGTTTCACCTCTTCTTTTCCTATTTGAATGCCTTTTATTTTTTTCCTCTTTTCTGATTGTGTTGGCGAGGACTTCCACTGTTCTGAAAAAAGACGATTAATACTATTAAAAGATGGGCGAATGCGTTGAAAAAAACCACTCTCTAAAGATGATATACGAATAGCTAAAAGACATATGAAAAAATGTTCAACATCCCTCATTGTAAGGGAAATGCAAATCAAAACAACAATGAGATACCACATAACCCCAGTCAGAATGACTAAGATTAAAAAAAACAACAACAACCACAAAAAACAGTAAGTGCTGGCAGGGGTGTGGTGAAAAGAGGAACTCCCTTACACTGCTGGTGGGAATGTAAATTGGTCCAGCCACTGTAGAGAACAATTTGGAGATTCCTCCAAAACCTACAAATAGAACTACCATATGATCCAGTAATCCCACTCCTTGATATCTACCCAAAGGACAGAAGAATACTTAATTGGAAAAGTGCTTGCACATTGATGTTTATTGAGGCACTGTTCACAATTGCTAAGTCATGGAAACAACCCTAATGCCCACGAACAGGTGAATGGATAGAAAAACTGTGGCACATATACTCAATGGAATACTATTCAGCCATAAAAAAAACAAGACCCTGGCTTTTGAAAGGAAGTGGATGAATATGGAAGATTTACTGCTGAGTGAAGCAAGCCAGGCTATGAAGGAGAGGTATTGTATGTCCCCACTTAATATATACCAAAGTGTCCATACTCTATGACTGAAACTAATTGACTAAAGGATATAGAAACACAGTATATAGATGTAAATACCAGATACAGTGTGTGTGAAGGAAGAGGGTCTGAGGAAGGACATTTAGAAGAAAAATAGGGAGGCAAAGCATTAATGGTGATATTATCTGTTGAAGATATTTTGTAGTTTTACCAACTATACTAGAGAGAAAGGTTCACCTGTTGAAATATCCATTTTGTAAGCCAAATAATAATGTGATTGAATGTATAAAAGAAAATGAAGAGAAAAAGAAGATAACAATAATAAATAAAATAGTTCTAAAAAGTGAAAGAAAAATTTTTTTTTGTTCAGCAGTATTTTGTAGTTCTGTTTTTTTGTTTGTTTTATTTTGTTTTACTCTTTAAGTTTATGTATTTATCTATTTAGGGAGAGAAAGATAAAAACAGAAACATGACTTCTCAGTAGGTTCTCATACCATGATCTTCTCCCCTACCTTTCCAGCGTGGAAAAAGAACCCTGATATTCCATATGGCTTCCAGCACTGTTAAGTTTTGTGTTACTGCTGTGTCAGCAGGACTGCATCTGTTTTTAAGTTTTTATTGCACGGGTCTTGCATACTTTTTGTTAGATTTACTTTGAAGTATTTCATTCTTTGCTTCAAGGTTCAATAATTTGTTGCTAGTGTATAACAATACAATTGGTTTTTATATATTGATTCTTTGTCTTAACAGCATTAACTCACTTATTGGTTCTAGTATCTTTTTTATAACTTCAGATGTTAAACACAATTATATCAGCTACAAATAGACAGTTTTAGTTTTTCCTTATTAATCTGGTCTGGATGCATTTTCTTTCTTTTACTTTATTACACTGGTCAGAAAGTGCTCATGGTGGCCATTCTTATTTGTTCCAGTCTTGGGGGAAAGCATTCATGCCTTTACCAGTTGGTGACGTGTTAGTCATATGGTTTTCAAAGATGCCCTTGTTTAAGAGTGAGCAAAGTCCCTCTGTCCCTGCTTTGCTGAATGTTTGTATCAGGAATGGTGATGGGATTCTGTTAAATGCTTTCATTTGCATGTATTGAAATGATCCTGTGGTTTTTCTTTCTTAGTTTCTTAATACGATGAATTGCATTGATGGTTTTCAAATGTTAAACCAACCTTGCATTCTCAGACTAAACCCTACTTATTTATGATATATTATAGTGGTTAGTTTGTTAAAACTTTGTTTGGAATTTTTATAATATGTTCATGATGTATCAATATTGGTCTTTTTTTTTTTTTCCCCCTGGTAATGTCTTTGTGTGGTTTTGATATTGGGTATGCTGGTCTCAAAGATCAACTTGAGAGATGTTTTCTGGACTGAATTTGCATAAAATTAATTTTTTTTCCCCTAAACATTTGGTATAATAATTCATCAGTGAAGCCATCTGGGCATATAGTTTTCTTTGTGAGAAGGTTTTTTTGTTTTTGTTTTTGTTTTTGTTTTTTGAGAGGTTTTCGCTATAGGGCGTGTGCGCTCTCCAGACAGACAGAGACATAGAGACAGAAAGCGAGGAATCACCCCCCAGGGGGGATGGTCACACCGCAATCCCTTCTCCTCCATTCTCCTCTCAGGATCTTGGGCACGCATGCACACGCGCCCGGCGTGAGTTTTAAGCCACCGGGTCCGGGATGTGAACCGCGGTCGACTACGTGGGAGTCCAGCGACATAGCCATTACACTAACTGCTGGTTCCCTGTGAGAAGGTTTTTTAACTACATATTTAGTTTCTTTGATAGAAAGAAGGTTATTTAGGTTATCCATTTCTTGAGAGAGTTTTGATAGTTAATGTTTTTTAAGGAATTTGACCATATTGTCTGAATTGTCTTTTATTGCAAAAATTGTTCATAATGTTCCCTTCTGTTGTTTCAGTATTTGTAAAATCTGTATTCATTCCACTTTTCTCACTTCTGATATTGGTAATTTATGTCTTAGGTCTCTTTATTGATAAGTACAGATAAAGGCTAACCAGATTAATTTTATTGATCTTATCAGTGTACTAATATGAAAATGCTTCAAAAGGCTTGTGGGAAAATGAAATTAAAATAAAAGATTATTTAGTACAAAATTCTTTTTTTATTAAAGACTGCCCTTGGGCCTAGCAGGTGGTTTGGTGGTTAAGGTGCCCACTCTCACATGGCTGACCATGGTTCAAGTCCCAGACTTGGTGGCTTACTTTCTCACACCTTCCCCCACCCCAGTCAAATTGAAATAAGTGAATAAATAAAATTAAATGAATAATTTTAGAAAAAGACTGCCCGTATATTTGGTTTATTGATGTTTTCTATAATATTCTTCTTTATTCTGCTTTAGGTGTTTCTACTTTGATTCCTTCTTCCCTCCCTGCCTTCTTTCCATTTGCTCTCTTTCCTTCCTTCTCCTCGTTCTCTCCCTCCTTCCCAATTTAATTTGCTCTTTTTCCAGTTTCTTAAGGTAGACTCTGATATTGATTTAAGGCCTTCATTCTTTACATAGGTGTTTCTATAAATTTTCTGCTAAATATTGCTTTACTGTTATCTTCCAAATTTCAATATGTTGTATTTTTATTTTCATTTAATTCAAATAACTTCATAATTTCCCTTTTGATTTCTTCTTTGACCTTTTTTCTATTGATTATTTAGATATGTATTTCTAATAGCTTCTAAGTATTTAGAAATTTTCCTAAGATCTTTCTGTATGACTTGAATATTTTTAGACTTATAGTGACTTACTTTATGACTCATAACATGGTTGCCCTTGCTAAATGGCTGTGTACACTTAAGAGGAATGTCTATCCTCCTGTTGTCAGGTGAAGGACTCTAAGAAAGGCAGTTAGTTCCAGTTGGCTGATGCTAGTGTTTACGTTTTCTGTATTCTTGCTGATTGTCTGTATACTAGTTCTGTCCATAACTGAAAGAGGGATGTTTAAAGTATCCATCTATAATTGTGAATTTGTCTGTTCAGTTCTCTTAGTTCTTACTGTGTATTGAAGCTCTGTTATCTGGTGGGTACATACTTGGGATTGTTGTGTCTTCTTGGTGAACCCTTTATTATGTATTGTCTTTTTTTGGTGGGGAGGGGTTTGCTATAGGGTGCGCGCGCTCGCCAGAAAGACAGAGCGAGGTGGAGACAGAAAGTGAGAAATCACCCCCCTGGGGGGGGGTATGGCCACGCTGCGATCCCTTCTCCATTTTCCTCTCGGGATCTTGGGCATGCATGCACATGCGCCCAGCATGAGTTTAAGCCACTGGGTCCAGGACTCAAACCGCAGTTGACTACATAGGAGTCCAGCGACATAGCTACTATGCCAACTGCTAGTCCCATGTATTGTCTTTTTTATGTGAACTTTTTTCCCCTTACTTTATTTGCATTTAATAACTGTACATCTTTGCCACATAGAAAATGAATCTTCCCAGCATGAATACACTGTATATTTGTTCAGTCAAAGATATTGGGG
This sequence comes from Tupaia belangeri chinensis, assembly GCF_000334495.1. Taxonomy (NCBI): domain Eukaryota; kingdom Metazoa; phylum Chordata; class Mammalia; order Scandentia; family Tupaiidae; genus Tupaia; species Tupaia belangeri. The sequence goes on from NW_006159894.1 coordinate 2,061,456, forward strand.
GACCAGCAGTTAGCGTAATAGCTATGTCGCTGGACTCCCACGTAGTCGACCACGATTCACATCCCGGACCCGGTGGCATAAAACGCCGGGCGCATGTGTGTGCGTGCCCAAGATCCCTAGAGGAGAATGGAGGAGAAGGGATTGCAGAGTGGCCATCTCCCCTGGGGGGGTGATTTCTCGCTTTCTGTCTCTCTGTCTCTGTCTGTCTGACGAGTGCACGCGCCCTATAGTGAAAACCTCTCCAAAAAAAAAAAAAGATACTACTGTATACATCATCATCAACAGATAATTTTCTACATTTGCGTCTGTTAAATGTTTTGCTATATTGTCTCTTTTTATCTTGGTTATTTTCTTTGCTCTGAAATCTTTGATGTTACTGTAGCCTCTTTAGCTTTCTTTTGAGTGGTGGTTTTGCTTTGCTTGGAATGTGTTTCTCTGTCCTTTTACTTTTAATTATTTGTTTACTTGAATGATTTTATTCTTGGCTAAGAGTGAATTGTCACTTGGGAAATTTTCTTCTGAGTTTTGAACCCTCTTTGGAGATACACACAAAATGCCATAGTTCACTCATAACTTCCTTCCTTGCCGTTTTTTGGTCTATTTTCCCTTTGGTCTTTCTTGCTTTCTATGAGAATTCTATCTTTCATGCTGCTATGACCACTGTCATAGATTTTCTCTAGACTGGCTCATTGGTGGTCTCTGTTTAGGTTGCTGGGGATAGCAACACAGTCCTTCTTCCTGTGGCAGTTGTTTTAGTGGAGTGAGGCAGACAGTAAACAAATACATACTTTTTTTACCAGTGATGATAAAGTGCTGTGGGGAAAAAAGCATGGAATAAGGGAATAGCAGAGTAATGGTGGGTTGGGCAAGGAGGGTGGTGCTTTAAGAGAAATGGTCCTAGGGACAGGCAGATGTCATAATGGTTACATCACTGGACTCCCACATAGTCGACTGTTGTTCGAGTCCTAGATCTAGTGACTTAAAATTCATGCCGAGCGCGTGTGCATGCCCTCCCAAAATTCCAAGAGGAGAATGGAGGAAAATGGATTGAAGTATGACCAGACCCCTGGGGGATGATTTTTTGCCTTCTATCTCTCTGGCAAACACACATGCCCTGTAGCAAAAATCTCTCTCTCTCTTCCCCCCCCCCTTTTTTTTTTGAGAGAGAGAAATGGTTCTAGAAGGCCACTCTGTAAGGAGTGACATTTGAACCGAGACATAATAGATGTGAGGAATGAGCTATAACATGTGGAACTTGGGCATATAACACTTCCTATAGAAGAAACAGAGTGTGCAGGGACCAGCAGTTGGCGTTAATGGCTATGTTGCTGGACTCCCATGTAGTCGACTGTGGTTTGAATCTCAGACCCGGTGACTTAAACTCACACCGGGCACGTGTGTGTGTGTGCCCAAGATCCCGAGAGGAGAATAGAGGAGAAGGGATGGCTGCGTGGCCATCCCCCCAGTGGGTGATTTCTTGCTTTCTGTCTTTCTGTCTCTGTCTGTCTTTCTGGCGAGCGCACACGCTCTGTAGCAAAATCCTCTCCAGAAAAAAAAAGAAGAAACAAAGAGTGCAAGGACCTTGGGTGGGACATAGAGCTATGCTTGAGAGTTCTGAGAAGAGTGGCTAGAACAAAGTAGGTAATGTTGAAAAGAACATTAAAAAGATCATCTTAACCAACTAGAACATTGCAGAAGTCTCAAATACCATGCTGAGCACTGTCCTTTAACTATATTGTGGTTCAAATCAACAGTACAAGGGAGGAGGGGTGGGCAGGGGAAAGGATGCTTCTTGTTTTGTATTATCATCCAGCAGACTACTGATGCAATTGTTGGCCTTTTGACTAATGGGCTGCAGGGTGTGCCTGTTAGCATTGGTCTTATCTGAGTAAATGAACATTGATTTTCTTACCCAAGGTTTCAGTACTTTTTTGTTCTTTGTCAGTTCTTAGGTCTACAGGTTAGTCTTTGATGAATTTCATGACTTTTTGAACCTTTTTTTCTAACTTGTGAAGTATACTCGATAGGACTCACTTTCCTCTCAGGTGTAGCAAGTCACTTGTGAGACCCTTTGGAAAATTAGAAGACTATTTAGAAGATGTTTTTACAAAGAAAATCAACTAATGGTTTAAAATTTTTGGTTATGTTGATAAGTTAGAAAATTTTTTTCTTGCACCCATAATTTTCAATTAAATCTTACTATTTCAGACAGAATTTCACAGTTACAGTCCTTCTACCTCGACCTCTCAGCTGAGAATATAGGTGTGCACCACCATGCCTGGCTCTTTTTTAAGGTCTCACTATATTGACTAGGTCAACCTTGAGCTCATGATCCTTTTGCTTCTCCTGAGTCACTGGGATTGCAGGCACTTGATTCCTAACCCAGCCTTTACCTTGGGCCAGAAACCAAATCCCATGTGGTTCTGTAGAGCTCAACCTCCTAGCAGCACACATCACCACAACTGGACCAGTTTTACTATAGTTTCTAGTAACTTCCTCTGTATGTAATGTTAAGTGCTTTTTTTGCTTCCATGAAGTTTGTTTGTATGCATATTTTCACAAGAATGTAATAAGAAAGTCCATAAAAGACAGGCATGCTGCTATGCTTCTGTTGAGCTGGTCAGCTGGTAGTTTTTGTTTTGATAAAGGCGTGTTTGTGGGTGTGTACTTCATGTATCTAGGCAGAGTAAAATGAAAACATTAACTAAAATAGTAGAATTATGTATTTCAGAATACAGGAATTCATAGCATTTTATTTTATTGCAGGTATTTTTTGGTGGATTTTTATGCACCAACAACCACGGTTCAAAGCATGATGGAACATTTGTCTCGAGACATTGATGTGATTAGACCAAATATTGTAAAGCACCCTCTGACCCAGGAAGTAAAGGAGTGTGAAGGGATTGTCCCAGTTCCACTCGAAGAAAAGTTATATTCTACAAAGAAGAAGAAGAAGTGAAAAGACTCACCAGATTCAAGCCTTATAATTAATTCTCTTACATTTGAGCAGCGTGGATGAATAGTTGATACGCTTGGCCTTTATATGAGAGCATGTTGTGGTGCCATTTGATTTTTCTGAAGTATTTTTAGCTCTTGATTGCCTTTGCTTCAAGAGGGGAGCAAACTCCCCACTGGGAACTGCTCTGCAATCTGTGGGTCCAGCAGATCACTCTCAATTTCATTTTTGTTAATGTTCTTTCTTTGTCAGTGGGGACTTCCCTCTTACAAACAGGAACACACCAGTTTGAAGAACAAAACTCAGAGAACTACCTTGGATTGCAAGCTGGTCATTCAGACTCTATAACCATGCAACAGTAAAAATCCAAGACCACTGTAGTATATGGGCAACTTGTGATCAGAGTAATAAACATGCTTTCAGAAAACCCAGGAGGTGTTCTTTTTTCCTTACCTGCCCCACGTAGTACACTACCCAAGGCATGCAGTTCCAATCTTGCTGTGAATGACTGGTGTGTGGGAGGCTGTCCCTGGTTATCTTCTGCAGTGCAGAGACTGGGAGAAGTGGGGGGCCCAGGAAGGTATCTGTGCCTGACCACTGGGCATTCCACAGGATCAGTCCCTTCCCCCATTACCTCTCATGCATCTTTAGTAGTAGGTGTGTCGAGTTCTGAGCAGTTGTTCTGGCCTGCTCCCTGCCATTCTTGGTCTTTAGCACCTACCTTCCTCCTGCCTCTCAACCCCGGGAAGTCCTCTTTGAGGAAGTAGCCTCCAGCACTGGGATAGCTTCTCTGATGGATGTGTCCCTGGAACAGTCACTCACTGCTCCTTCTCAGTCTCCTCAGGGTTAGAGAATACCAGAGACTTAATCAGCCTTTTCACTTTCCTTGAGGGTTTCCCGCACAGGTGGCCTGTCACAAACACAGATGGCAGAGGAGGAAGTCTAGTTACTAAAACTCTGTTTCTGTTGGTTTATATAGTTAGATCACTTTAAAAGCAGGAAGGAGCCGAGAAATCTGACTTTTTTTTTTTTTAATTGTTTTATTTATTTATTTATTTACTTTAAAAAAAATTTGATCGGAGAGGGACAGAGAAAGTGAGAAAGCAAGCTGCCAGGTCCAGGACTCGAACCGAGGTTGGTTATGTCGGAATCCAGTGCCCTTAACCACCATGCCACCTGCTGGTCCCATCTCTACCCTACTTTTAATTGTGACAAAATGGAAGGACAGGGAGATGTGCAGGAGATGCCCATCCCCCCAACAGCCAAGGGAGCCCCAGAGATCTGGGAGGAGCCAGTCTCGTTGCCCCTTGTCTAGAGCTTACTCCTCTGTAGAGCCACTTGTCTATGCACTAGGTCATCCATTTCATTACTTTACTTATTCTTAAGAGCCTAAGCAGCATCTAGCTTCAACTTCCTCCAAAGGCAAAAGGCTATAAAAAGTTCTTTTGAAGAGTTTAGTTAAAGAGTTAAGAACTGGAGACAGGAAATAAAAGGGATAAAGCAGATATTACATGGGAAAGCATGTTATCTCCTGCTTCATTAGGAGTTTCCTGAGAGTGCTGGCTCTTGGCCAAGGCTTGTGAGCCTAGACTCTTCTACCAGACAAATTGTGCCTTGATGTGCTTTCACTCAGGTCCTCTGGGAGGTATAGTTTTCCTTTGCCATGACATTTGTTATGCACACACTGCATGTCATGTACCATGCTGCACACATCTCTGTTAGCCTCGTTTAGTACTCTCAGCAGCCCCACAAGGGAGCATTGTTAGTTAGCCATGTTTTTTGGGCAAGGAAACTGACTCAGATTTGACCATGACCTAACATCTACTAAGTGACAGCTGGGATCTTGGACTTATGACCTTGATGCCATATGGTCTGTTCATCCTATAATAGTAAGGTGTTTATGCCCTCCCACTTGGGTGTTGGGTGGATTGCCACCACCCAGGAGTGTCCATCTTCCTGCCCTGAGTAAGACTGGGGTCATTTGTTTTCCTACACTTGCTAGTCCCTAAGAAAATGATCGACACCATTGGGTGTCAGTATTCACAGTTCTGTGGCACAGTTTTAGAAAGTGCTAGGACAAGACTGGCTAAGTAGGACAGCCATTCACTGTGCCATTTCCCCTCCTTGGAACTCCAAAATGAAGCCACTGTCCCCCTTGCGTGCCCGCCCCCCCAAACCGGCCACTTATTCATGGATAGACCCTCAGCATACCTGTGAGGAAAGAAATGATTTTACATATTTTCCTTGGAGGAGCACAGAGAGGGCTGAGGTTTTCAGATGTCCACATAAGGCAGGCGGTGTGGTCCAGATGTGAAAGTGCTTGCTCAGTGATCCCAACTGAACAGGATGTGCTTTGAAATGTATGTGGGAGCATTGGAAAATTGCAAATCATTCTTAGTCACAGTGGTCTGGGCTGTTGCCATTTGTATTAGGAGGACTCTGCAGAGATTACTGCCTCTGCAATGGCCTTGTGATGCCACCTGCCAATCCCACCCTGACTTCTCTAGAAATAGGTAAGTATGGCATTGACGTGTTACGTTTCTAGGGCAATTTGTGAGGTTCTTGTTTACCTTGAAAAATACTCCGCAGTGAAATAAGCATAGAACTTTGGTTGGAGATCTGGTCAGAGGCTCTGGCTTTGTAATGCACATGCTACCTGGCCATGGACACCTTTTTTGGCTTCCTTGACCCAGTGTCTTCATACGGAAAACATAGGTCTCAAAGTGCTCTGTCAAGTCCATAATGCCCTACACTAAATTCCACTGTCCATTTGGTTGTTGGGTTGTTCTCTCAGTGACTCAGGAACTTGGTGGTTTAGGATAGGGAGATGGGGAAGGGTTAAGAGAATTTCTCAGAGGCGTATTCTTTGCACATGTCTTTTCCTGATAAGCATAGCTGTTGTTTTCCTAACCTGACTGTGGGTTCTATGGGGCTACTCTATGTAATTCTAAATAGGACAGGCATTGTACTTAATCACAAGACAACAGCCAAGGGAGCCCCAGAGGTCAGCACAGTCATTTACTGGGTGCATATTGCCACCATTCTTCTTGCTCTCTGAAAACGAAGCTTTAAGGGACATGGACTCAGAGACAAATAAAGGTAAGAGGTATTCTTTTAGTCCACAGGAGGAAAACTGTTGTAACCAAGAAGTCTGTGGATGATGGTGAAGTCTGAATTATGGATAGCCGCACTTTGACCCCAGTGCCTAGGTAATAGTGATAGCAGTGATTCCTAGGAATGTTGCGCATTCTCAGCTCCCCAGCAACCAATGAGATTGACAAAAGTCAGACTCCAGCAACCAAATCTCACCTCAAAGGGAAGCAGGTCCTTTGGTTACTAGAAGGAAGCAGAATTCATGTCTGGGTATTGCATGTGAACCCTTACTCCTTCAACACAAGCATCGCATTTCCAGAAGGGATTTGCCCTGTGACAGTGCCATTGTGAGTGGAAAACACAAGTATTCATTGTTTAACAGACAGGCCCAGAAGTGAGGATTAAGCAAAATGGACTCTTGACCCCATCATTCTAAGTAAGTGGGAGAAGCCATTGTTCCCATAATGCTCATATTGAGCTAAATGATGTGATTCAGACTAGCACCCTTTGTCCAAAAGGATCCCCAAATGTATATAAACTCTCTGTAAAAAGACTGGTTATTACTCTTTGACTTGCTGTTACTCTGTACAGTTTATCTTTGTTATTGGTGGATTCCAGACTTGCCAATTCATCTACTCACTGAGAATTTACTGGTAACCCCCAGATCAATACTCATGTTTTTGTGGTCATTCATTGATATGCATAGAGTGGCAAAAAGTGAGTCTCCTGACAAGCTTGGTCCCAGCCAGCATCAAACAGAGCAACTCTCTGTCACCTTTTTTCTCTCCCAACTGTAGGTGAGTGTCTTTCACAGTCTATTTTGTGTCATGTTTTTGCATTTGTGTGCTTTTTGGTTGGTGGTTTCATTATGTCAGATGGTCCCACGCGTAGTGCTGAAGTGCTGTCTAGTGTTACTAAGCTCAAGAAGGCTGAGATGTGCCTTAGGGAAAAAATATGTGTTACATAAGCTTTTTGTAGTGATCATGAGTTATAGTAAGCTTGAGTTACAGTGTGTTTGAGCCTTGAGTTCAACATTAGTGAATCAATATATAGTAAATAAGATGACTTTAAAAAGAAATGTAGACAAAATGATCATGTATTGATGGGTTGGCATAACCATTGTGACTAGAGGCTAACCTGACCCTGTATTTCCCCTAGGAGCAATGACTTGGTATTCTATAAATCAGTGTTCACAGCGAATTTATGGAACATAACTGCAAATAATGAGAATCAAGTGTATTTGACTCTGAGACTTATGCTTTGTTTTTTGTTGAATACCTCTTCAACATCTTTCTATGTAATTTTCCAGATGTTATCTGCAATAAGGATTTTTATTCCTACCATATTCTTTTGCTTGTTGTGTCTTCTACCATCATGACTTGTTTTCTCATTTACAGGTACTTTCATTGTCTTCCAGCAGCTGTCCATCAAGAAGTCATGACACTGAAACAAGCCAGGAAGCTTCTCTTTGAAAGGAACACTCAAGCAGTACCTTGACAAAGCATGACACTCCGGGAGACTGACTTACATGGGGAGGTTGCAGGTTCACATTCGGAGACCTCCCCGAGTATGACAAATGCATGTGTGCTCATGATCTTGGGCTGACTGAGGCCGGAGGGGAATTGTGGCATCAGGACCCTTTTGGGAGTACCTCTCTTTTTGTCATGGAAGAAATAAATCAGTAAATAAAGTAAAATAGTAAGAAGTACCTTGGCAGACATCTTTGGTGTTGGGTCCAGAAAGAACCTAGACACAGTGCCCCATTTATCTTCTCCCCTTAGGAGGAGGGAGATTTGGTGGGGGTTAGTTAAGACCATGGAAAGGGAAAATTAAGCAAATGTAGCAACTGCCTTCTCATGGTGCCATGATATCTCAGGGTCTTTCAAATACTATCCAAATAAAATGCATTTTAGTCAATATTAAGACAATAGCAAATGGTTATTTGCAAAGCAAAATCCTAGGAATTTTAAAGGTGATGATTTGATAAAGTTAATGATTATAACTAATTTTTTTAAAAAAATTATCTCCATTTGTTATTATTTTTTAATTTGACCAGAGAGAGAGAATGGGAAAACGAGAAAGCAAGCCACCAGGTCTGGGACTTGAACTGTGGTTAGCCATGTGGGAATCCAGCTCCTTAACCAGTCACCTGCTGGCCCCACAACAATGGCCCCACAACAAAAATTTTAAAACTTCATTCTTCTTTGATATATCTCTTATCAGATCTAAATGTAATAATATGGAATAAGTTACTTAATGTGGTTAAGTGATATATTAAGAAAACCGCAATATTTCCTGCACCTCCTAATCATAAAACAAAGATGGTTTTGGGTTAAATCTCTTCTGATGAAATGTGGTGCTTTAACAGTGATTGTCCCTATTTTACAGCACTATTCGTACTCTGCCTTCTTTCCTAAACCTTGCATGCATTGAGAAACTAGATATATTCTATTTTTTAAAAAAAAATTTAAACATGCATGTAAGTATAAAAGATAATAAAGCTTGAGGTATGGACACTCAGGTTTAACAGATAATGCATTTTGTTCTGTATCCTCCAGATATTTTAAAGAACAGAAATGTTAGCTATAGTTGAAATTCTTTTCTGTTCCCGATCTTAGGCTCTTTCTTTCTTCCCAAGAGGTACTATCATTCTCAACCATCATTCTCAAAATCAGTACATATTATTTATATTCATGTCTTATACTTCCATTGTATATATACACAGGTAGGGCTTTATAGATTTTTAATTAAGTGAAGGGATTAAGAACAATGTGCTTTGTCTTCATTTGACACTATTTTTATGGATACTTATAGACCTAATTCACTGATTTTTACTGTCATATAGGATGCCACATGTGACTATGTCATAGTTAGACCACTTGCCTATTAATGGGCATTTCCAGTTTGACCAGGTTTCACGGCAGTACTACAATGAACTTACTGGTGGGTAGATATTTTCCTGGGGCATATGTTTAAGAGTTCCACTAGAACCTTAATTACTGGTTCAGTGGTTACTTTTATCTTTTAATTTTATTTGTAATTTTATTTACAATTGCCAGAGGGTATATGTGTTCTCCAGAGAGAGAAAGGGAGAAGGCACCTCCTAATGGGATGCCATACCACAATCCCTTTTCCTCCTTCCCATCAGCCTTTTAGACATGGGACATGAACTATAGTTGGCCACGTGGAACCTGACTCCCTTAACCTTTAGGCTACGGAGCCAGCTCTCATTTTCATCTTTGAACAAATTCCTCTCCAACGTCATTGTAATTATTTGTATGCCTGTCAACAAGATATGAGAGTTTCTGTTTTCAAGCACTTCCCAAAACACAGTATTAACATGTTTAGGGAAAACAAAACAAAACAAAACAACAACTTGCCAGTATGCTAAGTATCAAGAAGAGAGTCTTTTTTAAGTTATATTTTCTTTGTTGTTAATAAGCATGAATTTACTGTCAAGGTAATGGTTATTCTGGTTTCCCCTTGTTTATTGCCTGTTTATATTCTTTGCTTATTTACTTCCTAGATTGCTGATCATTTTTCTAACCTAAGAAAACAGAAAGGGAGTGCTCGCTATACAACTATAAAAACCTATTAAAACTACCTCCTCCTTCCATTACTTCTCCCCTTGTCCAGCTTAAATTCCAGGTAGATTATTGCAGTCACTCCCTAAACTCTGAATCCTGTAGGTTACAAACTCTTTACCCACAGCTGGCACCTGTGTAGCTGAATGTGGCTGGAGAAAACACTACTGCTGACTGGTCTTAGGACCAACCACACATGGGCCTTAGGTACTCCCTGGCATGGTGATTTTTCTCTAGTCTTGATTTTCTACCTTCCCAGGCAAATACCTGCTGTCTTTCCCTTCTCAGTTGTCCAATGCCTTTTTGCCCCTATTTTACTCTTAGCTGGTGACACTTTTCCCTATTTTACTGAAAAAATAGAGGCAGTTGGAAGAAAAGTTCTGCAAATGCTTGAACCACATCTACTGTCCTCCTTGCATCTGTAACTACATCTTCCAGCTCCCCTCCCAGATGCTACAGAAAACTCACATCTCCCTTGCATCCCAGGTTTGGTTCCCTTATACCTGATGGGGGTATCATTCTGTAACCTGACCATCTGCAGGTCTGGCCTGAGAACTGAACCCAAGTTTGTCTGCATGCCATGTGAGGTCCAGTACTCAAGAGACAAGTATTGGTGGGAAGGGAAGATAACTTTATTTGAGAAACCAGTTGATGACCTAGGAAGACTGAGCAAATTTATGTTTGAAGGCCATCTCTAAAGTCATGAACTGGGAAGTTTTTAAAGAAGGGATAAGGGAAGTGGGAAGGGAGTTTACTTCTGCACAGCAATCAATAATTTTTTTGACCACAAAGAGACTCTGGCACCAAAGTTGCTATTCACAATTGTCATCTCGTCCTCAAGGCCAGCATGATTCTTTCCTTCATTTTCTTAGACACATCTCTCCAACACCCTATTCTCATAAAATCTCATCAAAACTACAATTAGTTTTTGTGAATTAAACAGCTAAAGTTAGTCAGCAAAATGGAATCTTTAAGGGCTAGAATATTATGTCACGTCTAATATAGAGTTACTTGATTCTTTCATGAACTCAGCTCAAATTCCAGCAAATTTCCTTTTGCCCTCCTGTATCATTAGATTTCCCTTGTCTTCTGGTTATTCCATTAGCAAAAATACCCTGTTAATTCTTCCTGGAAGAAATTTCTCAAAAAAGTTATTTCTATTTCTTGTCATTTCTTGTCTCCTCGGTGTCTTTAATGAAAATAATAGTAAAAGTAAAAAAAAAGGTCCAGCACTGCAATGCATGGATGCTCATGATCCCAGCTGGCTGGGAAGGAAGGGGCTAGGGGTGGGGGTGGGAGATCACAGAGTAATAACCTATTGAGGATTCTCTTGCTTGCTCAGGAAATAAACTTTAAAGAAAATGACAAAAAATCCATTTTGTACTGTAGTGTATACCCCACTCCTCCTTGAGTTCACTTATGTCAGACTCTCCCCCTGCAGCACTGCTAATGTCAAGATACCTAAATCCACTGCTTCATAGGAGCCTCTTTCCACTCTCCCACCAGCAGCATGAACATGGTGCTTATTCCCTCCCCTGGAAACAGATTGCTTGTCTTAACGTTGAGCTCCTTCACAGGCACCCCTATTAGGGCCTCCTCATTTGTTTCTCTTCATGGAGTATTTCAGGCTCAGCCCATTTTTTTTTTTTAATATTTTTGAGAAAATATTTACATGTCAACTACTCAAATTGTTGAAAAGCAAATGCCCAGCACACTAGTCACACATAAACCTTCTCAATTCAGCCCTGCCTACCAAGTATTCTGTGATATACCATCTGCTAGCAAAGATCAGTCTCTTTTTCTTCCTTCAAAGTTTTTCTCAAGATAATCCTCTGGTGTGATTGCTCTTCTGCAATCTCTACTGATTACAATGCTGGGCTGAAAAAATTCAGGTTATTTTATGTTGTAAATTCTTTTATATATCTTCTCTAATCCTCTCTGCCAGGCAGAACTATTTATGATGCCAGGCCATCTTTCTAAGAGCTTCTGTTGGTTTATTTACAGACTCAGCTCATCTAGGCTCACTCCTGGTGGTTTTATTCAGCATTCTGGTTTTAAATACCGGAAGAAATATTTATCCAAAGGACAGGAAATCATTCAGGTGAAAAGACACTTGTATATCCATGTTTATTGCAGCATTGGTTACAGTAGCTAAGACATGGAATTAACCTAAAACTCCAAGAACTGATGAGTGAATTTTAAAAATGTGGTACATGGGACCAGAAGATAGCGTAATGGCTACTACTCCCATGTAGTCGACTGCAGTTCAAGTCTTGGACCCGGTGGCTTAAACTCAGGCTGGGCGCATGTGTGTGCGTGCCCAAGATCCCAAGAAGAGAATGGAGGAGAAGGGATTATGGTGTGGCCATCCCTCCTGGGGGGTGATTTCTCACTCTCTCTCTGTCTCTCTCTGTCCTTCTGGTGAGCGCATGTGCCCTATAGCAAGCCCCTCCTCCCCCCCTCCCAAAAAAAGGGTACATATACAGAATGGAATACTACTCAACCACAAAGAACAGCAAGTTTCTGTCATTCAATAATAAGAAGTGGACAGATCTAGACGGTTTAATGCTAATAATAAACCAGACTATGTAAGACATACACTGTATATCCCTGATTGATATATACTAAACATCTGCATTCTGTGGCAGAAATTGAAAGATTTGAGAACATTGAAGTAGATAGGACAACTGTAGAAACCAGAGACTGATTTGGGTGGTGGTGGCGGCGTGGCAGGGGGAGGGAATATGCCAATCGTGTGTGGAGTGTGAGAAGGGCTCAGGAAGGAAGTGTTTAAAAGAGAGAAATGCATGTAGATAGGGCAGACAGGTTGTGGGACAGCACACCACAACAGTGAAAAAAAGGGACATTGACAGTTATATATCTCTCAAAAAAATAAAGTAAAGCAAAAATTTAAGGTAAAAATCATAATGTGTTTTTTTGTTGAAAACAATGAGCATGGTGATAGCCTTGATTTTATTATTACACACTGCATGTGTGTTTTGAAAAACCATATTGTACCCCACAAAGATACATAAAAATGAAAAGTAAGTAAGATATTATAAAATTAAATTCACACTTCTATATGTACATTAATTATATTGGGTTGCTAGAAAACTTAGGATGTGTTTTTCTATACAAAAATACTTCATGTCTTTTCTGACAACCAACTACATACAAAGGGACTTATAAAAGTTTCTTGAAAGTGGAATTGAAGTTCAAGTATATTTGGTGCAATATTTTTGAAGTCTATGCATAGTTTTTTTTTTCTTCAATATCTTTCATAAGAGTGAAGATCAGAGAAAGACAAGCACCTTCAACAGTCTCATGCCATGATCAGTGTACCCTCCAGGCAGCCAGGATCATGGGTGCACAGGCTAACACAAGTTGACCAGGGAACCTAGTGCCATTTTTCATATAGATTCTGCATTAGTTGAGCAGTTTGTTACTGCTGCACTTCTGAGTCAGTCCTATTCAATCGTTTATTCATAATACACATTTCCATGAACTTATGAAGACACACACACACACACACACACACACACACACTCCACACTGTTTTCAACCTGAATTTCTCTCCTGAGCACCACGTGAGTATCTCCAGTGACTTACACAGCATCTTCCCTTGAAAGCTTAACAGTTCTCAGACTTCACGTGTGCAAAACTAGAGCTCCTGCTACCCTCCTGAGCTCACTCTTCGAGTCTTGGAATCATCCTGGGCTCTTCACTTTCCTTCACATCCTCTTGCATTGGTTTGCTAGAGCTGCCATTACAAGAACCCACTAACTCAGTGACTTACAACAACAGAATCTTATTCTCTTACAATTCTGGAGGTCAGAGTTTGAAATAAAGTCCATCCAGCTGCACTCCAGTGCTTGAGGAGAATCCTTCCTTGCCTCTCCCAGCTTCTGGTGGAGCCTGGCATTTTTGACTTGTGGCTCTCCAAGTCTCTGCAGCACTCCAGTCTCTGCCTCTGTCTTCCCATGGCCTTCTTGCCTGTGTGTCTCTGTCTCTATTCTTACAAGGATACCAGGTTTGGACTTAGAGCCCATCTAAGTCCAGGATGATTTCATCTCCAAATCTTTAATTACAATTATAAAGACTCTAAATAATGTCATGATCTGAGGCTCCAGATGGACATGAAATATGAGAGACACTATGAACCCCTCCAGCCCCTTATGGGGCTCCCTCCCTGCCTCTCTTCTTACACACTCAGGTCTGACTGCAACTCAGTAGTTGAGCACATTACTCCTCAGCTTGACACCTCCAAAGACTCCAGTAAAGGTGAAGGTGCTTTCAATACCCTCTAAAACCTGAGATGGTTTGGACACACCATTATCTCCTGCCTTACTCTTCCCTTTTCTCCCACACTATTTTAGTTGTGCTGACTCCCCAGGCATGTGCCTGCCCCAGGCCCTTTGTACATGTAGTGTCCTCTGCTTAAATACACCCTTCCATCTTTGTATTTAACAGACACACAGATAGCTATTTTATGAATATTAACCTCCTTAACTCATTTGGTCCTCTTAAAAAATTTGTACCAGGGACCAGCAGGTGGCATGGTGGTTAAGGCACTAAACTCTCATGTGACTGACCACAGTTCAAGTCCTGGACTCAGCAGCTTGAAACTCATGCTGGGCACATGTGTGTGTGTGCTCAAAATCTTGAGAAGAGAATGGAGGAGGCGGGATTGTGGCATGGCCAACCCCATATGCTCTCTCTCAAACATCTCCCCAAAATAAAAAGTTTGTATCAAGAGTCATGAGACCATTTGACAGTGAAAGGAAGTGAGGTACAGAGGAGTTAAGCAGTCAGCTCAAGGCCACACCATTGGTCAATGGGTTAGTGGACCAAATGCAGGAAGTCTGGCCCCAGAGTGCATGATCTCAATGAGCACAGGGCACTGACTCTCCTTTAGGCTCGGGTAGGTGTCATCTTCCTAGTAGGGACTTTTCTGTTCACCCTCTTGGAAGAGCAGCCCATGCTCCTGCCTTCTCCAACCCATCCAGTGCTGTGTTTTTCATTACTGTACTTATTTTGCCATCTGATATATGTTTTATTTGCTTATGCTTAGACTGTCTCCTCCCAGATGGCCTGTAAGCTCCATTGGGATGTGAATTTTACCTGGCTGATTCATTGATGTATCCTTTGTCTAGAGCAGAATTTTTCAAGAGAAAATGGCAAATCTAAAGGTAAACTGTCCTGGTCTGTAAGACCTTTTGTTCTAAGAATCAGTTCCCACAACCCTGTGTTCCTTATATTTCTGGTGGAGAATGGGCTGGCCAAAAACTGGACAAAGAACAGTAGGGAAAAGTATAGCAATGCACCTGTAGATAGGAAATCATGAACAACCAAGGGTTAGTTGGCAAGTCAGTAACAAAAACCCTAAGAAATGTACCCTGTGACCAAGCCAATTCCACTTACAGGCATTCACCGTGTATCATAATGGTGCACAGAGACTTAAATGTGTGGGATGCACTACCAAAGGAAAGCTAGATCACACATGGTGACTGTGGTTTGAGTCCCCAGCCTGGTCAGCCTGAAATACATTGTGCACATGCACAAGTACTCAAGGTCTGAGAAGCTGGAGGACTAGAGGAAGGGGATCACCAAGTGACCAGACCCTGTGGATAGTGCTCATCCCTCTTGTAAACATGCCCTACCATGCATAATAAAAACAAATGGACATACCAACACTGATTTGCAGAGAAGAAGAAAGCTCAGCCAGTGGGAGAAGCACTCCGAGGTAATCATAGAAAGACTTGGGCTGAGATGGTATGTATTTAATTGACAAGTAAAATTTGAATATAGTTGTGACATACAACATGATTTGATAAATGTATACATTGTGGAGTGGCCAAATCAAGCTATTTCACATATGCATTACCTCACAAACTTACTTTCTTGTGGTGAAAACACTTCATTCTTCTCTTAGCTCTTTCAGGTACGCTGTATGTTGTTACCGTTTTCACCATGATGAACAACAGATCTCTTGAACTTATTCCTCATGTCGAACCAGAATTTTTGTGTTCTTTCACCAGGATTGTCTTTAAATAAGTAAAGAGGTTTTCAGTGAAGACACTGATCAATTGTTAACCATTTTTCACAGAGGACAGAGAAAGGAAGAATGGTCCTTAATTAATCCCAAGAGAGCTTAAAGAAGAGATCCTTGTCAAGGAGGCTGATGAAACCTGGCATGAGTGGACAGTGGACACTTTTTGTCCTAGGAGGACTAAATATAGAAAATACCATCTGTCACAGAAGGTCTAGGAGATGCTTTGCTGATGGGGCTGGCCAGAAGGTTCCTTGAAGTTCCAGTCCTATGATGTCTTGATGAAGGTGTAAACTAACGTAACCATTTCTGAACGACCTGTCCTGGAACTCAGAGTGTCTGTATTCTTGGCCAGGACTGATCTTGGGAGAGCTGGTGGCCATCTGTGCCATTGGAGGGTTGCCAAATACCATTCCTTCTGCCAAGTGCTGTTGTCTGACATCCTACCAGGGACACACAATTTTTGGTCATCAAGAGCCCAGTGGGAGGGAGTGATGCACTTAACGGTTTTCTTTTTATAAGTCCAGGGAAGAATAAATTTGGAGCTTTTAAGATAACTAGTTTAGAATTTTCTCTTGAGGGGCTATTAATAAAAATTATCCCTAACTTTGAAATAAGGCAAAGGGGCATGTCCTCTCAATGTCACACTGGTGCTTTGTTTGACAGGCTCATCCGGGATCATTTCATTCTTAATAAGAATATACCTGTGTTTGACTTTACTAGTTGGTAATCTCAGATAGAGTAAAGTTACATGTTAACTTGTAAATTTTTGACCCTTAGAAAAGATAACCGCAAGTGTTATGGTTTTATTTTTATGTAGGACATTAGCCAGTTTTGTATCTAACCTAGCAATCTCCCTCCTCCTCCTTCTTTGTCTTCCTTCTTCCTTCTTCTTCTGCTTCTTCTTCTTCTTCTCCTTTCTTCTTTCTTCTTTCTTTTTTCTTCTTTCTTCTTCTAGTTTTGCTATAGGGTGTATGTGATCACCTGAGAGAGACAGAGAAATAAGGAGAGAAAGTGAGAAATCACTCCCCAGTGGGGATGGCCATGCCACATTCCCTTCTCCTCCATTCTCTCGCGATTTGGTGCATGCACATACATGTGCCTGGTGTTTTTTCAAAACTTTCAAGTCTGTGACTTGAGCCATACAGAAGGCCATGTGGGATCCAGTTGCCTTAACCACCATGCCACAGACTGTTCTGTAACCTAGCAGTCATTCTAAAATTCTATTTATTCTAAAATGCTGGTAAATACTACAAATTCTCTTTGAGCCATTTTCACTATTCTGCTGGTTTGCTCATTGATGAGTTGTATGGCTGTCATACCAGTATAAAACTTTATACTTAGACAGAAAGGAGAGGAAACAGGGCAATTGCTTAAAGAGCATGGAAAGGACCAGTAGGTGGCGTGGTGGTTAAAGCACTGGACTTCTACTTGGTAGACTGCAGTTTGGTTCTTGGACCCAGTGGCTTGAAACTCAAGCCAGGCATGTGTGTGTGTGTGCCCAAAATGTCAGAAGGAGATTAGAGCAGGAATTGTAGCATGGCAATACTCCTGGGGGGGGGGATTTCTCAATTTCTTTTTTACTGTCTTTGTCTCTTTGGTGAGCAGATGCACCCTATGGCAAAAAAAATAGCATTGATTTTTATATTTATATAATGACTATATGATCATTCTTTGAGGGAAGAGGATCTACCAATTCTCACATAATCACGACTAGTCAACTCCTTGTTGATCAAGAAGTCATTGGATTTTTCCAACCCTAATAGCTAACTGAGAACAATGGCTGTAGGAAAGTGTGCTGGTAGGTTAAGTTGGTGCCACCAGAATAGGAGGGGAATCCTGACCACTACACAGATTAGGATTTGAAAATAAGAGCCCTGGTGGATGCAAATGTCAAAATGTAGAATTAGATTTCAGAGATGGAGGAATTTAAGGGAAGAAGAGGTTCTGAAACATTGGTGGGAGGTAGTGGCAAAGGTGGGACATGGAGCTCCCTGCAACAGAGGAGTTAAGGCAGAAAGAGGCTGGGAGTCCAGGGAGCACCTGTGGGGATATCCTCTCTGGTATTAGCATATCTTGGGGTGGCAAGAGGAATAGCTGCTCCTCAAGGAAGAGGAGTATGGAAGGAAGAGGAGTAGGAGAGCAGAACTAGGCCTCAGCCATGGGCAGAGGTGGAAGGACTTGAGGGCAAAGGATAACAGGGAATTGGGGAAAGGGATGGAAGGGGATGCCACAGAGCTCTAGGGAAAACAAGGGTCTAGGAGAAAACCAGCGATCCCAGTGACCATTGTTGTGAACCACACTCAATGATTTCTGGGAAGATAGGCATGAGAGGCCCACTTGCCATAAAGATTTGAGTGACACAACCAGGGATTCCGAGTTTCTGAATGAGGGCACTGCCTACCCTGCCCCCAGGCACAGAGGCACAAGTTAAGGTCAGACACCAACTTGTTGAGTATGGATATATCATTCTAGGACTTTCTTGGGGAACAGCCTGTTCTGTCTCACAAGGGTTCCGAGATGGGGACAGCTGAGGAGCACTGGCGCATCTGTTCAAGCCGTAGACAACAGCACAACGCCCGAAGCCCTTGGACCTGCGGGGCTATATCCCACTGCTGGACAGCCATCTGTAGGTTGTTAAGCTCCACTCTACCTCCCACCCTGGGACTGCTAACCTGGGCCTGTCCAAGGGTCAGCTCAGCCACACTGCCCTGTATGCTGGTCCTCACTGGGGGGTATCTGGGGCCTCAACCCACAGGGTCTGGGCTCTTCATGGGCATCTCCTGGATAAAGCTACGCACTCTGTCTCTATTACTGCTGCAAATACCGGCTTTATCTCTGTTGTGCTTTTGAGCCTATTTGTCTTTAATTATAGTTTGGTTTTGAAAAGGAAGAACACACACTATCCAGTTCCCTTTTTTCTTCCTCAGATGTAGTAATAAAGCTTATTTATAGTGGAATTATTTTTTCCCATTATGGCCCATTTCATTTTTATTATTCCACCACCTTTTGTTTTGAATTGCATAGTGAAAGAAACACATAAAAGAACACTCTGCTGGCCCTTCTCCCCCGTAGCTGATTGTAGGGGAAAAAAAAATGTAGCACCCTATGAGCCATTTTGTACCAACATGATTTTTACCTGTGACCAGTAGAATTACATCGTACATTCAAAAGAGCTCTCTGTTGAGCCCTGCCAACGTGACCTAAGTAGACATAGGATTCAAAGAATGGCCAGCCCCATGCATCACACAGCCTGAGTCTTCCACTGTTGAAGGTCCTCTCTGGTGCTGCCATATGCTATAGAGCGTGGTCACTTGGGCTTCTTTTTTTTTTTTAGAGGCTTTTGCTATGGGGTGCGTGTGCTCGCCAGACAGAAACAGAGAGATAGAAAGCGAGAAATCACCCTCCAGGAGGGATAGCCACGCCGCAGTCCCTTCTCCTCCATTCTCCTCTCGGGATCTTGGGCATGCACACACACGCACCCGGCGTGAGTTTTAAGCCACCAGGTCTGGGACACGAACTGTGGTCAACTACGTGGGAGTCAGCAACATAGCCATTACGCTAACTGCTGGTCCTGGTCACTTGGGCTTTTGAAAAGTATTTGAGCATGCTATTCTTTTTGCTCCTTAACTGGAAAAAAAAGAAAAAGACCAATTTTTGGATTGGAAAGTGAACTTTTAGTACCAAGCAAGATTAATAATAATAACTTGCAAGGCAAAAAAGAAAATCATATCTGGACATAATCTGGTAAAATTCCCAAATTCCTGGTACCAGAGAATGAGAACAAAATTTACTAAGAGTTTTGTTACATAGCTGAATCTAAAACCAAACAGAGCCTAGAAAGAAAGAAGTAACACAAAGCACCAAGAAATAGCTAGTTCAAAACAGCCTAGGCTCAGCAATAACTCCTCCAATCCAGGCCCAGTCACCCACTCCTCTTGGGTCTAGACATCAGAGCTAGGGTCTGAGTCCACACAGGAGAAGGAACCCAGACCACCGGGTCATTCAAGATTGGGATCTGAAGGGAGCCACCAGGC
Organism: Tupaia belangeri chinensis; assembly: GCF_000334495.1. Taxonomy (NCBI): domain Eukaryota; kingdom Metazoa; phylum Chordata; class Mammalia; order Scandentia; family Tupaiidae; genus Tupaia; species Tupaia belangeri. The sequence goes on from NW_006159894.1 coordinate 2,081,175, forward strand.
TAAAACAGCCATTACCAAGAACAACTTGGCTCCTGAACCCAAACTAGAGGAACTCTACCCACAGACCCAGGAAGCCTGCCTCAGACCCAAACCAAGCCATGGATAGAATAAGGATTACCCAGGAATAATTAGAATGAATACATTGCAAAGTTTCCTCCTGTTCATGAATTGAGAACTGCCTTCACTTTCATTATTGGGCTCCAGATGCAAAACTGCTCTGCCTCTCTTGCCTAATTACCAGTAGGACCTAATCAGTAAGAACTACAGACAGTGTAGTTGACTCTGTCTCTGCATGCATTGCTTCTCCACTTGGAGAAATATGTGTTGGAAAACACGAAACCACATTGCAGCTGTTTCTTTTCACCATTACCCCACCCTTCTCACCCAGGCCAAGGTCAAGTGCATCCTGTGGAAGACACATGCTTCAGAAAATGCCATCGAGCACCCACTATGTGGTGAGCCATGCATATTTCAGAACCGTAAGAAGGCAGACTGGAGTATGGTGAAGAAGCCAGGCTTTGGAGACAGAAGAGCTGGGGCCTTTTTACAAAATAGCATGCTTTATAACTCAGTTTCACTACCTGAAAATGGGAATAACAACTATTTTTGAAGATTATCATGCAGTATATCAGTAACTATAAAAAGCAAATGAGTATCATTATTACATGTTTAGGAATAAATATATTTCTTAGTTTATTTTTTATTCATGGTTTAAATATCTTGCTAGAGCCTTTTTTTTTTTTTTGGCTGGAACAGCCATCTTCCAGTAATT
>NW_006159894.1:2082005-2126440 GCF_000334495.1 Tupaia belangeri chinensis
GGGAAAGAGGAGAGGTACCCGATATATGTTCTCTAGGCCTTTTAGAAGATATGGAGTGGTTCCTCTGGCAACATATATGCGAATCTACAAGAAAGGTGATATTGTAGACATCAAGGGAATGGGTACTGTTCAAAAAGGAATGCCCCACAAATGTTAGGGTTAGGGTTAGAGGAGTCTACATTGTGACCCAGCATGCTGTTGGGATTGCTATAAACAAACAAGGGGAAGATTCTTGCCAAGAGAATTAATGTAAGTATTGAGCATATTAAGCATTCTAAGAGCAGAGATAGCTTCCTAAAATGCATGAAAGAAAATTACCAGAAAAAGAAGGAAGCCAAAGAGAAAGGTACCTGGGTGCACCTAAAGCCCCAGCCTGCTCCACCCAGAGAAGCACACTTCGTGAGAACCAATGGAAAGGAGCCTGAGCTACTGGAAACTATTTCCTATGAATTCATTGCATGATGGGTGTTAAAAAATAATCTATGATCTATAAATAAATATATAAATCTTGCTAGAATTCCTGACAAAATCTGTAATTTATAGACAAAAGCTGAGTGCCTTTGAATAGAAAGTCTGATCTTTCTATTTCAAGATGCCTGCCTGAATGATAGAGAGGTCTGTGGTAGTCTTTAATGCTATTCCATGTCACTGGGTGAATGGAAGGCTCTATGAGGTGCATGAATGTGGGCCCACTTCCCCCGCCTGTATCTGTGAACCTGTAGACAGCAAGTGTGCAGTTCGAAACACATCCTGCATGGACATCTGAAGAGACCATGCTTGCTTCTTTCCAAAGCCCCCACTGTGGTCAGAGGCCTCAGCTTGCTTCAGCATCTCCACTCACCCGCATCTGTAGCCCCTGGAATAGCTCAGTTTAGAAGTTCTGGGAACAAGCTGAGATTGCTTCCACATCCTCTGTCATCTACCACATCAACATCATAAACTTTAGGACAGCTCCCTTTTTAATTGTTTTAATTAATTTTTTTTCTGCTACAGAGCATGTGTTTCACCAAAGAGACTGAGAAAGAGAATGAGAAAGCATTCCCCAAGGGGATGGCCACATCACAATCCCTTCTCCATTCTTCTCTCTGGATTTTTGGGCATGCACTTACTGTACCAGGAGTGCTTTCAAGCTGCTCAGCCCAGGACTTGAACCTCACAGTCAGCCATGTGGAATCCAGCTGCCTTAACCACCATGCCACCAAATGGTCCAAGATACATCTCTTTTTAATACCAGCTCCATTGAGCATTTTCTTCTATTTTTCACATTTGCTTCTCTATATTAGGTTTTCCTTTTCTAAGAACTCCTAATATTCAGTAGTCAGTAGCCACTATTCTTTCAGTATCCAATATTCTTAAATCTGTACCACTAGGTCTTTTATTTTTATTTGTGATTCTCTTTTCACTGAGTTTTTGCTCCTATTTTTATATAGTTTCTCTCTTTGCTCAATTATATCAGCTCGTTTACTGGTATCATGATGTGAAAGTTCAAGACCTGGGCACGGGTATAAACTGTGGATGATTTACACCTGGAACAGGATCCAAAACCATTGACAGGGAGACTCCCTTGGTGCAGAGGGGCTAATTATTTCAAGAGAGGGTAGCTACAGATCCAAGGCTGACCCCCGATGGTGTATTCAGTCTGATCAATCCCAGGGTGAATCCGGTTTCTAGAGGATGTAGCAGCACTGACAGTTTTGAAGTCGAGTTTATCTTTTGGTTATTTCCTAGAAGCACTTCTCTTTGCCCTTTATGTTCTGTTTACAGGTCCCAAAGCTTGCTTATCCCCCTGCCTCTGTTGTGGCCATTGTTACTATTTGTCCCTGGGTTGACTTCCTCACAAACCTCTGTGTTCTATCCACTTTTCTACCTGTTTTATCCTGCTCAGGCTGCCACAACAAATATTACAGACCGGTGGCTTAAACAACAGAAGTTTATTTTCTTACAGTTTGAGGAGCTAGAAGTTTGAGATCAAGGTGTAGGCAGGTATGGTTTCTCCTGATGCATCTCTTCACTTAGAGATGGCCGCCTTCTCACTTTATCCTCACATAGTCTTTCCTCTCATCTCTGCTGTCTCTTTCCATGTCCAGGTTTCATCTTGTAAGGACACCAGTCAGATTGGACTAGAGTCCACATTAATGAACTCATTTAATCTTAATAATCTCTTTAATACCCTTTATCAAAATAAATTCACATTCTGAGGTACCAGAAGTCAGGGTTTCAACATAGGAGTTTGGAGGGACATGACTCGGTCTATAAACTACCTTTAGAGCTTACTGCTGACTTGGCCTATAGTAGATGCTCAGTAAGATTAGTTGAGTGTCTGAGTGAATTTCCCAATTTATTCTTTTACCTTATTTTGATTTCCAAGTAAACTGAGAATGACACTTGGCTTAGTCCATTATTGTGCTGACTACAGAAATACTCGTGATCAGGCAGGAAGAACAGAAGTTTATTTGATTCACAATTCTGGTGGATGTAAAGTCCAAAGGCATGAGCTGGCATCAGACTGGCTACAACATGGCTAGCAGAAGCAGATAAAATGGCAGGTGTGTGCTTACAGCTGTTTCTTTTATGACACTGTTTTGCAAGAGCTAACCTCTTCTAACAAGAACTAGAACACAGTCAGTTTCTCACAAGACAGCATTAATCTACTTATGAGGCCAGTGCCATTGTGAGCCAATCACTGCCCACTAGGCCTCAATACCTTCCAGCACCATCACATTGGGGGACCAAATTCCAAAACACAAACCTTGGTGGACAAACCATAACAACACCAAATAATTTCTTAAGATGAATTAAATAAACCATCCCTTTATTGTGTATATTCATTTCATCCTTAGCAGGTCGTATGTTTTGTAAACAACTCTATAGTAGTGTGAATACATGGTCTTTTTAGTTTTTTCTTCCAAAATATCATTCTTTTGCATGGTTAGGAAATGAGTTTTATAACTCAGGTCAGATTCAGTCCATCTTCTCTGTTGCAGAGTTACTGGATTTTTCATAAGCCTATGTGTGTTTGTCTATGGGGATTTGAATTGTATTAGCATATACTGGATTTACCTTCTTTGGGAATTTCATTCCCTTTTAATTTCCAAACCTATTTTCTCCACTTCATTATATTTATTTCAATGCCCTGCTTCAAGCTCTGACAAATTTGACTTTTCCAAAAAGCATAGAGAAATGTATTATATACTGATTATGTTGGTTATTTGTGCTTGTTCTTCTAGTTTATAATAATGAAAAGATGGAATTAAAATTTTTTGGGGTGTTTTATTCCTTTGCATTCTTCATTTTTGTATTTTGCTTTTAGTCTCCTCATTGAAGTTTTTTTTTTTTTTGAGAGGTTTTTGCTATAGGGTGCGTGTGCTCACCAGACAGACAGAGAGAGACATAGAGGCAGAAAGCGAGAAAACACCCCCCAGGGGGGATGGCCACACCGCAATCCCTTCTCCTCCATTCTCCTCTCGGGATCTTGGACACGCACGCACACACACCTGGCGTGAGTTTTAAGCCACCGGGTCCAGGATGCGAACCGCAGTTGACTACCTGGGAGTCCAGTGACATAGCCATTATGCTAACTGCTGGTTTCCTCCTCATTGAAATTTTGACCTCTGAACTAGCAGTTTAAAAGAGGTATTCCGTAGTGTCTATATCTACAGCAGATTTTGTTGCTAGGTAGACAAAATGAAAGGATTTCTTATTTGATTGTTAAATGCCTACATAACGGAGAATATGTATATTATTGAAATGGAGATCTGGAATTGGGTTCTACAATGGTTATCATCAAGATGACAGTTTCCAGTGGATTTAGAATTTCATTGACCAGTTCACCAATGCTATCCAATAAAACAATGCGATTTTCTTCTCAGTATGGTCTCAGCCCATCAAAGTCCCCATCCTAGCCTTTCTGAACTACTTTTTGTGACCCACACTTTCCATGCTCTGATTCTTTTCTGACCCATGCATAGTTTTTCTGAACCCATACTAGCCCGAGTGCTTTCCAAGAGCTTCCAAAGATCTTTGTTGTTCCTCTTGAGCATGCATAATGCTGGTTTTTACTGTTGCTTTGTCTGCTCCTACCTTTTGGCTCATGGTCCTTCCTATGCCATGGATATCTTTGGCAATAGAAGGGGCCTATGAAACTTAGGTCAGAATTGTGTTCCTTTTATTCATATTTATTTATTTTTTGCATTTAATCACTGTACATCTTTACAGCATACACAGTTATTTTTCCCAGCATGAATACATTATATATTGGTCCAGTCTGGGACATCACCATACACATTATTGTTAATAGATTACTTTCCATTTTTGTATTCATTAAATATTTTGCTTCTCCACCACCTAATTTCCTCCATCCTCCCCCCCCCCATTGCCCACCCAACTCCTACACTGTGATATTTTATGTCCCTACTTAATACATACAGAATTGTGGTGGGTTTTTGTGTATCAAATAAGACACATTGGGTCCTGGTTCAGGCAAGATGGAATAAACATAGTCTACCCTTTCTCCCAGTGAACATGGCTATAAGACCCCTACAGCATATCTGGAATGGTTACTTGACTGAAAAGCAAATAGTAGTTGGTAGATTGTTAAAGAAGGCAGAATCTCAAGTACTGCCAAATCGGTGGTGAGTTGCCATTTTTCCCCTTTCAGTATTATTTGGCCTGGCTTAGCATAGCCTGAAACCCAGATGTGGTCACGCACAGAGCCAGCCCTCAGAGATGCCCTCTAGTTTTGCTGGAGGGAGAAGGAAGGAGGTCTCCTCATACTTAGGAGTGGAAAAATCCCGTTTTATTCTTTTCTATATTTACTCATATCTCTTGTTTAAGGACTCCTATGGTGGCAGAAGCACTTGAGCTTATAGGAACCTAAAACTGAGGAAGAAGAATCTATCTTCCCTGGGATGAGAATAGCTGTGGTCTCAGGAGGGTGGAGGAAATCCCCAGTACTTCTTTCCCTTTCTGTTCTCCCTGTGTCCCTAGACACAGATACAGTGATGGGAAGTGCATAGCAGAACAAGTTAAGTAAAGCCCCAGATTTCTGGCCAGAGGATTGAAATGTTGAGCTCTCAGGAACTGGAAAGTACAGAGAGGGAAGAGCTAGGAAAAGCAACCTATAAAGTTGTTTATGACCAACTGAACTCACTCCTGAAGACAAGAATAGACCTGACCCTAAATAACATGCCATAGACTTTGAGAACTAAACTATAAATAAACCATTGCCAGGTCTCAGATTGATCACTGGATAACACACATGTTCACAGAGACAGAACTGAAGTCTAGGAAAACAGAATTGACGATAGAACCACAACCTACAGAAGACTGGTTGGAACTTGTGATCTAAACTCAGGTAGTTCTTCTGCTTTAAAAAGAGAAAGAAAACTACAATATTCTCCACAGGATTTGGACAAGATTAAAATAAAAATATCCAGGATATGATAAAACATTGCCCAGCACATATGAAGAATTAAGAAAAATCTCAACTTATATGGGAAAAGACAATCATCAACTCTCAATGCTGAGATGACACAGAATTCAAAGCTTCACTATAAAAGCACGCAAACATGTAAAAGCAAACATTCTTCTAAGATTTAAAGTCTTAGAAAAGAAATAGAAGATATAAGGGAAAATTGAAACACAATTTTAGAAATAAGGCATACTATAACTGAAATAAGAAATCTTATTGGATAGGCAGATTGGAGATAACAAAGAGTCCATGAATTTCAATATTATCAATAGAAATAATAAAATCTGAACAGTACAGAGAACAAGGGTTGAAAAAGAAAGAACAGAACTTCGTAAACCTTTGGAAAAATACCAAGAAGTCTAACAATCTAGTCACAGGCGTGACAAGAAAGAAAGGAGAAGGAATGTGGTGCATGAAACATTGTAAAGCTTCCAGCTGGTGGCATGGTGGATAAGCACTGAGTTTCACATGGCCAACTGAGCAGTCTGAGTCCCAGACCTGGTGGCTTGCGACATATGCTGGGTGCATGTGCATGCCCAAAATTCCAAGAGCAGGATGGAGGAGAAGGGATTGCAGTGTGGCCATCCCCACTAGAAGGTAAACTCTCATTTTCCTTCTGTTTCTGTCTGTCTCTAGTGAGTCCATGTACTCTATAGCAAAAGCAAAAAAAAAAAAAAAATTTTTTTTTTAAGAAACAAGGGCCAAAGTTTTCCAAATTTGGAGGAAAACAAACTTACAGATTCAACAAGTCCAGGAAATCTAGATACAGGATAAACCCAAAGAAATCCATGACCCAACACCTTCTCATCAAACTTCTGAAAACCAAAGGAAAAAAGTTTTCAGTAGTCAGAGGAAAACAGCGCAGTACTTATAGGGGAACGTGACTCAAATAATTGTAGATTTCTTTGAAAGAAAACTGAACATTTTTAAAGTGCTGAAAGAAAAGAACTGTCAACCCCTATTCTATATCCAGTAAAAATATCTTTCAGGAATGAGGATGAAATAAAGACATTTTCAAGTGGAGAAAAACTACGAGGCTTCACTGTTTCCACCTCTATTGCCCCAGGAAGTTCTTCAGACAGATGGGAAGTGACACCAGAAGAAAAATTGTAATATCAAAAACAAAAGAAGAGCAATAGAAATGGTAAATATCTGAGTAAATTTAACAGGCTGTTCTTCACCTCTTGAGTTTTTAAAAATATGTTTGATGAGTAAAAGCAAAAATTATGGCACAAATGATGGTGCAGCAGTAATGCAACTGCACCCACGTGGCGAGGCCTCAGAGTCTCACCATTCAAGCTAGGCAAGCTTGCATGTGACTGTCACCTCGGCTGGCTGAGGCAGGGGCTAGATCATGATGCAAAGGGTATGTTAGGGATTGTCTGTCTCTCTGTGTCTCTAGCTCCGTCTCTCACATAGAAGAAATAAATGTATAAGCTTTTTTAAGAAAGCAAAAATTAAGATAGTTGGTATATATTGATCTAGCACATAAGATGCTCACAACATGAAGGAGAAAGGATAAAGAAATATATATGGTGTTAATATTAGGAGAGTTCAAAAAGCTCATAAAAATGGGGTTAAAATACGATTTTATTCTGGTGCAAAGAATTTTTGAAATCCATGTATAAGTTCTTTCCATGAACCTTTTGAAGACCTCTTTGTGTTTCACTTGAAGTACTGAAGTATTGAGTCTACACAGACTGGGCAAAGTTAAGTGTTTAGTTTGTTGCATTGCTAATGAAATACCCAAGTTTGGGTGAATTCATAAAGAACAGAGGTTTATTTAGCTTGTAACTCTGGAGGGCCTAGGTTAGGGCTTGTACCTGCTGAATCTCCTTGTGGTGGATAACATGGTGAGACAGAGCAAGAGCTTGCATCTGTCCCTGTTTCTCTTTCCTTATAAAACCACCTATAGTCAATCATAGAGGCCTCCCCTAGTCACCTCCTTAAGACTATACCTCTCAATTCCATAGTCAGATTAAGTTTCCACTGAATACTGGCACAATAAGAACCGGATCTCAACCCATGATTTTTAAGTTTTACTTATTTAGTTCTTCCACAAGCTAGAGATATAGAGAGACAGCAAGACATAGCTCTCCCAACAGAGTCTGATGCTATGATCCACTTGGAGCATAAACCAGACCTGGGTCATGAGTATGCTCAGGGAGGCCTCTGGATGAGGAGCCTTCCCAGGCAGCTTAGCCCTGCAGTGTTACTTTTTCCTGCTGTGCCACCACCTGGCCCCTCAACACATGAATTTGTGTGTGCAGGGTGCACATTCAACCATAATATTCAAACCAAACCATAAGTATGCATATTTTAATCCCCAAAACAACTACTTTAAAATTATACAACGAAATGTTCAACAGAAATGCAATAAATGAAAAAGCTAGAAAGTATTTCAGTGAACTAAAATAAGGCAAGAAAATGGAAAACACAGAAACTAAAAATAGACAGAAAGCAAATAATAAAATGATAGACCTAAATTTAAAAATAGCAGTATTTGAGCTAGGTTGTGCTACGGTAGTTAAAGTGACTGGATTTCACATGACCAACTTCATGATTTGAGTCCTGGACACAGTGGCTTGAGAACATACCAGACATGTGTACATGTGTGCCCCAATCTCAAGAGGAGAACAGAAGAGAAGGGACTGTGGTGTGGTCATACCCACTAGGAGCTCCTTTCTCACTTTTGCTCCCTCCCTCTCTCTGTCTCCAGTAAATGCACATGCCCTACAGCAAATAAAATGTATGTATCAGGAATTGGGGCAAATGGTGGTATGGTGGTTAAGGCAAGTGAGTCCTACATGGTTAACTACATGGTTTAAGTTCTGGACCTGGTGGATTGAAAAACATGCTGAGCACGTGTGCATGCGTATCCAAAATCTTGAGAGGAGAATCGAGGAAAAGGGGTTACAGCATGGTCATCCCTTCTGGGAAGAGGGGTGCTTTCTCACTTTCTCTCTCTGGTGAGGACATGAACCCTATAACAGATTTAAATTCTCTCTCTCTCTCTTTCTCACACACACACACACATATCAGTAATTACATTAGATGTAAATTTAATGAACTAATTAAACGATAGATTGTTAGAACAAATTTTTAAAATAACTCAACTGCATACTGTATACAAGAAACTCCTCTCAAGTATAATGACATAGGGAAGCTGAAAGTAAAGATAGGAACATATAAATCAGATGTATTTACCACTCATCAAAAGGCACATATCACTAGTCAGAAGAAAGCTAGAGTGGCTATGGTAATAAATTTCAGAGCAAAGAAAAGTAACAGAGATAGAAAGGGCTAATACAGGGCCAGCCCACAGGCTGGTGGTTAAGGAATACCACAGTTGACCGCATGGTTCAAATCCTAGACCCTGTGGCTTGAGAAACATGCCAGGTATACATGTGTGCATTCCCCAAATCCTGAAAGGAGAGAGAAGTGGAGAAGAGATTGCTGCATAACCATTCCCCAAGGAGGATGCTTTCTCCCTCTTCCTTCCTCTCCTCTCCCTCTGGAGAGATCATGTGTCCTTGGGCAAATTTTAAAAAGGGGGGAGGAGACAATATATAATGCTTTTTTTGAAGAAGACATGATAATCCTAAATGTGCATGTGCCAAACAACAGAGCTGAAAATACATGAAGTGAAAACTAACAGAACTGAAATTAGAAATAGATCATCTACAATTACAGCTGGAGACTTCTGCGTTCCTTTCTCAGTAATCAACAGAACTTAGTAGACAGAAAACCAGTGAGGGTATTGTATAGAAAACCAAACAACACTATAAACAGTTTATTCCACTTGACATTTGTAGCATTTTCTACCCACTAACAGCAGAATATTCATTCTTCTCAAGTTCACCTGGAACTTTCACTAAGAGACCATATCCTGGGACATAAAACAAAACTTATAAAAAATTCAAAGAATTCAAATAATACAAGGTATGTTTACCATAATGGAATTAGACTAGAAACCAACAATAGAAGGATAAGAACATACCCACTAGGAGCTCCTTTCTCACTTTTGCTCCCTCCCTCTCTCTGTCTCCAGTAAATGCACATGCCCTACAGCAAATAAAATGTATGTATCAGGAATTGGGGCAAATGGTGGTATGGTGGTTAAGGCAAGTGAGTCCTACATGGTTAACTACATGGTTTAAGTTCTGGACCTGGTGGATTGAAAAACATGCTGAGCACGTGTGCATGCGTATCCAAAATCTTGAGAGGAGAATCGAGGAAAAGGGGTTACAGCATGGTCATCCCTTCTGGGAAGAGGGGTGCTTTCTCACTTTCTCTCTCTGGTGAGGACATGAACCCTATAACAGATTTAAATTCTCTCTCTCTCTCTTTCTCACACACACACACACATATCAGTAATTACATTAGATGTAAATTTAATGAACTAATTAAACGATAGATTGTTAGAACAAATTTTTAAAATAACTCAACTGCATACTGTATACAAGAAACTCCTCTCAAGTATAATGACATAGGGAAGCTGAAAGTAAAGATAGGAACATATAAATCAGATGTATTTACCACTCATCAAAAGGCACATATCACTAGTCAGAAGAAAGCTAGAGTGGCTATGGTAATAAATTTCAGAGCAAAGAAAAGTAACAGAGATAGAAAGGGCTAATACAGGGCCAGCCCACAGGCTGGTGGTTAAGGAATACCACAGTTGACCGCATGGTTCAAATCCTAGACCCTGTGGCTTGAGAAACATGCCAGGTATACATGTGTGCATTCCCCAAATCCTGAAAGGAGAGAGAAGTGGAGAAGAGATTGCTGCATAACCATTCCCCAAGGAGGATGCTTTCTCCCTCTTCCTTCCTCTCCTCTCCCTCTGGAGAGATCATGTGTCCTTGGGCAAATTTTAAAAAGGGGGGAGGAGACAATATATAATGCTTTTTTTGAAGAAGACATGATAATCCTAAATGTGCATGTGCCAAACAACAGAGCTGAAAATACATGAAGTGAAAACTAACAGAACTGAAATTAGAAATAGATCATCTACAATTACAGCTGGAGACTTCTGCGTTCCTTTCTCAGTAATCAACAGAACTTAGTAGACAGAAAACCAGTGAGGGTATTGTATAGAAAACCAAACAACACTATAAACAGTTTATTCCACTTGACATTTGTAGCATTTTCTACCCACTAACAGCAGAATATTCATTCTTCTCAAGTTCACCTGGAACTTTCACTAAGAGACCATATCCTGGGACATAAAACAAAACTTATAAAAAATTCAAAGAATTCAAATAATACAAGGTATGTTTACCATAATGGAATTAGACTAGAAACCAACAATAGAAGGATAAGAACATTCCCAAGAGGATGTCTCAGGGAAATCAGAAAATATTTTGAGTTGAATGCATATGAAACCTATGGTATATCAAAATTTAAGGGATTCAGCTAAACCAGTGTTTAAAGAGTTGTTTATTTTTAGAAGGCACATGTGCTCTCTAGAGACAGGCAGAGGAGAAAGCACGCTTTGTGGGAAATGGTCATTCAGCAATCCTTTTCCTCTATCTGCCCTTTGAGGCTTTTGCGATTTGAGGCATGCATGTATATGCATTCAGAGTGCTTCTCAAGCTCCTAGGTCCATGTTTAGAACTGTGTAGTCAACCATTTGGAAACTAGCTACTTTAACCACCAGGCCAGGGAGCTGGCCCAAGAGGAAAATGGATATCATTACAATGACCATATTATTAATAGGAAAAAGAAAATGATCAAACCAATGATCTAAGCTAATATCTTAAGAAAGGATGAAACTAAGAGCAAAATAAACCCAAAATAAACAAAGGAAAGGCACATAAATCAGTGAAATTGAAAACATCCTCAAGAACAATAGAAAAAAATTTAATCAAACCAAAACTTGGTTCTCTGAGGAGTTCGATAAAACCGACTTCTAGCAGAGAGAGGGAGAGAATACAGATTACTAGCAACAAGAAGGAAAGGTTATTACTACAGATTCTGTTCACAAATTTGACAATTTGGATAAAATAGACAAATTCTGCAAAAAAACCGCACAAATTGCAAAACTCACCCAAGATGACATCTAGATAACTTCAATACCCCTATTACTGTTTTAAAAATTGAACGTGTAGTTAAAAAGCTTCCTGTAAAAGGAATCTTTAGGCCTATATTCTAGCACTCAGCATATAGTACATCCTACTAAATATATAAAAAAAGAAATATAATGAATTCCTTAGCAAATCCTACCAAATGTTTAGGGAAAAAATACAATAAATTCTACACAATCTCTTCCAGAAAAATAGAAGTGGAGGAAACACTTCCCAATAAGTGTTTACTAAGAGCAGCATTACCCTAAACTAAAACTAGAGAAAGATAGTACAAGAAAAGTACAGAATGCTATCCTTCATGAACACATACACAAAACTCCTCAACAAAATATTAGAAAATATTGACAATACATGAGGATAAAAAGAGATGTTTGGGTCTGAGCAGTGGCACAGTGACACTCTGAGGCTGAGGCTGAATGGGAAGATTCTAGATTTGCATCCGGATTTGCATATTGGATATGTGCATGCCCCTGTTCCAGGGCTGGCTGAGGCAGGTGTAGATTGATAAAACTGTTGGGGGGGTTGCTTTCTCTCTGCTTCTCTCCTGCCATTTTTTGTTCCTCTTGTTTATGAAAGAAATAAATACACTTAAAAAATGCTTTAAAAAGGGAGATGTTCAACATCATTGACCATTAGGAAAATGCTAATTAAACCCTGATGAGAGCCAGCCTATACTCTAGTGGTTGAGGAAGCCAAATGCCACATGGTCGACCACGATTCGAACTCCAATCCCAATGGCTTGCAAAGCATGCCTAGTGCATGTATTCTCAAAACCCCATTAGGATGGGGAACCAGCAGTTGGCATAATGGTTATGTTGCTGGACTCCCATGTAGTCGACCGTGGTTCATGTCCCGGACCCGGTGGCTTAAAACTCACACTGGGTGCGTGTGCGTGCGTGCCCAAGATCCCGAGAGAGAATGGAGGAGAAGGGATTGTGGCGTGACCATCCCCCCTGGGGGGTGATTTCTCGCTTTCTGTCTCTATGTTTCTCTCTGTCTGTCTGGCAAGCGCACACGCCCTATAGTGAAAACCTCTCAAAAAAAAAAAAAACCCAAAAAACATTAGGATGGAGAAATGGAGAAGGAATTGCAGTGCATTTCATTGTGGGGAGCTTTTCCCCTCCTCCTCTCTCTGTATGTCTCCATTGAGTGCATGTGTCTTCTAGGAAACAAAAACAAAACCCTGATGAGATGTCACTATACACCTGTTAGAATGGCAAAAATGAAAAATGCAGTACTGACAATACTAAATGCTCACAACAACAAGGCAGTTGGAACTCATACATTGCCAGTGGGGTACAGAGTTGCATGGCCTTCTGGAAAGTCACTTGACCATTTCTTGTGGAGCTAAAAACATACTTAACATTCCCAAGTGAATTGAAAACTTCGGTTCATGCACAACCTGTGCAAGAATGTTTACAGCAGCTCTATTAAAAATCACCTATTACAGGAGACAAACAAATGTCCTTCAGTGGGTGAATAGGTAAACTGTGGAACTTTCCTACAATGGAATAGTGCTAAGTTTAGCAATAATTACAAATGAATTATTGACATGACAACTTGAATGAATCTCAAAGATATTATGCTAAATGAAGGAAGCCAATCTCTAAAGTTCTTCATATGGTATGATGCCATTTATATAAACTTCTCAAAAAAATAAAACTAGTAACAGAGAACAAATGAGTGATTTCAAGGAATGAGATATTATTATATATATTGTGAATTTTTCCCATTCAAATTTATGAACTCCTAAGTTCTAATGAATATTTGGGGAGAGAGTTTTCAGGCCCTGGGTTAACAACCCTACTCTATGTTATATGCTGTGTAGGACTTGTATCTGTTTTATTCATCTTTTCCTTTTTTTAGAGAGAGAGATTTTTGCAATAGGGTGTGAGCACTGGCCAGAGAGACAGAGAGAGATAGACAGAAAGTGAGAAACCACCCTTCCAGGGGAGATGGCTACGCCTCAATCCCTTCTCCTCTAGTCTCTTCCTGGAATCTTGGGCATGCACATACACACACCCAGCATGAATTTTGAACCACCAGGTCCAGGACTCAAACTGTGGTTGGCCATGTGGGAGTCCACTGATGTAACCACTATGCCATTTGCTGGTCCCTTTTTCATCTTACTATGCCCCATGCCTATGAGAGTGGACTGGCATATAGCAAGTCCTCAGTTGTTTGGTAAATTACAGAGTAGAAGAATGAATGAACTATGAAATGATTTAAACACAATAACAATTCCTGGAGAGACTAAAGACTAAGGGAAATGGATGCATTTTGTTCAAGCTAACTTGCGATCACTATTAATAATTTTGAGATAGACTCTCTTCTGGCTCTCCTAACTGTACTTTTCTGTTCTGACCACTGAAAAAGTTTGTCTTGTGTTGTGGTACTTGCTGAGTTTTTGAACGTTTCTCCTGCTTCCATCCTATAAAGGGAGTACAAGTAAATACGCAAATATTTTCTCCAGAATTATGCAGTTGTTGTCACCAAAGATGGTAGATAACTGTCCAAGAAGTACATATTGGAGTTAATGTTTGAGATCTATCATATTTCATATTACAGGGCTTGAGGTGGGTGGCTAGCAGGTGACATAGGGGTGAAGGTACTAGACTCTCACATGTCCAACCATGGTTCGATTCCTGGACCTGGCGACTTGAAATTCACACCGAGTGTGTGTGCATGCATGCCCAAAACCCCAGGAGGAGAATGGAGGAGAAAGGGTTGCAGTATGACCATCCCCCCTGGGGGATTACTCACTTTTCCTCTCACTGTCTCTCTGTCTCTCTCTATTGAGTGCATGCACCCTATGGCCAAAACGTAAATAAATAAATAAATAAATAAATAAATAAATAAATAAATAAAATAAGACAGGGCTTGGTAGGAGTGGTGCTGAAATAGGACTGAGAGCCTGCAATAGGCATCATACAGACTTTGCAGGGAGTCTTGAGTGAGGGGCAGAGCCAGGCAAACTCAACAAAATACTTTACATGAAGGGGCACCAATGAGAAATCTACAGGCACTGAAAACTAATGTTGGTATTGGAACCAGGCAGAGGGTATTGTTCACCCCCAGCCAGGAGTAGGGGCCAGTAGAGAACTTAGTCACTAGAAGGTTCTGGAAAAGTTGTAGAAACGGAATGAATTGCTATATTTTACTGACCTTGCCATGTTTGAGCAGTCTCCTTGATGGTTTCTGGTACGGCTGTTCCATAGACCTGAATAGAATATTGGGAGGGGCTAATACCTTATTTCTTCATCATGTCTAAGATGCCCTTGATGGTAGGACCAGCCATATTTTATACACCAATAAGAAAAGGAAAACTGTGATGGATTAATCCCTTTAATGACAGTCCTGAGTGACATATGAATCAATCACATCAAATTCCTTTTACATTAATCTTCCTTTCTTCAGAGGGATTCAGCAGCGAAACAATTATCTAGACGATCAAAAGTAACACCGCTTGCCCAGCTTGTGGTCATCTTCCTTTCTGAGTTTTCTATAGGGCGTGTGCATGCACCAGAGGGACAGAGAGAGAAAGAGACAGAAAATGAGAAATCACCCCTCAGGGATGAAGGCCATGCTGTTATCCCTTCTCTTCCAGGATCTTGGGCACACATGCACACATGCCTGGTGTGAGTTTTAAACCACCAGGTCCGGGACTCATACCACGGTCAGCTATGTGGGAGTCCAGCAATGCAACCATTACACCATCTGCTGGTCTCCCTTTCTGAGTTTTCTAATGCACTCAGTTGTTGCTTTGCAAATATATACTTATGATCATTCCTTCTGTGACAAATATCCTTCACTAATATCCCCATTTACATCCTACTGCTTGGCTTGTGTCTTTCTGAGTACAAAATAGCTTGTCATTTGAATGCTGAATCATAGAGAAATCTTCTGGAGGACATTTCTAAATAGAAGTTAAACTCTAAATGTTAAACTAACAAATACACATGTCTCAATTGAAGTAATGACAATGTGAGCACACATGACCGACGCACGTGCAATGGCAATGGATACAACATCATGGCTACCACATGGCTGGTGGCTTCTGTAAGGCACCATTGACTAAAATATATCTGCACTTCAGGGATGTTACACTGAAAAACTGCGTCTTTGAAGCAGTGGACTACAGTAATACTGTCAGGTGCTGTAATTTGGGAGACTGATCCGCACTTAAATGTGTTTCTTGAACATCCTCTGTTTGCTGGGGAATGTTCTAGGGCCACAGTGGGAAACAAACTAAATGACTTCCCTGCCCACGTGGAGCTCACACTGAGTAGGAAGAACAGACAATAAGTGAATAAGCAGAAAAATGATCACATTATTTTAAGTACAGGGAAAGAAATAAACAGGAGGCGGAGATGGAGACTCACTGTGGGGTGGGTACAGGGTGTGTATGTGCCTTTGTGATGAGCACTCTCAATTCTTGTTAATTTCCAATTAAGTCAGCGTTTGGATTTTGGTCTCTGAGAGTCATTGGCATACTGCAGGGCAATCAGCTGTCCCAAGGTTTGCCTGGGGTGTGGGACTTCAGTCCTGAATGAGCAGTCCCAGGCATTCTGGCATAGTGGATGACCCAGTAAGGGTTCTAACTCAGTTTTCTTGTAATTCAATATATACATTTTTTTTTTTTTAATGAGAGAGAGAGAGAAAAGCATCCTTCTCAAGACAATCCTGTTTATACACCCCTAGCCTTCATGGGCTCACACTCAGTGCATACAGGTCAGCTGGAGAACCAAACCCGTGATCTTCCGTAGGGATCCAGCATTGCTTGAGCAGTGTGTTCCTGCTGTGCCACTGAGCCAGCCTGTAGTTTTTAATATTTTATTACTATTTCCATGTCTAATAATCTTGATACTAAACCTCTAACTCTTACTTTCTTCAACTTCCATCTCTTTGATTTTTATTAAAAGAGGTTAATTGGATAGATAGCATCAAAATCCTGTAATTCTAAATGCTTTCAATCATTTAACAAACAATGAAGTTTCTACTTAAAGTCCTTTGGGGGTTGCAGTGATAGTTTAGGGCAGCTTCTGGGGTAAGAAGACCTTCCACAAATATCTCGAAGGTGAGGTGGTAGTGTAAGACAGTATTCACCAAAGGCTCTGGTGGAGAGGAGGTAGGTGGTTGATAAAGCAGAGATGAGGTGGGCAGGCAATGCTACATGTTTTTGTAATTTTGTTTTACTTTGGAAGACCAATATGAATCAAAGGCTCTGAACAAGAATAATTTCCTTTGCCTTTGAAATGAGTGAAGGACAAAACCAATACCACCCTTTCATGTTAGGATTCATTTTGGTAAAATGGTGTGGCTTTTTTTTTTTAATCTTGATAAAAGACAAGCCGAACTCTGGATAGCAAACGCTTCTGTGGCTATTTAGAAATACAGTTTTATTTTTTAAAAAACTGAATTGCCTATTTTTGGCTTTTCTTTCAAGCAAGGAACCACCATATGGAGAAGTCATTTTCAAGTCTATATGCAAATGTGGTAATTGGGTTGTCAGTGACATTGCAATACTTAGTAGGTCTCACAAGCCCTCAGTGAGCTTCAGGTTTGATCCCTGCCTTCAGTTTCAGGGTTGATGTGTACTGACTCATCTTCCCACTGTAATATCCAAAACTACTGTGAAACTCTTTTCCTTTCTCCAAACCCTTTTGATTTCAGTTTTCTTTTCTATTTAATGAGCATGTTATTTCTTTAATGACTAATTGCACTGAATGTCATGGCAAGTCTTACAAGTGTTGTAATCTTGAATGAAGTAATCAAACTTTTCTTGATCACTCTTTTTGTTATTACTTTTTAAGGAGCTGAAGGGGGCTGCACAGTGGTAATGCAACGTTCTTTGAGGCTGACCCGAATGAGGGCGTTCAGAGTGCATGTCTGGAGACCTCCCTGAACCCAAGTGCCCACAATACAGGGCTGGCTAAAGTTGGAGTTGAATCATTGTGTGAGAATCCTGTTGGGTTTTCCTGTCTCTTTGTCTCTATTTCTCTGTCTCCTTCTCTCTTGCTCACGAGAGAGATACATTAAAAATAAAAAAAAAAACTTTAAAATATGTAAAAGTTGTTATATGGAAACAGGAACACTAATTCCTTAAGGTATTCCTAAAGTTTGGCTTATATATGCCAAAGAATAAAATGTGAGTATGAGGCTGTGAATGTCCTTGGAGCAGTAGATCAGACCAAAAGTTGTAAAGTTAAATTTGGAATCAACATTTAAATTGGATATGCTTTACAGGCTGATGTTATTTGAAAACTGGATAACTAAGGTCAAAAATTGGTTTCTTTTTCTTTACAAAGTATTGACAGGGTCCAGAAAGTGGCAGAAATAACTGCATGTCTTTCTTAGGTTCCTGACTCTCCCAAAGTTTTCCTTGTCTAAGAACCATCAACTCCTTGGGTGGAAATTCTAACTATTATCTTGAGAAGTAGGCAAGTAGCTGGACAAGAAGCATGGAGCTGGTCCCTGTCACTGGTTTTGGGCTCTCTGGGAACAAATGAGATGAGCTGAGTTGCTGCCCTGCTCACCTCCCCTTTTGTTTTGTGAGAAAAGATGACTCCAGTCCTGGTGTTGTATCTTCATCTCTTGGAACACAACAGGCTCTTTCTTCTTCACTTCTGGGCTTGCTGACCACTGGGGCAAGACCCAGGCAGTGGCTGCATGTTGTCCCGCAGCCTATCAAGGGGTTAGAAATAGTAAGATTGCTTGCAGAGAGAGAACAATCACTTGATTGTCAATTTTTTTTCACTTTTCATCCAAATGTTGGGCTGCTTTTTAGCACAGTTGGAGATACTGTGCAGAGGAGCCTTTGCTTGTGGCAGTGTGTCCTCTGTCCGTTTTCTGCCTCTTCTTGTGTTAGAGAATTCTATCCTTTAACACTGGGATTGTATGTCATCGTGGCTGAAATCATAGACAGAATCCACTTAATTTGATGTAAGCATGAGAGATAGCCAGAGAGAATGGGAGAAGCATAGCATTCCCTTGTATAAAGGGAGAATTGAACAAGGCCAGTGAACCAAAGAACCAGCAGGTCACAAACCCTCAGGGGGCCATGAAAATCTTCCAAGTTTTCCCATTTTAGGAGCTTTTAAAAAGATGCCTGTTTAAATAAAATAAATAAATAAATAAACAGTACTTAAGATTGGTTGAGCTGGTTGAGGAATTTGAGGGCTTATTATAATAGTTTCTGTACTTGTGCACATTTTTGAAAGTTTCAATGACAGTTTTTAGAAAGTATTTAAATTTCTTCCTGTTTCATCTGAGAACCATCTCAGATAGTTCCTGAGCCCCTGATTGGGTGTCACCTACTCATGTGCTTTGGTCGGGTGGGGGGGCGGTGGCTGCTCTTGGCCTCAACCATTTAACTGAGTGGAGCTCCCCAAGATTCTAACCATTGTACAGCTCCAAATGGCCTTTATTCTTAGCCATGTGCTTTTTAGTCCACATCCTGAATGGATCGTTTGTTAAAGACTAAAAGCATTAGCAACACAGATGTTGAAATTCACGTTAATAATTCAGTAAATTGCCTCCTGATAATCTTCACTTTATCTGAAGATGGCCTTTCTTCATCAAAGTTTGTCTTTCCAAAGATGCCCCTGAACCTCAGAAACCCAATGTTACAGAAAGAAAAGATAGTGACAATTATGTCTAATTTTGGTTATCATTTAAAGGGAACAAGTGGTTCTTGTTCAGAAGTGATTACAAATAGCAGCTAATTGATACTTTAAGCATAAAATATAAAAATTTCAGACATGAAGTCATAAAAGCACTTTTTGGTAACCCAACTCCTTGTTAATGTCAACCTATATTTTCATCTGAGCACCAACCAGCTAATACAAAATAAATCTTTTATTGACTTACTCCTTGTATCTGGTGACCTTGAAACGGCCACAATAAAATTTATTGTTTAGTATAACTATTTCTCAGATTTGTGGGCGACGAAGTGGTAGAAGTTTCTAGAAGTGGGACATGTAGGCACATTGTAAGGTTTCTGGGTTTTAGACCTGCACTCCTGAACTTGATGTCAATCCTTACATTCAGTGAATTTTAAAAATGTATTGAATATTAAAGATGATAGCTAATATGAAATGTATCATATATGCTCATAAAATGTAAGGTATCGTTTACTGCTAGCTGCTTCTTTTCATCACATATCATACTGGACACCGTCTGTAAGTGTTTTCACCTTCTGGCCCACCTTTGATGCCAGCCATTGCTAGAACAACCAGTTTGTGCAGGTGTGGCTAGACAGCGCTTCTTTTCAGCCATGCCATGTGTCTTTCTTTCTGCTCTGGGCTTCTCTGAAACAATATCCTGGTATTCCCACATGTGCAGTCTGGAAGAGTGAGGGAGTCAACAGCCCATGAGGCATCCCTGGCCAAAAGGGGGACAGAGCATGTAGATTAATGCTCCCCTTTTTCTTTCCTGAGGCTGAAAATTCTACACAATTTCTGAGAGAGTCCTCACAAAAGATCCCGTTCTTCTCTCCCACCTTCCCTACTTTATTCCCTGTAGTCATGGATTAGCATCTACTGGGATCACTTTTCAAAATAACCTTCCTTTAGGCAGGCTCTATCTTCTGGGGAGAACCCAGGCTGAAACACTTTCATGAACACTAGCATTAAGATATGGCTACAGATTGCTAGGGAATTGGTTGAATTGTAGGAGGTGTCTTCAAAGAGTTCGTGGATACTGGAGACTGTGTGGGAAGAGGGTGGGAGATGGGGGGAGTGAGAGGAAAGGAATCAAGGAGAAAAATAGAGAGGCAAGACATTGAAGGGACACAGAAATGGAGGATTGTTTGTTGATGATAGTGTATGATATCTTCAACTGACTGGTGTGAAGTGTATTCATGTTGGGTAAATTCATTTTGCAAGCTGTAGTGATGTATGTACAGTGATTGAATGTATAAAATAAATTAAAATAATAAATATTTTTTAAAAAGAAGATTGTCCATTTGCCAGCATAATGAAGAATAAACAGAAGGCCAAGAGTGTGGTAGGTTGGAAAATAAAAATGTATCTCATCTCTAGTCTCTCTAGAAGACTCAAGATTTTCAAATTAGAAAGTGGTTTCAACATAATTATTAAATCAAATGTGTGCTCTAAGAACCTTTGTTAAGATCTCTGAAAGATTTAAGTTGGTATTTAGTAAACTCTCTCAGGCATAAGCCTTTTTAGAAATTTAAGAGCTTCATTCTACAGAAGCCTAATTCCAAAGTGGCTTTGAAAATGTCTAAGAATCAACATAAAGAACTGTGAGTGCGGAGGTCAGCCTTGAAGCACAGTGGTTAAGAAAGCCAGATCCAACATTGCTGATCACAGTTGGAATCCTGGCCCTGGTGGCTGAAAAAAAAAAAGAAAAAAAAATCAGGTACATGTGTGGGCATGCCCCAGATTCCAATGGGATGGGACGGAGAAATGGAGAAGGGATTACACCATGACCACACCTACTGGAGGATGCTTTTACCCCTTCTTTCTGTGTCTCCCTGGCAAGTGCAAGTCCTCTCTAGCAATAAAAAAGGAAGGAAAAAAAAAAAGAGTTCGTGGAAAATGGGTATTCTGGGGCGAGCTCTGTAGCTCAGGGATAAAAGCACAATGCATTGGAAACTTGATTCCTATGGTCACTGGCAGTTTGAATTCCAGCCCTGGCAGCTTGAGAAGCACAGCCCAGATCACCAGCAACATGTCTTGACAAGCATTGCAGGCACTTCTGGTGCTAGCCCATGTTTAAGAATCAATGCTCTTGGCCCTTTCCTTCTTGCCTTGGCTTGCAGGCTTAGGGGGCCTGCACTGCTAATTCACACTACAGTCTACAGAATGGACTCAGGAAACAAAAAGATTGCTTGATGAACTGGGAGGTGAGAAAAAAGGGGCTGGAACTATGTAGGCAGCTACCCAGCTTACAAGTAGATTATGTTCTGGATGTTGGAAGTCAGCTGCTTGGAATGTGAGCTCTTTTCCTGGGAATGATAGATCAGGTCCCACGCCAGCACGCACAAGGGCATATTTAATCCTGCATTTAGCTGAAATACTGCTGTGTCACAGTGAAAAAGAACAGATTACAATGTTCCTGGAGCATTGATAACTAACCAAAGCAGAATACAACAAATAAAATGCAGAGATAGTATTTTATTTATGCTAATCTTGGTGTTTGAAGGAAAGGTTGATTTGGAGGTAGATGAATAGGTGAATGGAGGTTTATTGAGATTCTGAAGGAGTTTCTGGCCTTTTTGTTTAGAATGTCATGATACTAGTTCCTCTAGGCAAACTCTCCTGCCAGGAGGGAGATAAGGAATCTGAGACAAGCTGGCAAGAGCTGGAAAGGAGAGAAGAGAGGGTAAGATTGAAAGAGAATGTGGGTGGACTTATTTATTAATGCAAGCATCTATGAAGAAAGTGTTGACTTGAGTTATGAGCAGTGAGGTAAATGAGCCAAGTCAGGACTCTCCTCTGACATTGGTGAAAGAGAAGGGAGAAAACAAGCCAGCACCAACCACATGGTTCTAGAACTGCTGCTCTGGGAACCTTCCCTCCCACTGTATTTGCCCACCCGGGCCCTTAGTGCCATTTCATGGCATCTGTCTCATTGTCCTTTCCCTGGGCCGCTGACCAGAGGCCTTGGTGATGATGCTGACAGGGCGTAGGGAGAGCTGGGCCCACCTGTCTTTCTTCCTCTAGGTTTGAATTGAGGAATAGCACAATTGGCTCAGTCTCTGATGGGAAGGGTGATGTGACTGGTCACAACACTGCACGCATTTGCAAATCAAATGCTTCTTTCTAGCCAGGTTTCCTGTGGCGGCTAAAAGACTTTTCCCTTGGTTTCACTGTGTATTTATCAGCCATTCTATTTTGGTATCAAATTATCGGAGCTGATGGCTGAATGGCTGGATTTGGGAAGTGTGGTAGCCCTAATGGAATTAATTAATTGAATAATATTGCCTGACAAATGACTTCATTATACCAAAAGGGGCTTGGGACTTAATTACTGGTGTCATTTATCTCTCTATTTGCACCCCAACAATAAGTGACTCGTTTCTCATTAGCATTGGGTCATCTTCCAAAAGGAAGAAAAGAGGCCAAAATATCAGGAAGAGGAAAGAAAAAAGGCAATGTCTTTGTTCCCCGCCTCATTATCCTGATAAATCATAACAGACTCTGTTAATTAGATGGGCAGCCTTAAGTGGCTGACTCCTGTCCAACGATTACCTCAGAAAGAAACACTGCTGGGAACATTTCCTTCCTTTGGGAAGAGATGAAAGGAAGTCTGTAACAAAAAAAGGGATCCTTTCCCCAGTCTTGCTAGGGGGGATCACAGTTGTTAAGACACATCCTTGGACAGAAAGCGCTGACGCCCTCTCAGAACGTTGCCTGTGTGTTATGGCGCTGCTGGGTGTCTGACACCAACCTCCCCATCCAAGCCATAGGTCATGGTCCTCGGAGCCTCCAATCTCCCCTGGGAGATTAGAACCTAATTAAACAGGGGAACAGGTGTAAAGAGGACCTGATTTGATCTGGCCAAATTAATTGCTGAGATTGGGCTGCATTTGGCAACTGGAAATAGCAAATTAACTATAGCCAGGATGCAGCTAATCCCTCTGTCTCGCTGCGACTGTGTATAAAACAGAAGGGACTCACTGGGGAACACAAACAAAGAAGGATTTGCAGCAAAGGTGGAAACACATCCTTGCTTGAGCAAAGCTAAAGGATGAGCCTAACCATGGGGTGGCAGGTGTGTGGTGTGGCTGCCTGTCCAGGGTTGCCTGCCTGGGTCAGTCCTGGTTTACACCTGTTGTCCTGCAAAATTATTAACAGCTTTTCCTTTTGTTTTCAAAAAAGTCCCAGTTGGGACAGTAATTTGTATGACTACTGTGCACAATCTTAACGTTAAGCTGCTTGATGTATATGTTGAATTGTGTCCCTTCAAAAGACATTGAAGTCCCATCTCCAGTAACTATGAATGCGACCTTATTTGAAAATTGAGTCTTTTCAGATGGCCAGTTAAATGAAGCCATTAAGGCGGGCCCCTAATCCTCTGTGACTGGTATCCTTATAAGAAGGGGAAATCTGGGCAGAAAGAGGCACAGAGAGAACACCATGTGGAGATGAAGACAGAGATTGGGGTGATGGAACACCAAAGATGTCCAATGGCCCCCACCTCCCACGCCCCAGAAGCCAGAGGAGAGGCCTAAAACAGATTCTCACAGCTTCAGAGGAAATCAACCTTGTCAGCACCTTGATCTTAGGCTTCCAGCCTCTGGAATGGTGAGCCATTAAGTGTCTGTTGTTTAAACCGTTCAGTCTGTGGTACTTTGTTATAGCAACCCTAGCCAACTGATACCAGTGGGTGCTGGTTTCAAAGTGTCCAATAACACTCTAATTACTCCTCGTTTGTGCAGTTCATGGAACTCAGCCATCTTGGTTGAGTCTGGTTGCAAAGGTGAGGATGAGAAGCCGGGCAGCGAACCAATACCGAGGTCTCACCTTCTCAGTCCTGGTTGCTGGGCGAAGCGTGGTGGAGACAACCCTGGTTTCTGGCCTCAAGTTCCAGTAGTCTCTTGACCTTGTACCTGACTAGTTAAACGTGAATATGTATCTGTGCACCCAGGAGGGAGGGAAGATTGCCACCTGGAATTGCAAAAACACAGCCTCTGCAGGAAGGAGCATCTCAGCTGGGACCTGGTAAGCAAGGTCTAGCTGGATTTTTTAGTGGGGGAGGGGAAATATGTGTAAGGGTGCAAGGGTAAGGGGAGCAACAAGCATGCCAAATAACCAGGGTTCCAGCTCAGGAGCAGAGAGAGTGGCTGAGGGAGGCCTCAGTTGTTTTCTAGTCCTTTTTCTCAGCCTTTGTTACTTCATTATCAAATGTCCAAAGCACATTCACCATGTGACAGAGCCCAGGCTATGATGGATGAGACCAACATGGATCCACTTGCAGTTAAGCACCCATGGTCCAGGGCTGGCATAGAGGAGGCAACAGCATCTCAGAACAAAGTCACTGCTGCTGTTGGGAGAACTCAGAATATAGACAGGGAGACTTGGAGGTGAAAATGGAGGAGTCTATTATAGTTCCTAAGTGGGAGAGGGGCAGGAGAGACCAAAAATGTAAATCCCTGGCTCAGATCTCTATGGTCAATAGTTTTCATGTATCTGGGCTTGAAGAGGTTATAAGTCATGTCCCAAAGTGCTAATTATTTCTTTTTTAGAAAAAAAATATATATTTATTTCTTCTTCTGTGAGAGGGAGAGTCACCTCCAACAGGGTCCTCATGCCATGATCCACCCACAGTGTCAGTCAACCCAGCTCATAGGTACCTCTGCCTGATGTGCTCAGGAAAGTCCTGGGATGCAAACCCGGGACCTTTCTATGTGAATTCAGTTGCATTGCTGCTGCACCACCACCTGGCTCCTAAAAACACTAATTATTCAAGTGTATAATGTGATTTTATTTCCCTGAAGCAAAATTTGTATTGCCTCTTGTCTAAGTTTCATTCAGAGACGTGGCAAGACATTTCCACAGAACACCATTGTGGTAGCCTCTTGCCTTTGAGGATCCGTGCTCCACAGTCTTGGACTTGACATCCTGGACCTAATATGGTGCCATCTTTTATTTTATTTATTTTAATTTTTATTAATTGCTAGAAGTGCGCTTACCAGAGAGCAAAGGAAAGACAAAGAAAGGGAGAGGAAGAAATTACCTCCAAGAGGGCTTGATCACACCACAATCCTTTCCCCTCCATTTCTCAATCCCGTTGGGATTTTGGGTACACATGCACAGATGCCCAACTTGTTTTCCAAGCCCTCAGGTCCAGGGTTCAAACTGTGGTCCATCACATGGGATCTGGCTCTCGTAACCACAAGTGGCTATTAAGGCGATAGCCTTATAAGGCTGTAAGGCTGTCCCACATGGATGCCATCTTGCATTTAGGTTTTACCCACTTGCGTGGAGTCTGAAGAAATAAAATCCATAAACACAAGCCCTATGGTCCATGAAGTTTTGAATGCTATCTTTGGCATTTCAAAAGTGCAGCCTAATTGAAAGGGGCAATGGACAGTGCTATTTTCAAGATGTTAAAGTCACTGTTTCTCTTTTCTAGTTGACTTCAGCTGTCTGTCTCTGGGGGGCCTAGGACAAAAAATTTTGGTGAGGCAAACTGGGCTCTGTCTTTGCAAGCATGGCATGTATTATGTAAGAGTACAGGTCTACATTTCAAAATGAAAAATAACAATAATAATTAAAGTTCTCTAGGCTCCTCATGTCCAAACCACTCTTGCAAAACCACCATTGGATGAGCTTTAAGTGTCAGCAAATCAAAAACATGTGGACTTCATTTCCTTTGAAATACACCAGGAGGAGAGAGAGCAATGGGGCTTGGCAGCCAGCTTCTTAGGGTTTGCCAAACCCCAAATATCTCACACTCTGTGAGAGCCATTATGCTGGCCTCCAGCAAGCTCATCTAGCCAGGCCAGCCACTGTGTTTCTTGCTGTACCATCTAGGTTTTCTCTGACCATTGTACCATTCCCTGGGTCCAGCTGCCTTAAAAACATAGTTAGGACCATCCATATTCTGTATCAGGACTTTGGAAGAGGGACCAGTATTGCAATAAGGTGTTGACTTGAGCCTTATCTGAACCAGCAAGTCAACTTTTCAGCCTTCACTGTACTCTTAAACCAACTGTGAGAGAGGTTTCCAACTTAAGTTCTTTCTTTTTCTTTCTTCCTTTTTCTTTTTCTTTTTCCTTTCCTTTTTCTTTTTCTTTCTTTTTGTCATTGGGTGCTCTTATTTTCCAGAGACAGAGAGACACAGGGAGAGAGAGACAGAGAAGCAACCCCCCATGAGATGCAGTCATACTCTTTCTTTCTTTCTTTCTTTCTTTTTCTTTCTTCCTTTCTTCCTTTCTTTCTTCTTCTTTCTTTCTCTTTCTTTTTTCTTTCTTTCCCTTTCTTTCTTTCTTTCTTTCTTTCTTTCTTTCTTCTTTCTTTCTTTCTTTTTTTTTCTTTTTTCTTTTTTTAAAATTTTATGAGAGAGAGAGAAAGTGAGAAAGCAAACCGCCAGGTCAAAGACTTGAGCTGTGGTTAGTCATGTGGGAGTCTAGTGCCTCAACCAACATGCTACCTGCCAGCTCCACCAACTTAATTTCTATATGTGAAAATATTTTGCTTTTTTGGAGGATGGTGGTGTCAGGTCTCAAATGTATGAGGTTTCACTACCATTCAATGCTCGTCTTGTGCATGTAATGTGACATGTGTCCATAGTTTGCAAGGACCTCAGCCATTCCACCATTAGGTTTCAAGGTAAATAGGAGTCCACGAGCCCCCTGGGAGAATAAGGAGGAGTTTCACTTAGAGGAGTCAAAGAGACAGAGAAATAGTGCCCCCAACAAGGTCTTGACACTATGATCCACCCTCAGCTTCAGCCAGACCCGGGTCATGGGTGTGCACATACCACTCTCCCATACTCATGGAAGTTTCCAGATGTGAGCCTGGAACATTCTCATGTGGGTCAACCTGGGAAGATGTCACATTTTACTACTGTACCAGTGTCTGACCAATAACCTAGCAGTTCTGAGATCTCTCCAAGGCCCACAGATCTTAGTCTACAATTGTTAAGGGTTGTGGAGACAGGCAGATAGTGTAATGGTTGTGTCACTGGACTCCCACATAGTCGACCACAGTTTGAGTCTCAGACCCAGCAGCTTAAAACTCACACTGGGTGTGTGTGTGTGTGCATGCCTAAAATCCCAAGAGGAGAAAGGAGGAGAAGGGATTGCAGTGTGGCCCTCCTGGCGGGGGATTTCTTGCTTTCTGTCTCTCTCTGTCTCTCTAGTGAGTGCATATGCCCTATAACAAAAATTTCTCTAGCAAAAAAATGAGTAGGGTTGTGTTAACAAGGTTTACATCAGTCTTTTGTTCATCAGTCTTTTTCTTTCTTGATATTGATGCTTCTTTTTTCCTCCTAAATTTTCTTTTTATTTATTTATTTATTTATTTTTATATTACATTTAATCACATATATCTTTTTTTTTTTTTTCTTGGAGAGGTTTTTGCTATAGGGTGTGTGTGATTGCCAGACAGACAGAGAGAAACAGAGAGACAGAAAGTGGGAAGTCACCCCCCAGGGGGGATGGTTACACCGCAATCCCTTCTCCTCCATTCTCTTCTTGGGATCTTGGGCACACACACACACATACGTCTGGCGTGAGGTTTAATCCACCTGGTCCGGGACTCACACCGTGATCGACTACATGGGAATCCAGTGACATAGCCATTACACTAACTGCTGGTCCCTAATCACATATATCTTTACAGTGTATAACATTTCTTCATCCAGCATGATTACATGCATAACAATCAAGACAAAGACATTACTATACACATCATCATCAGCAGATAGCTTTTCATTTTCCCCCCAGTTTCTTTATTTTATTTTACTTTATTTTATTTATTTTATTCTATTTTTATTCTTCTTCTTTTTTGTTTAAACAGTCAATCACTATACATCATTTGGCTTGTAAAGAGAATTTACGCAACATAAAATACATCTCAGATCAGTTCAGTTGACAATACTATACCTATTAACATTAACAGGTAATAAACCATTCCTGTGTCCCACAAATGTCATGCCTCTCTATTATTTCTCCCTGATTTCCTTTTATACACTCTTCCTTCCTCCCAACATTGTCTTCAGCATCCGTAACTATTTTCACTGCTTTTATGTCCTCCAATATCTCCTAAACTTTCTATTTCCAATAGTTGCATTTGCCTAAAATAACAGTGTACATTAAATATGCAGGGCAAACTTGACCTTTTTAAGAGCACATTTTGCATCTAAAACAAGTAACACTTAGGTGCTTCTGAGATCATGTAACCTGAGTCACACAAAAGTAGTAAGTAAAGGGGGTGAAACTTGGCCTTGAACTGCTGGGCTTCAGAAATGATATTCTTTCTAGTACTCAATGCTGTCTCTTACCCCACTCTGATGATTATTTTTATGTGTCAACTGGACTGGGCCATAGGCTGCCCAGATATTTGGTCAAATATTATTCTGCATGTTCCTGTAAGGGTGCTTTTGGATGAGACTAATATTCAAATTGGAAGACTGAGTGAACTAAATGGCCTTCTCTAATGCGAGTGGACCTCATTCAATTCCTGAATAGAACAAGAAGGCCTCCCTGAAAAGCAAAGAATTTTCTCCTATCTGACTGCATTTAAACTAGGACTTGGCTTTTTCTTGACATAGACGCTGAACTGGAACACTGGCTCTTCCTGAGACTCAGGCCTCCTGGTCTTCCAACTGAAACTTACACCATCAGTTTTCCTGGTTTTCAGATTCAGACTAGAACTGCACCATTGGCTCTCTTGGGTCTCCAATTTGCTAACTCATACTGAAGGTCTTGGGACTTATCAGCCTCCATAATTGCATGAGCCAATTCCTTATAAAAATCTCTTCACACACACACTGGTGCTGTTTATTTGGAGAACCCTGAGAAATACATCCATTTCTTGTTTGATCTACCAGGCAGTTCTAAGAGGTAGATAGGTCAGGTACCGTCATTGCTCTTTGATAGATTAGGGAAAATGAGACCTGGAAAATGAATGTGTACATGTGCACATGCCTATGTATCACAAGCTTGCATGCACACATGTGTACATGCACACGCACACACACCACAAACATCAGGACTAAAATCAGAATCCAGATTCACTCACTCCTTACTCAGTGCTCTTCTCCAAGACACCAACAGAGCAGCCAGAGATGGTGGAGTGAGATTACTTCACAGTGTCTTTTATGTCCAGACCCATGATAGCTGGGCCCTCTTCACAAAAAAGAATCTGCCTCTGAGTATCTGGCATATAGAGAAGCCATGACTGTTTTTACTTTAAATTGTGCACTGTAAGTTCCAGCTACAGAACGCAGTGTAGCAAGGAAGGAATCTAACCTAGTAAGTTTCTACCTGGAGACAGCAAATACAAACGATCCTTGAGTTTAAAATTACCCTCCAAACAATTGGATACTCAGTAGAATAAGGATATCTAGCTAGCAGATTTCAAGGGCAGAACTCTCACTATCTTTGTTGGCTAATATAAACCCCAAGGCCACGCAATGTGTTGAGACTGGCCACTTATCCTCGCTGAGTAGTCAGTCCATTTGCTTCCAAGACTTGCTGTTTTGTGAAGTCATCCTTCCTCAGGGCTCAGGACAGACACTGTGTTCTTCCCCAATCGTCTTGTCTTTACAATGTCCACTCCGGCAGGTCAGGGCCATAGTTGAGCTGTTAACTGTGTTTAAATAGTTTTGATTATTGAAAGTGCATGAAAGATTGGTGAAGCAATATTCATATATCTTCAACTGCTCATGTCAAGTGACCAGACTGTGGACTTTTATTGCTGTCTATAAGTAACGTGGGAAATTGTATTTTGGGCTTCAGGAACCACAAGATCCCTGCATAATCTTTGAATCTCTCCCACCCACCCTCCATTCTCCAGCCTTCCACCCTAAGCTTTTTTGTTTTGAAATATCTGCAGAGAATGCATGTGGGAATGGTGTATGCCTTTGGATATGTTTTTCCACTTGGGTGTGCACCTGTACCCACCCTCATCTGTTTATGTCTGGGTCTGCTGGAGCTGACAAGCTGGTGGCAGAATGGACGGGGCCGGGATTGATATAATTGTACAAAGATGGGACAGCAGGTGGGACTTGGTGCCTGCAGACAGGGAACCTTGGTTTTAAGGAATGGAATTTACCAAGTTCCCATCTGGTGGTAGTGCATTCTGGAGATGGTGAATTAGAGAAGAGGATTCAAGGCCAGAGGTGGCACATTGGTAATGCAATGCTCTGTGAGGCTAATCCATATGGGAAGCTTCCTGGTTTGCATTTGGGCCTCCTGAACACTGATCCAGGGATGGCTGAGGTTGGATGTAGATGGTGGTATGAGGTACAGTACCCTGTTGAGGGTACTGTATCTCTGTCTCTCTCTGTTTCTTTCACTCATGAAAGAAGCAAATAAATGAATTTTTAAAATGATCATTGGGACAAACCCATACCCATTCTGAGATGGCTACTGAACTTGAGCTGTGAAATACTGCTTTCAAGGACTAAAACTGAAGATTTTCTGCTGAGATTTCACCCTCCAGATTAATTTCTAGAGTGGCAAAACATTTTCTGGGCTCTCAAGCCCCTCCTTTATCTTGCTAATGGAAATGAGACTGCATATCACCTCTGAATGCTCGGATTGAACTTCAAAAATTAGGAAGAAATGCACAACCCATCAAATGACTAGAAATCACAGCAGGGACACAAGAAATATGAGAATGCAAGAATACCTCTCCTCCAAGGGAAAAGAATAACTCCTCTTCTTTTTTGTGTTGTTTTGTTTTGTTTAACGCATTTGTCTTTTATTTTTTAATATTTATTTTATCATTATTATTCAGACATTAAATCGCTTCACATCATTTAGATTGTGAAGAGACTTCACCCAGCATGATTTACACCTTGGTCCAGCCCAGTTGAGGCTATTATACACACCCTCGTCAACAGATAATAAACCTTATTAAAAAATAGGAAAAGAATAACTACTCTTCATCCACAGACAGTACAATGGAACTCATGGAAATTTCAGATAAAGAATTTAGAATATTTATAGTGACAAAGCTAACAGAGATGCAAGAGAAGAGAGACAATGAACTCCAGAAGACACAGGAGAAAAGAGCTGATGAGTTCCCGGAGGTGAGGAAGTTCTTCCATGATCTGAAAGACGAAATACACACCATAAAAAAGAATCAAATGGAGCTGTTAGAGATGAAGGCTGTAATAGAGGAAATCAAAAACTCCCTTGAAAGTATTAAAAGCAGACTAGATCTTACAGAAAATCGAATCTCAGATGTAGAAGGCAGAATCACCAGCCTAGAACAATCCACCATGAAGACTGAGGAAATAGCCCCCTGAAATGAGAATAATATATGAGAAATACTAGATACTATTAAATATCCAAACGTCTGGATAATTAGTATCCCAGTAGGTGAAAAGACTAATAAGAGCATTGATAATCTATTCCATGAAATACTGGAAGAAAACTTTCCAAACCTAAAGAGGCATTCAAAGATCTAGTCCCAAGAAATACAAAGGACCTTAAATAGAATCAACCCCAGAAAATCTTCTCCAAGACACATCACAGCCAGATTAATCAAAACCACAGACAAAGACTAGATACTAAGATTGGCAAGAGAGAAACATCAAGTTATCTACAAAGGATAGCCAATCAGGCTAACAGCCAACTTCTCATCAGAAACAATGTGAGCCAGGGGACCAGCAGTTAGTGTAATGGCTATGTCACTAGACTCCCACATAGTCGACTGTGGTTTGAGTCCTGGACCCAGTGGCTTAAACTCACACCAGGCACGTGTGCATGCATGCCCAAGATCCCGAGAGGAGAATGGAGGAGAAGGGATTGCAGCGTGGCCATCCCCCCTGTGGGATGATTTCTCGCTTTCTGTTTCTCTGTCTCTGTCTGGTGAGCGCACGTGCCCTATAGCAAAAACAAACTAACAAACAAACAACAACAAAAAACACAAAAAACCTCTCAAAAAAAGGAAAAAGAAAGAAAGAAAGAAAGAAAGAAAGAATGTGAGCCAGAAAAAAAAAAAAAAGAAAGAAAAAATATTCAAAGAGTGAAGGGAAAAACAATAAAACAATTTCAGTCAAGAATATTGTATCTGGCAAGATTATCCTTTATATGGGAAGAAAAGACAAGAACCTTCTCAGATAAACAAAACCTGAAAGAATTTACACCAGACCAGATCTCCAAGAAATTCTGAAGGTAGTACTATACCAGGAAAACTAAATACAGACACACAGAAATAAAAGTTCAAAAACAACTAAGAAAATGGTCAACTTTTGTAAGGACAAGTCTGGAGTTGAATGTTATATTCCAGAATTTAAACAGGAAGATTGGGCCACAACAGAAGATGGATTAAGTATATGAGACTGAACTGGTAAAATAGAATCTTATGAGTTTTGACTAAAACATTACTGATTTTCTCTATGCTTTGTTTTCCATATTTAAGGATTTTTTCTTGTCTTGAGCTGCTGATAGGTTCATGTACCTACTATTTGAACAGAATCCTAACCTGTTTCCTAGCTTTAAATTTTAATCAAAGTTCTCTTAGCATTTTTTTATTTTGATTTATTAAAAGCTAAAACTGATTTTCTTAAAATTAAAAAATATATTAAAAAATACCTATTTAATGACCTCAGTAAGCTATATAGCATCAGCTAGATGCTACTTTATAGTATATTCATTCTATTCAGAGTTTCACACCTCAAGTCAGACATGTTTTCACAGATACATATATATCAGTTGAACTTACTATTGAAAGTAGTTAGATTAATTAAGACATTTTGTGAATCAATAAAATGTGTGGGGGAAAAAGGAATGCAAAGCAACTGTAGACACCAGAGATAGTGTGGGAGGAGGATGGAAAATGGCAGAGGGTGAGAAATAGGGGGAAATTATGTATATACACACACACATATGTATAATTCATATATATATATATATATATACGTATATGTACACACATATATATATATATACACATATGTATAATTCATATATATATATATATATTTCTTCTTATTTCATATATATACGGAAAATCATTTGTTGATGATAATATGCATGATTAAGTCACTATGCAATATATTCTGGATGGGAAATCACATTTTGTATGGTGTGATGATGCTCAGTTAATGAATATAAAATAAATAATTAATTTTAAAAAAATTTACCAGTTGGACAAGTGAATGAGATTCAGTATGGCCAATGGGACAGACAAAAATTCTTGAACTTTGAATGGAAACCCTTTGTTTTTCTCAACCTCCTCAAAAGAACAATATTCTTTGCAAAAGATCTAGTTTTGGGGCCTCACTCATGCAAAGAAAAAGTATTTTCCATTTAAAAATTGAGCCTCAAATTCACTAGTTCTGCCTGAGGCAGGAGCTTTTGACTTCCACCAGTTTCTCTCTAATGGATAATAGGTCCTTGTTTGTACTTTTAAAAGCTCTGCTTTTGTCTCTGTCAGTTGAGTGAGTTTTTGCAAATAGGATTGAACAAGAAACATAATTTCTCATGGAAATGGTTTTATTTCCCTTATGCCCACATATGGGCTTGTTTTCAAACATGCTGAACAATGGACTCTAAAATGAGGAGGGAAATGAAGATTACTGAAACATTGACTTCGAAGAAAAATCAAGCAAAGAAACCTATTAATATGCATTGACCTTGGAGATAGATATCCAGTAATGTGGCAGTTCAGGTCTAGTTTTCGGAGAGGATTAAAGTGTGGACCTCTCCCTTCTGGACCCTTGGTGTTAGATGTTGTTTTTTAGCCACCAGGTGCTTTCAGTGGGTCCTGACACTGCCTGGTTACATTCCATGCCATCAGAGTTGTCCTTAGTAGCCAGGCAACCCTGCTGTCATTGGTCATGCCACAGAATAACATAGACCTAACTGAAACAGGTGGCTTTCTCTTTGGCTTCCCTCTTGGATATTTCCAGCCTCTGAATGGTCTGATTGGACATTTATTGTACTTAGGCAGCCTTTAAAAATAGTGATGCAGGGGTCAGCCCTGTAACCTAGTGGTTAAGGGAGCCGGATCTCACATGACTGACTGCAATTTAAATCTCAACCTAGTGGCTTGAAAAGCAAACCAAGTACATGTGCATGCATTCTCCAAATTCCAGCAGAATTCCAGCAGATTAGGCTGTGACCATGACCTATAGGGGGGCTACTTTTTCTCTCTCTTTCTGGTGAGTACATGCATCCTCTGCCAATTAAATATATATATACATAGTTCCCAGGAGGAGAATGTAGGAGAAGGGAATGTGGCATGGCCATCCCTCCTGGGGTGTGAGTTCTTATTTTCCCTTTCACTGTCACTGTCTCTCTCTCAGGTGAGCACATGTGCCCTAAGGCAAAAACCTCTAAAAACAAAAATGGAGACATTTATGTCAATCCTGATTAAGCCAAGGAAGGCCATGGAAGAGGTGTTTTCTGGGCTAACATGCCTGATAATATGAGCTGTTATTCAGAGGACTCTTAAACATATATATTTAAATTAAAACCACCCTGAAAAATATAGATTCCTAGCCCCAACCTCAGATCAATGAGAATCACTGAGGATGGGATCTGGGCATTGGTATGTGTGCTTCTAAGTACAGCAAGAATTGAAGACCAATGAAATAGAGAGATGAAAGCAAGTTCTTGGCTATGTTTTCAGGGATTTCCAGGTCTCTGTCTCTTACTATAGGTGGTGCCATAACATTTGTAGGTGTGGACTAAGGGCCTAGGAAAGGGTTCATGCCCTGGAAGGAAGCTTCTTTGTCATTGACTCTGTTGTTAGGCAAATAGGCATTGCTACCTGGCAGGTAGACATATACACACCCACACTTCTTCCTCTCAAACTCTCTTCCTGGGTTGAAAGGCTCCAGCACTGGTTGCCTGCTTGGACACACGGGTACCAGTAGCCACAGGAACTGCTGTCCCCATGACCTCAACTTCCGACCTGTTCTCTAATATTTTCTCACTCATATTTTGCTTTCCTGTGTTAAAGTTTTCAGAATCAAGATGGAGCCATTGGAGGCCAGCAGATGGTATAGTGGTTATGTTGCTGGACTCTCACATGGCTGACCACAGTTCAAGTCCCAGAACTGGTGGCTTGAAACTCATTCTGGGCGCATGTGCATTCTTGCCCAAGTTCCCAGGAGGAGAATGTAGGAGAAGGGATTGTGGCATGGCCATCCCTCCTGGGGGGTGAGTTCTTATTTTCCCTTTCACGGTCACTGTCTCTCTCTCAGGTGAGCACATGTGCCCTAAGGCAAAAACCTCTAAAAACAAAAAAATGGAGACATTTATGTCAATCTTTATTAAGCCAAGGAAGGCCGTGGAAGAGGTGTTTTTTTTTTTTTTTTTTGGAGAGCTTTTCACTTTAGGGCACGTGCGCTCGCCAGACAGACAGAGAGAGACATAGAGACAGAAAGCGAGAAATCCCCCCCCAGGGGGGGTGGTCACGCCGCAATCCCGTCTCCTCCATTCTCCTCTCGGGCTCTTGGGCATGCACGCATACGTGCCCGGCGTGATTTTTTTAAGCCACCGGGTCTGGGACCGGAACCGCAGTCGACTACGTGGGAGTCCAGCGACATAGCCATTACGCTAACTGCTGGTTCCCTGGAAGAGGTGTTTTCTGGGCTAGCATGCCTGATAATATGAACTGTTATTCAGAAGACTCTTAAAACTCAACCTTAGAACACAACCTTGCATTTCACAAAGACCACTGTAGCCTGACAGAAGGACTGCTTCTGTGAAAACTTCTGCCCAGAGACTGCGTGTTCAGCCTTGAACTGACACTGCCCTTGTTACTGATCCTAGTAGGCAGGAATTATCCTAAAACAATCACTGTAATCCTGTTTCTCTTTCCCCTCCTACTTGTGGTTTTTGCCTTTTAAAACTGTCCAAGGATAACAAGACCTCTTTGAGCATGTTTGGGGTTACCTGAGTTATGTTCATCCTGACTGCAAGCTGAGTGCTGTTCTGACGTTTTGGATTAAAATAAACCTCTTTTTTTGAAAAAAAAAAAAAAAAAGATTTTATTACTTTTGTTGACACCAGTTGATTTGAAAGATACCTAATTTATGTTAGTGGTGTTAAAAACCTTTACATCTTAGGACCTCTGGGAAGATTCTAAGCCCTGTAGAAGCTATATCCTTCTTGTAGCATACAAAATGAATCCTAATTATTGAAGCCCATGTCCCAGTCCAATGTTGATTAAATTGACAATGACAGTTAGGTTAAAAGGTTTATGAGAGACACACTTTAAATGTATATACACAGGCTAATAGTGAAAAAATAGAGGGACCAGCAGTTGGCGTAATGGCTATGTCGCTGGACTCCCATGGAGTCGACCGTGATTTGAGTCTGGGACCTGGTGGCTTAAACTCACGCCGGGCACGTGTACATGCGTGCCCAAGATCCTGAGAGGAGAATGGAGGAGAAGGGACTGTGTCACGGTCATCCCCCCTGGAGGGGGGGTGATTTCTCGCTTTCTGTCTCTCTTTCTCTCTCTGTCTTTCCGGTGAGCACACGTGCCCTCTAGCAAAAACCTCTCAAAAAAACAACAAAGTAAAGAATAGAGGAAAAATGGCTCTGCAAACCCCGTCTAGAAAGCCGTCTCGGCCATCTTAAGGTATGAGAAAGTAGACTTCAGGCAAGGAGCATCCACAGG
This sequence comes from Tupaia belangeri chinensis, assembly GCF_000334495.1. Classification (NCBI taxonomy): domain Eukaryota; kingdom Metazoa; phylum Chordata; class Mammalia; order Scandentia; family Tupaiidae; genus Tupaia; species Tupaia belangeri. The sequence continues at coordinate 2,118,851 of NW_006159894.1, forward strand.
AGCGATCTCCCCTCACCACCCTTTCATCCCCTGCTCCTCTTCCTCATAACCCCCTCCACCACAACCTTGGTATTCAGTCCCTTAGACCCTGTGTGTGAGCTATAGCATGGGGACAGGACTGTCAGGGCAGGACAGTTAGGTTAGGTATCTGAGGTCTACTCCTCTGGGTGCTCCACAGACCCTGTGAGGGTCCCACAACTCCCCCTTACACTCTGGATTCTTCTCTCCCTCCCCCAGCACCATTTCCCCCTTTCTTCTTCTATCTTCCAGGCCTTTGGCATCATCTCATCTGAGGATATGGTTTTTACAAAAGTCATTGAGAATCTTTTCAGCTGGCCCCTAATTCTTAAGGCAATGAAGTGTGAAGATTGGCTACTCACTGGAAATTGGTATGAATAGGAAATACAGGGAATGAAATCCAAGTAACTACCTTAACGGTCAATCTACCATGTTCTTAAGTTTTCCCCAGGTACCCGCAATCAGTGCCGGCCATTTCTGCCTTGGGCTCCTCCAAGGTTGTCTCTGCAGAATGCTTGACTTTCTCTCTCCCACCCCAGCTTTTAACCTGCTTAAGGCACTCCTCAGTTTTCTCAGAGGCCTTCCAGCTCATCAGAAATCTTATGTTGGAGCCAGTTCTATAGTTCAGTGGTAGACTGCACTGCTCAAGAGAGCTGGATCCCATGTGGTTCGAATAACCAGGGCTTGTCAGCCTGAGACATGCCAATATCCAGTGGGCTGGAGGACTGGAAGAAGGAGATCATAGCATGACCAGACTCTGTGGAGGGTGCTCATTCCTCTTTCTTGATTACTCGCACATGTGTGTGCACAAATGTTATCCGGAATAAAGAAAAGAAAAATGAAAGAAAGAAGAAAGAAAGAGAAAGAGAGAGAGAGAAAGAAAGAAAAAAAAGAAAGAGAAGGAAAGAAAGAAAGAAAAAAGAAAAAAGAAGAAAGAAAGGAAGGAAGAAAGAGAAGAAAGAAAGAAAGAAAAAAGAAAAGAAAAAAAAGAGAGAGAAAGAAATCTTGTGTTGAGTTGAGGAGAATTATTATTCCCTCTGCTGCAGCATGTGGCTAGGAATTTGGCTTCAGGACCAAATCCACACTGGACATATTTGCTACATTGCTCCTCCTCTGTGCAGGGTGGTCTGCTTTAGGGAAGTGAGCAGCTCTCATTGAACAATCCAGACATACAAGAGGGTCTTGGAAAAGTGTATTATGAAAAAACTATGCATGGTTTCAAATTTTTTTTTTGCAACGAAACTGATTCATACTTTAATTCTATTTTCTGTGAACTTTTGAAATCCCATCTTACCCTGCCATTTCATGAGCTAGCACTGGTGGGTGGGCACATAGGAACTCACAAGTCCATGTGGTCCATGCACTACATGGGCACATGCATACCTGGTGCACTCTGGGAGGTCTCTGGATGTGAACCCAGAACGTCTTATGTGGGTCGGCCTCACAGAGCACTGCATTTTACCCCTGCTCCACTGGCCCCATGTGCCAACATTTTAGTTAATTTTTAAAAATTAGACATTGCTGGTAGAAATGTAAATTAGTGCAATGTTTCCAAAGGACAACTTATTTGTGAAGCCTTAGAAAAATTCATAGCTCTTTAAAGCAGTAGTTTTCTTTCTATAATTTTATTTTTTGGTAAAATTTTAGGTTGTGATGTAGCTCCAAGATTATTATGAGAAAGATTTTCATGACAATAGTCATTTTTCTAATCTTCTCTCCTTCCTTACTAACATAATCCCAGGTTTGTAGGGGGCAGGGATCAATGCACCCAGCTAAACACCTTTTCTGGACTCTTTGCAAGTAGGGATGACTGATGAGACGTAAGCAGATGTCACTAAGCTGCATCTCTAGGAAATGCTCTATGAGAGGAGTCAACTCGGTGACCAGCACCCTCTCACCTCTATCCAGCTTCATTCTACCTGGAATACCAATGGGCCATGGAGAAGACCATTACCCACTAAATCTATGTTAGTACTGCATCCTTTCAAAGTTTTTGTTATGTGAAAAAAAAAAAAAAACAATATCCCAATTTGTTTTAGTGACTGTCTTGATATTTGCAACTGAATATAACTCCTAACTCATAGACAATCTAAATGTCCAGAAGTAGGAACTTAATTAATAAATTATTATTTATCCACCCAATGAAATGCTATACAGCATTAAAAAATTATGAAGAATGGTGGTTTCAAATGATCTTTCTTTTCGTTATTTATTTACTTCTTCCATGAGTAAGAGAGGCAGAGACAGTTAGACAGATAGCATCCAAACAGGGTCTTGACAGCACGATCCACCCTCAGCTTACCCAGCCCCAGCTCATGGGCAACTGCATGTTTTGAATACTCATGGAGGTCTCTGTACACAAACTGGAAACCTTCTCATGTGAGTCAACCTCTTAGAGTGTTGCATTTTCCCACCGCACCACCACTCACCTTCTCAATATTAGGTTTTTGGAAAGTCATAATGCATTTTTGCATAGAAAAATACATCATAACTTTTCTAGTGATTCAATAGTAGTAATTTCAGAATGGCAAGTCTGGAGTGCTTTAAAGTTTTCTAAAATTGGAGCCAGTAGGTGGTATGGTGGTTAAGGTGTTGGATTCCCACATGGCTGACTACAGTTTGAGTCTTAAACCTGGCAGCTTGAAAATCATGTTGGGCATATATGCATGCGTACTCAGAATTCTGAGAGGAGAATGGAAGAGAAGGGATTGTGGTGTGGCCATCCCTCCTAGGGGGTGATTTTTCACTTTCTCTCTCTCTCTCTGTCTCTATCTGGTGAGCACAGATGCCTTATGGCAAAAAATACACACACACACACACACACACACACACACACACAAAGTTTTCTAAAAATTTTTTTGCTTGATTGTATTTAAAAATTTTTTTCCAATTAGTATTACTTGTATTAAAACAAATTAGGATGCCCTTGAAATAGGTTCTGATTCTAATCACTGAAAACACTTAATTGTGATTATATTAATTGTGAGTTTTCGGTCCTCCAAGGTAAAGTATCTTACCTGTGTCAGTGTTGGAGTGGTGGAGGCAGGAGTGGGAAGGGGACAGTGCGGTGGAGGTGGGGGACAACATGCCATAGGCTAAAAAATTACATAAAACTGGTTCCAAATTACTTCTAGTAGAGGACACCTCCCTTTGTTTACATTGAGTCTCTCATAGAATCCCAGGGTACATATACTGTTAACAGTTAACACGATGTGTACACGGAATATCAGACAGTCCAAAGTCTACAGGTTCCACAGAAGCCCAGGCTAACCTCCCTCTGAGACTTGGTGACCTATTCTCTCTCTGAAGTGCTAGTTCACTGGGACCCTTGCCCTGCGGCTGGTAGCACCTAGACTTGGGAAGACAGGCTGACCACACAGGGAGGTGTGTCACAGGACCTTTGTTTGGGGGACCCTCATACTGGCACATTGCAAACAAGCAGAGGTCACTGGGAAGAGGGCAGGGGGCCTCCAGCTACAGGGAGAGTAGCAGAGGATTAGAATAAAGGATAATATGGTTTTCATTATCAAAACTCTACTGTCCTATCCCCATTAAATCCTGCATTTTGCAGCCTTCTCCTTTGCTCTTAATGGCTGTCAGCCCTGTGATGGGACTTTCAACTCAAATGGGGACTTGACTGGCCCTTCAGGGATGCCAGCATGGAGGGTCTCTATTGAGTTTGGCTCAAAGTGATTTTCCTCTGAGGGAGCCAATTTGGCTTCATAGAATCTGCTTTGAGAGGTGGGATTTCCAAGTGCTCCGTGTAAGGGACAAAATTTCAGAACCCCCTTTGCACTGACGCAGCAAAAGAAGGTTCTTCTTGTGCCTTGTTGGGTCTCCTAAATTTCCATGCCATCCCTACTCTGTGTCAGGGCCAAGGTCTGCCAGCTCCTCCTTGCTTTCTATTTGGCATATCCCCTTTGACTTTCTCTCTTCCCTCTCGTCATTGTCCTCTGACTCAGAATCTCCCCTCCTCACTCAGTCCTGCAGTGCTCCACATGGCTTTAAGCATTTCAGAGCACTCCTTTTCTGCTCTGAATGCTCTAAGTGAACCTATGTTCCTTGAACTCCCTGTTCCACACAGAGCGGAATCCACCCAATGTTTCTTTTTATCCTTTACCTTCTCCTCAAGAACACCATACTCTATCTCTGGCACATGTATTAAGTACCTTAATTCTGACACAGCCCTGTGTGCTAGGTACTTCAAAAAACCCCATTTGTTAGATAAGAATATTGACTCTTGGCAAGAGCCTTGCCTGAGGTCCCCCTGTGTGGAAGGTGACAGGTCCGGGATGGATTCCAGCAATGGCAGCCTGATCCTGCCACAGCACTGGTTCTGTGGTTCTTTTCTCTGAGGAGCCTGGATTGAAATCTTTATTTTTGTTTATTAATTTTATCTTTATTTTTATTGCCAGAGGGTGCAAGCACTCACCAGAGAGAGAGAAAGAGAGGAAAAGAGAGAGAGAGAGAACCCCAATGGGGCATGGTCACACCACAATCCTTCTACATTCATCTGTCTCTCATCAGGAATTCTGGGAACACTCAGGCCCAGCATGTTTTCCAAGCCACTGGACCAGGACTCAAATGGAGGGGATTTGGGATCTGGCTCCTAATGCGCACTACTAACCACTGTGTTATGGGGCCAGTCCTTTATTCTTAATTTTATTTATAATCCATTCATTTGTTTTCACATGAGAGAGACAGAAATAAAGATAGACTGGATGCTCAACAGGGTTTTGACACCACTATCTACCTCCAGCTTCAGCCAGCCCCAGATCATGGGCAGGTGAGTGATCCTTGTGCTCAGGAGGTGTCTGGACTCAAACCTGGGACCTTCTCATGTGGGTGAGCCTCACAGAATATCATTGTGGTTTATGTCTGTGCCACCTTTCAGCCCCTGTATCGTCATTTTAATTTTTTAATTGCCAGAGGGCACATGCACTCATGTATATGTGCATGTGTGTGTGTGTGTGTGTGTGTGTGAGAGAGAGAGAGAGAGAGAGAGAGAGAGAAGAGAGAAAGCTGGGCCCCATAGGATATGGTCATGCCTAAATCCTTCCTTCTTGCACTAGGATTTGGGGCATGTGCACACATGTGTCCACAATGTTCCTCAAGCCTCTGGCACTGGGATTCCAACTGTGGTTGGGATCCCATGTGGGATCCAGTTCTCTTAACCACTGAGCTATAGGATAGGCCTGGCCTTGTATGTAAACACCAGATCCTATCATTCAGAGGTCTTAGTAGTTTTTGTGGTGCCTCAAGGCACTCCTGTCTGCAGGACACACTGCTGTGGAGTGCTTTGGGGCTGGGGTTTAGACCAATAGCATGAAGCCTTGATCTCACAGATCCACCCTGCTGCGGTCAGCAAATCTCAGGACTGCGCAACATTCCTGTTCTTGGTTGATGCTACACCCGGTGCTGGGTGCACTTGAGTTTCAGCCGAACATTTCAAAAAGAGATTTAAAATTTTCTACTCTAGGGAGTAAAGTAGAGGAGATCAGAAGATAAAGTATTTAACTTGCTCAAACATCCCTCTGTAGATGAAGACATTTAATCAGGTTCGTTTGTTATTTTATAATTTTTAGTGGTCAGTCAGTGAAGAAGGGTTAGCCATGAAGGATGCCATTAAAACTTTTTTTATGTAAGTAAAATTCACCTAATATGAAATTAACCATTTTAGGAGCAACAGTAAGGTGCTGCTGAAGCAAAGCTAGACCCATATGGAAGGTCTCAGTTTCTGTTCTTGGATCAACCTGTACATGCTGGGTGCACGTGCCCATGATCCTGGCTGGCTGGGGAAGCTGGGGGACTGTGGTTCAAGGAGGTGAAGGTGCTTGTCTTTCTGTCATTCGCTCTTATGAAAGATATAAATAAACTTAAAATAATTACTTATCCTTAAGTGTACAATCCAATGGTACTTACTACATTCCGTGTTGAGCAAGCGGCATTGCTACATAGTTCTGAGCATCTTTTATCTCCCCGAAAGAAAAGCCTGTATTCATCAAGAAACTATTCCCTATTCTGCCTCCTCTCGGCTCCTGGCAATCACCCGCTGCATTCTATGTTTCATATAAATGGAATTATATAACATGCGACCTTTCGTGTTCAACTTTGTTCACTTAGCATATTTTTGAGTTTCATTGATGTTGTAGCATGTGTCAGAATTTCCTTCCTCTTTATACCTGAATAAGATCCTATTGCAGGGCCAGAAGATGACATGGAGGTGAAAGCGGCTGGATCCTACATGGCCAACTGCACAGTTCAAGTCCCCGGCCTGGCAGCTTGAAAAACACACCTGACTCATGTGTCGATGTACCCCAAATCTCAAGGAGACAATGTATTGTACAGATACACCACCTGTTGCTTATCCAACAGACACTTAGGTTGTTTCCGCCATTGGGCTATTGTGGAGGGGACAGTGCTGCCTTGAACATTTGCTTATCTGTTTTTGATTCCTCTGGGCATATACTAGAAGTGGAATTGCTAAGTCATAGAGTAATTTCTCCATTTACTTTTGAAGAATCTATTAGCAGCCTCATTTCAAAAGCTAGGAATCCGAGTCTCACAGAAATTAGGAGTTGTCGAAAGTCACGTGGACAAGCAAGTGACAGAGTTGGCATCAGGGGCCTGAGCTCACCCTGCTGCCATCCTAAGGACCTGATGCCGACACCATCGTTTATTCACTCACCAAACCTCAGTGAGGGCCAGAGCAACCTTTAATAACTCTCAGGGAGGCGCTTTCTAATGCAGGAACTCGAGACAACACAGCAAGAGGGCTATTTTTAATCACTCATCAACGGGACTGGTTTCTTACGGGTTCCATTAAGCGAAGGCTCTATGCTGAACTCGTCCCGGTGTTTGAGCTTCTCTGGGGAACATGAAGCCTATTCTCCAGACACAAAGGCTCACTCTCTTCGGCTCCTTGGCTCTAATGCCTTTCACCGCTGCATTTCTTGACTGCCCCTAGAGTGAAGGAAGGACGGATTTGGTTCTCAAGTTCTGACCGGATTGCGGAGTCTGTCAGTCACTGCCAAAGGGAACGCGTTGACGACGGTGCGCGCTTAAAGGGTTAAAAGCAGGGCCAGGAAGACTAGAGAGTGGGCCCCAGCTTTAGCTCCTGCCTAATTGGGGGTGGCGCAGATTAAGAGAAGAAAGAAAGGGAGACGGGGTGTCTGCGTAGAGAATCTTGTTTTTCAGCGGTTGCTAGGTGAATGTTTCTATGCAAAGGTAAATTCCAAGGTCTGCCCTCAACTCTGCTTACCGGAGGAGCATTTTCTGTACACAACGGAGATATCCCAAGGCTCTAGGGGAGAGAAGGGTTAGAAAACAGACGTGGCTCCGCCCGCCTCCCTCCTCCGATCCTTCTTCTCTGCCGGGTCCGCTGACCCGATTAATCAGAAGCCTGCAAAGACCAGCGAGGAGAGCTCGCAGGCTAATCTCAGCTCCGCGCCCACGCGAGGACAGACTCCCCCGCCCCGCGCTGGGTCACCGAGACGCGCTGGGCGAGCTCCGCTGGGCGGTGGAAAATTCCATGCGCCCGGCCGCTGCCCCTCTGCAGAGGCGGGGGGCGGG
>NW_006159894.1:2127367-2145011 GCF_000334495.1 Tupaia belangeri chinensis
TGCCCCGGGCGGCTGCCCCTCTGCGGCGGCGGGGGCTGGCGGGCCGCACTGAGTTCCGCCCACAGGCCCGCAGACCACCGGCGGCTCCAGGAAGAGCTTGCCACCGAAATGGTCTCGATTTCTCAGCGCTCTTCCATAAGACACCGTGCGACAAGTTGTTCCCCTTGTTCTCCGCGAGAGAAGCTCTTGGGACAAACCAAAAAGAACCAGGCGGTGCCTGTATCGTTGTAGGGGGTGGGCTGCAGAGGGGACACCGGTGGTGGCATTGTCCCCTTGCGTTGTTTGCGTGTATGAAGCACGGAGAGACCACGGTCCCCAGCCCCCGCCATGCCGACCCAACTGTAAATCCCGCCTGGAATTGGCGCACAAGTTCCCCCAGGGGCTGCGCAACGCAAAAGGTGTGGGCACCTTTCGGAACCACCGCCCGTAACCACTGCGCTGCAGTAGTGGCGGGTGGGTCCTAGAGCGCAAAGGGTAGCGATTAGCAAAGGTGCACACCTGAAGGTGCAGAGGGTGACCCAGACCGGCACCCAACCTAACCCAACAGGCCCAGCGCATGAGTCAGAGTCGCCCAGACAATTTCAGGGCCACGGAGGAGAAGACGCAGCGCTCCGTCTGCGCGGAAGGCCGGGAGGCTAAGGAGTCAGCGGGACGGGAAGGGGCGGTGCCCGGAGCCTGCCTTCCTGGGCCTCCGTGAGGGCCTCTGGGCAGGCAGGCCACTGCGTTTCCAGGAAGCTAGGCTTTATCCTTCTTAACGCCAAAGGTATTATGGCCTAAGTCCCCATTATTTCAGGGGATCCAGACCAGTTTCTGCTACTTGCAATATGAAAGACCCTGGTGAACACATCCAAAATTTAGAGCTCAGCCTTGTCCGACAGCATTTCTGCAAAAATCTTCCAATGGCTTCAGGATTGGAGGACAAGGGGCCCTAAGCCATCTGAGGCAATGGGGAAAGAAAGGGAAAAACACAGTGGTTTCTTCTTAAAGCAAAAGGGAAGTTTCGGGAAGGATCTATGGAACGCTGAAGGGGGAGATAACACCAGTCAAAAGCTCTGAGGAACCCCAGAGAGGAGACAGGAGACCTGGTCCCCACCTTCTGACAGACAAAGCCCAGCAAGGGCAACTGCTTCGCACCAGGAGACCAGTATCTGTTTTTTTGTAACCCAGTTTGAGACTGCTCAGTTAGCACTCAGGCAGGATCAGGGCGAGAAAAATGGTATGTCAGTTCAGAACATCTCACCATGCCTTGCCATTCAGAATTCTTTGCAGTGCAGTGGGCCCCTTTAGAATCTGTTCAGAAGGGCCCCTGCGGAGGGTTCCTGCCTCCCCACCTGGGGGATTAAGACTCTGTCCCAGCCCTGGGCTTCCAGCTCTAAAATCACCTTTGATCTCGCTGGACCGGCCTGAACAAATTCTGTAACCTTCAGGGACTCAGCGACGTCCTTCCCAGGCTCAGTAAACTCAACCCCAGGTGCTCATTCCTCAGGTAGGCGGGAGCCAGGCTGCTCTGGGGCAACAGGCAGAGAGGGAGAGATTGCCCTCTACTTCCTTCACATAGGTTTTATTTATTTATTCAGTTTCTTGAGTAATGTAGCATACGGCTCTACCAGTCAATTAGAAAATATTACTGGGTGAAAAGTGTCCTTTCCCATCTGCCCAATCCTATCCCCCACCCCAAAGAAGTAGCTGCTGTTATTAATTTGTTGTCTATCATTCTAGAGATTTTCATTTTTGCACATACACAAGCAAATAGAATATATATTCTTCCCCTACTTCCAGCTTTCTTTTCTGTATGTTATTTTGTAACTATCATATACCTAATTCTTACTTCCAACTTTTCTCTACTTGATTGCTAATACACGATACAGTGTTCCTTAGCTGGCTGTTTTTAGTCAACAATGTATCTTAGAGATCTTTTCATCATGGTACATAGGGCATGTCTTCATTCTTTTTTACCGATGTTTATTGTCTAAAATGTGCCCCAGCAGTCCCCTATAGATGACCATTTATTTAGAGTCTTTTGCTTTCAACAGTACTGTCGTGGATAACATTGCAATTCTCTTAGTACGATTATGCTTATGCATAAGGCAAATTCCTACAAGTGTAACTGTTGAACCAAATGGTAAACATATCTCTAATGTGGACAGATGTTGCCAAGTTACCCTCTGCAGGGGGTATGCCAATTTGTGCTCCCAGTGGAAAGTCAGAGAACATGCCTATGTTCTAGAGCTTACTAGCAAAGTGGATCTTCAAATTTTTAGATTTTTGCCATTCTTGATAAAATTTTAACAGATAGTTTAATTTATATATTTCTTATGATGATTGACACTGTGCATTTTTTTCTGTTTGAAAACCGTGTATATTTCCTGTTCACATCCATGCACATGTTTCTATTGTTAGTCTTTTGTCTCATCAATTTTCAAGAGCGTCTTCTACATTAAGGAAATGAACCCTTTGCCTGTGTTATATTGGGCCATCCTGTATGCACCTGTGTACTCAGGAAGGTCTCTCAATAACCAGGAATTTTTCCATGTGAATTTCCTCAAGGAGCATCGTGTTTACCTCTGTGCCACTGTCTGAGTCCTCTGTTAGCTTTTTTTTTTAATTAAATAAAACTATTTATTAAGTTTATTTATTTAACTCTTCCATGAGAGAGAGATATAGGCGCCCCTCACTGAGACTCCATGCATGACAGTCTCAGCTGACCTGGATTATTAGACATGCATGTACATGGACCTGGCATGCTCTGAGACATCCTGGGACTTGAACCCAGCACTTTTCCATGAGGATCTAGTTGTGCTACCACTGTACCATCACCAGGGCCCTCTTTTTAATTGTAGTTATTTTGTATGATTTCATTATGTATCCCTGACTTAGTACTTTCTACCTTAAGTTATTAGTTTTACCTCTTAATTATGACAGTTTAAGTCCATTTACTCCCTCCCATATTTTGGGATGTAATTGTTGTATAATTTTACCTCCATGTGTCATAAAATACAGACATTATTATCTGTTTTGCTTCAAACAGAAATTATTATTTTTTTCTTTTCCCACATATTTATTCTTTGCAGGGCCGGTTGTTTCTTTCTGAAGTTCTATCTGGAAACATTTTTCTTCACCTTGAAAAAAATGTCCTATAATATTTCATGTAGTATTTTTCCACTGGGAATAAAGGATCTCTCTCTCTCTTTTTCTCTCTATTTAAAAATAAAATTGCCTGAATATACCTTCATTTTGCTTCTAAAGAAAAAGTTTCTTTAGAAACTTTTGCTGTATATAACATTGTAGTTTCATTTATTTTCTTTTAGTGTTTTTAAGCTACTCCATTGTTTTTGACTCTGAAGGTTTTTATTGAAAATGTCAACTATCAGTCTTACTATTACTCACTAAGGATAATGTACATTGCTTTTTCTTTTCCTTTTTTTAGATTTTTGCAATTGGGCATGTGCACTTGCTAGATAAAAACAGCGACAGTGAGATGGAAAGTGAGAAATCTCTCCCTAGGAGGGATGGCCATGCCTCAGTTTCTTCTCCTCCATTCTCCTTTTGGAATTTTGGGTGTGCACACACATGTGCCCAGTGTGATTTTCAAGCTTCCAGGTTTGGGACTTGAACTACAGTGGGCCATGTTGGAATCCAGCGCCTTAACCACCATGCTCCCTGCTAACCCCTGTACATTGGTTTTTCTAGCTGCCTTTTAGATCTTCTCTTTGTCTTTGATCTTCAACTGTTTAACTCAGATGTGTCTTTCTGTGTGTGTGTGGTTTTTTTTTTTTTCTCTTTATTTCTCTTCCTTGGAGTTCACTGATACTGTAGATCAATGAATTGATGTCTTTCATATGATGATATGATATTCTTGGCCATTATCTTTACAATAATTGCTTTGTTCTTATCACTTTCCCTTCCCTTTGATTCCAGTAATACATAAATTAGATCTTTTTAACTGTGTCCCATATATCACTCATGTCCTATTCTGTTCTTTCTGTTCTGTTCTTTCTCTGTGTGCTTTATATTGGCTATTTCTATTTATTAATCCTGTCTTCTGCTATATATAGTTTTTTTTAAAAAAATAACTAGTTCTTAATTTCACCTATAGTATTTTTAGTTGTATAATGTCCACTTGATTACCTTCATGGATTTTAATGATTTTCTTTAACATATTTGTTATATTTTTTCAAAATGATAAAGTTTCCAGATATTATCTTCTACCAGTAGGATTGTCTTTTCTTTCTCTTAGGCAGATAAGGTTAAGAGAGGATCATTTTAGGGCTAACAGATGGCGTGGTGGTTAAGGCACTGGACTCCTACAGTTCGAGTCCCAGACCTGGTAGCTGAAAATCACGCTAAGAGCGTGTGTATGTATGTCCAAAATCCCAAGAGGAGAATAGAGGAGAAAGGATTGAGGCATGGCCATCCCTCCTGGGGAGGGGGTGCTTTCTCACTTTCCCTGTCTCTGTCTCTCTCGAGTGAGCACATGCACTCTATGGCAAAAACCTAAAAAAAAAAGAAAAGAAAAGAAAAGAGAGATTCATTCTAACGTAGTCAGGGGCTGAGTTGGGCTGGGGCTGGGTTCTTCTTTGGTGAGATGCATTCTACCTCTAGTTTGCACTTTAAGCCTCACCTTTTGGAGGTTAGGAACTAAACAATCATCTCAAGCAGGTTAAAATTTGGCAAATGTCTTGAGAGGAAGATTGCTAGTGTATTTTGTAAACCTTTACCTCAGATGAGACTTGTTTCCTAAGCACCTGTAAGACTGAAAGATATTTTACTCTGACTTTTTGACCTTGCTGGTTTGCCTCCTAGACACTACAGAATTGAGCAGATGTCTCATGGGAAAATTAACCTTGTGGTTTGGGCTCCTCTGATTTTGAATCCATTGTACTAGCTGGCCCTCATTGCTTCCTCAAAAAGCTTTCCTGGTTTCTCTTCCCATGTAGAGCCGCTCTGTTTGAGACCAGCTGATCATCAGCCCACATCCAGGTGGCGATGATAGCTCAGCTGGGAGGAGCTCTTCTTCCTCTGAAACTTCTGTTTATCTGTTTCCATGGTTCTCCGCTGTCTTAAAAATAGGATTATTTCTGTTTTATTTAGTTGTTATAAAGAAGATTTTGGTTTTACTGGCAGCTACCTGGAAGCCCAAGTAGTCTGGTTTGCAATTTTTCATTTATTTTTTTTAATCTCAAGTGAAATTGATTTAGGAGTTTTTTGTATGCTAGGTATGTGAGCTTTTGGTATAATGCTGATTTCATAAAGAACATTTGAACATTTTTCTCTCTCTCCTTTTAATGTTTGAAAAGCCACTATTATTATTCCCGAAAATTAAAATATGCACGAATCAAGCCATTTAAAGAGGGCAAAAGGGTGTACTATAAAAATCTGGCACAGTTTAATTACCATTGGAGTTATTGCTCTCTAATCAGAAATGAACTTGGTCTGAAACTTTTATTGGCAGAGAGAAATCTTTGGTCAAATTTACTTGTTCTCCTATGGGCATTAGTTTATTAGATTTTCTATCTCTTTTGCAGTCAATTTTTAAAAATAATATTTTCTTCTGTAGTACTGTCTAATGTAAATACAATACAAGCTATATATATAAAATTTAAATTTTTCTAGTAGCCATATTTAAAAAATAAATAAAAGCCAGTAAAATTTTGTTTAATGATATTTTGTGTAGCCATAATAAATAATCTAAAGTAGTAACAAGTCACTGATATGAGGGATTATCAATTAAAATTATTAATGAAATATTTTATTTGTTTTGTCCGTCTTCAAAGTTTAGTGTGCATTTTACATTACAACACAACTGAGGTTCGACTAGCCTCATTCTCAGTACTCATTTCCTCATTTGGCTAGTGGCTACCATGTCAGATATCTTGGTTCTAAAAAGTTGTCCTTTTCATCAATGTATCTGAAAATTTATATTTATAACATTGGAAAAAATACTTCTACATGATTTAGTTTTCATGGAGTCTCATTGTTTGGATTTATATATATACTTTTTAATTGCTAGAGGGCATGCTTTCTAGGGAGAGTGAGAATTCTCCAAATGACATGTGGTCATGCCATGATACCCTTTCCTCCATCTCTTCTTCCCGTCAGGATTTTAGGCATGCATGCACACGCACCTAGTATGTTTTTTGAACTGCCAAGGCAGAGGTTTGAACTGCAGTCAGCCATGTGGTATCCAGCACACAATGGACAGTATTCAACCACTGTGCTACAGGGCTAGCCTTATAATCTCACTTTATATATTTGTTCTTTCTTTCTTATTCTTTATTTTATTGGCCATAAGTTTATATATTTTATTGTTATTTTGTGTTTCAGAGAAAGAGCTTTTGAATTATTAATTAGTTCCATAGTCTTCTATTTTATGATGATTATATTCACATTTATGATTATTAATTTATTCAGCTGTTCTATCCTTCAGTTTATTTGATTACCTTTTTCTAACTTATTAATTATTTTGCTTTATTTTTATTTTTTACTCTTACTAATTGAAGCACATAAAGCTGTCTATTTTTACCAAACATTTGCTTTAGCTGTATTACCATAGATACCAATGGTAATGTTTTCCTCATTACCACATTTTGTCATTTGGTATTAATGTGTGTGTATATATATATACACACATGCGTATATTAGTTTATGTGGGCTTCTTGGAGAGAAAATGAGAAAGCATCCCCCAGATGGGATGGCCATGTTGCAACCCCTTCTCCTCTATCCTCCTCCTGGGATTTTGGGCATGCATGTACATGCCCCCCTGGCATGTTTTTCAAGCCATCAGGTCTGGGACTTGAATGGCCCAGTCCATGGGATCCAGCTGCCCCATTACCATGTCCACTATCTGGTCTTAATGTTTATATTTTTCTTTGATTTAACACTTGTTTAAAGTGTTTAAAAACAGATAGTAAGGGCTTTGGATTTTCTGATTTTTAACATTAATATCTGTATCATCATTTAAGAAAGTTTTCTGTTTTGTTTTTGTTTTTCTGAAAATTTTGAGGTTTGTCTTGTGACTACTTGAAAAGATTCATTGTTAGCGTGCTATGGTTTGGGTATGTCCTTCAAAGTTCACGTGTTGCAAAAGTAATCACCAGTGCAACAATGTTGAGATGCGGGACTGAGGCAGAAGAAAGCTAGAAAATAGAAGGGGGTCAAGGGGCTGGAGCATCTGCCTCTGTGGCTAGATATAAAAAACTGTCAGGGCAGGACATTCCTCACTGGAGCTAAGGTAGGAAGAATGTTTTCAGTGGAGGATGTCTAGCTGATAGCCAGTGAGATAAGTCAGTGGGCCCAGTCATACCTATAGAACTAATGAGATGGGATTTCGACCCCTGAAGACCCTCTGCCCAGACTTCACCCTCCTGCTCCCCAGTCTAGCCAGGAGCCAGATTTAACTCCAAAAACTAGGGGGAAAAAACATATAATCCATCGGATGACTGGAAACCATAGCAGAGGCACAAGAGATATGAGAATGTAAGAAAATATCTCTTCTCTAAGAGAATTCACAGAGGATACAAGGGAATTCATGGAAATATCAGATAAAGAATTTAAAATATTCATAGTGACAAAGCTAACAGTGATGTAAAAAAATAGAGACAACAAACTGCAGAAGATGCAGGAGAAAAGAGACACAGATTTCCAGGAGGTGAGGAAGTTCTTGCATGATCTGAAAGGGGAGATACACATCATAAAAAAGAATCAAACGGAATTGTTAGAGATGAAGGCTGTAATACAGGAAATCAAAAATTCCATTGAACATATCAAAAGCAGATTAGAGGGTGCAGAAGATTGAACCTCAGATATAGAAGATAGAACCTCTGGCCTAGAAAAGTTCACCAAAAAGCCTGAGAAAACAATCCCCCAAAATGAGAATAACATACAAACAGTACTAGATATACCATTAAACACCCAACATCTAGATCATTTGTATCCCAAAAGGTGAAGAAACTAATAAGGGTATGAATAATCTGGGACCTGCAATTAGTGTAATGGCTATGTCGTTGGACTCCCCTGTAGTTGACTGCAGTTTGAGTCCTGGACCCGGTGGCTTAAACTCATGCCGGGCGCATGTATGTGCATGCCCAAAATCCTGAGAGGAGAAAGGAGAAGAGATTGCGGCATGGCCATCCCCCTTGGGGGGTGATTTCTCACTTTCTGTCTCTCTCTGGTCAAATAAAAAAAAAAAAAGGATATGGATAACTTCTTCTATATAACACTGGAAAAAAAACACAAAACTTTCCAAACCTAGAGAGGCGCTCAAATATCCAGACCCAAGACATACAAAGGACCTCACATAGAATCGACCCAAGAAAATCTTCCCTGAGGCACATCATAGCCAGATTGACCAAAACCCCAGACAGAAACAAGATACTAAAATAGACAAGAGAGAAACATCAAGTTACTTTTGGAAACAATGCAAGCAAGGAAAAAATGGGAAAAGATATTCAAAGTGTTAAGTGAAAAACAATTTCAACTGAGAATACTATACCCAGCAAGATTATCTGTCATATGGGGAAAAAAGACAAAAACACTCTCAGATAAACAAAATCTGAAAGAATTACCAATACCAGATCAGCTCTCCATGAAGTGCCGAAGAGAGTGCTACACCAGGAAAACTAAAGTCGGACGCACAGAAACAAGAATGCAAAAAACAACCAAGAGAATGGCCAGTCTAATGGTAGGGACAAGTCTGGAGTTGAATGTTAACTTTCAGAGTTTAAATGGAAAGATCAGACCACAGTAACACTGCAAATTCAATAGAAGGAGAGGTTAATTATGGGAATCTGAACTAGTGAAATATAGAGTTTTTTTACTTTAGACTAAAACATTTTTGTCTTCTCTTGAGCTGTTAATAGGTTCATCTACCTACTATTTGAACTGAATCCTAACATTTTCTTGGCATTAAGTTTTAAGCAAATTTCTCTGAACAGTTTTTGATTTTGATCTATTAAAACGAAAACTTTTTTTGAAATTAAAAATGCATTAAAAATACCTATTAACACCTATTTAATGACTGAAGTAAGCTGTATAGCCCCCAACAAGGTGCTAAATAGTATGTTCACTTTACTTACTGAGGTTTACACCTAAAGTCAGATATGAGTTCATAAATATGTATATATCAGCTGTGCTTGCTATTAAAATGTTTAAATTAATTAAGATCTTTAGTGAATCAATAAAATGTGAAAAAAAAAGGCATGGAAAACAATTGTACATAACAGAGACAGTGTGGGAGGAGGGGGAGTTGGCAGAGGGTCAAAAGTAGGGAGCCAAGGGGGGGAAAAAAAAGCAAAATTTATAAGAAACAAGAAATAGAAAATTATTTGTTTATGATAAATGTATGGTAATATTCTTGATTGAGCCAATATACAATGTATACTGGATGGGAAAATCTCATTTTGTATACTCTATTGATGCACAGTGAATGACAGTAAATAAATAAATTAATTTAAAGAACAAAAACAAAGAAACAAAAAATAACTAATGAGATGAATCAGTGAGCCCAACCACATTTGATATATAGTCAACAGGATGAAAGCAATTAGCGGGCCTAGTCAATGATCAACTGGTTAAGGAATTATAAGCCCCTTGGAGAGTAATTGCAGGGGCCTCTGAGCTGCTCTTTCACTCTTGCACTTGGACCCACTTCTACCTCTTAGGAGTGTACTTTTATTTTTGTGCAATAAACTATCCTTTACAACTATTAGTATATTTCATTCAATTCTTTGTCTGAAACACCAACAACCTGGATAGCCCTGTGGCAACAGTACCTTTAAAAGATAATTAATGCCATTATTGAGGAGTGGGTTAGTTGTTACAGAAATGAGTTCCCAATAAAAGGATGAGCTCTGCCCCCTTTCTCTCTCTTTGCCCTTCTGCCATGTAGTAAGACCCTCATCAGATCTGTGCCCCACAACCTTGAACTTCCCAGAATTCAGAACTGTTGGAAATAAATATCTGTTCTTTATAAATTTCCCAGTCTCAGGTATTCTGTTACAGCAGCACAAAACAGACTAAGACAATTATGTAACTTGGGCCAGCAAGTGGTATGGAGTTAAAGATCTGGATCCGATCTGGCCCAGGCCTGACACTGTGCACAAATCCAAGAGGAGAATGGAGGAGAAAGGATTGCGGCATGACCATCTCCTCTGAGGGGTGATTTCTCACTTTCCCTCTCTCTCTCTGGCTCTTTCTGGTGAGAACATACAACCTACAGAAAAAAACAAAAGGCAATATGTAACTTAGTTCTCCTTTACCTTTGTTATTTTTTCCCCACTTGTCTTGAAAGCTTTGAAGAGTTTTTTCTTTGTCTTTGGTATTCTATAATTCTATGATGTATCTAAGTATGCATTTAATGTCATTATCCTTCTTAGGTTTTGGTGTACTTCTTTAACAGACAGTTTGTATCTTACTCTGGTATTGAAGAGTTATCAATCATTCTTTCTTTGAATGTTGACCAATTCTTTCTGTAGCAGGACAAAAATATTGACCAACTATTTTTGTATTGGAACTCCTCTTTTACATATATCAGTATTTCCTTTCAAATCTCTATGTTTCTTAACATATCTTTCATATTTTCCAACTCTTTAATTTTTTGAAGATGTAGAGTAATTCCTTCAAATCCTCCATTTCATTAATACTGTCTTCATCCATGGTGAATATACTATTCCTTACATCAATTGTGTTTTCTGATTGAAAATTTATGTTTCTTTTCTCAAATTTCTATTTGGTACTTTGAAAATATTCATTCTTTTCTTACAGAATATTTTTCTTCCTTTATACATTTAAACATGTTAAATATCTCTTTTGTGTTGTCCTATTATCTTTTATTTTGATAGGCAAATTTTTCTGAATCCATGGATTTTTTTCCCTTGCTGTGATTCATTTCCTCATGCAGTTTGTTATTTCTGCCTATGTAGTGTGACTCAGGTTTTTATGGTAAATTCCTCTTCCCTGGGTTTAGGGACCACCTTACAGACCAGATTAGTATTTTTCTCTTCCACATCTCTTGTGCATTTCTTGAGTTCTGAACTACTTTAACATTGATTTCTGTGGCTTGAGGCAACTGTTGTAAGTAGGTGGTGTGAATTCACACTCCTTGACAGTGCTGACCTAGGTTTTGATTTCTAGTATTTTTCTCTTTTTTCTTCCCCAAAGTTGCAAGCTAGTTTGTGACTTCTCAGGCAGAATTTCCCTAATCCTATGTTTTTTTTTTGTCTCAAGACAGAAGAAGTGTTTTATGTCTCCTCGCCTCACGTTTTAGCCCCACTCTTCCTCTGAAGGCACTAGTCTGGCCCAGGCTTTTATGTCCATGTGGACACTAAATCTGCAACTCCCAGCCTATATCAAGGACTAGTTTCCCATGATTCCTTCATCTTGAACTCTTGCCATCACAGTTGTTTTTCTTGCCTTAGAGCTTGACTATAAAAAAAAAAAAAAATTCTTGTTAAGCTTTATTGAGATTTTAGTCATTTTTTAAAGGAGTGAGGGATTTACCAATATAATGGCCAGAACTCCATAAATATGATTTGAATAGAAAATTATTTGAATTAAAATAAAAAAGTTGTCTGAATTTCCAAGATAGTCTGGACACTAAAGAAATTTTACTTGAGGCAGAGACTTGGGCCAATTTCCTTTATTCCCTGAGGTTACATGTTTGTTCTGTTTTGTCATCAGGGGTACTTCTGTGGAAAAGTTTCAGAGGCACTGCCCTGAGGTGACCTTGACTGCTAAGATGGAAACCACTCCGTGGGCAAATCCCCTGACATAAATTACCCACCCGCTGCTTGAGAGCACTTGCCTACTCAGTGGTCTGTGGCTGTTGTTTTGCACAGGCCTGGCCTAAAACATCAGGCAGAGGATCTTTAAAAATTATTGTTATATGACAAAAAGCTACAACACTACAAAAGACTATAAAGTGGAAAGAAAAAAAGACGTGGTCAGTCATTCCTCCCTGTCCCTCCTGTTCCCATAGATCCCTACTGCTAATAGCTATGGACCTTTCCAGAAATGTTGTATGTGTAGATACAGACATTTTTCTTTTTAAAACAAATAGGATCATAGTACACACCTAATCCAAAATCTGAAATGCTCCAAAATCCAACAAATTTGGAGTACGACATGATGCCACAACTGGAAAATTCTGCAACTGACTTGATGTGCTGGTCACAGTTAAAACACTGCAATACAAAAATATTGTATAAAATTACCTTCGGGCTATGCATATAAGATACATATGAAACAAAAAGTTTTGTGTTTCAACATGTGTACTATTCCAAAGATATCTCATTATGTATATGAAATTATCTTAAAATTCAAAGAAATCTGAAAGGTAAAATGCTTCTGCTCCAAACATTTCAGATAAGGGATACTCAACCCATATATGTGCTCTGCAGACTTTTTTTTTTTTTTTTAAATCAATATATTTTGCTTGTTTTTTAATTGCAAGAGGATACATGAGCTTCTCAGAGAGAAACAGAGAGACACAGAGAGAGAAGAATGGAGGGAGAAAGCAGTTCCAGTGGAGTATGGTCATGCTGTATTCCTTCTCCTTCATTTCTTCATCTTCATGAGACTCTGGACCTGCATGCACATACAAGCCCAGTGTTTTTGTTTGTTTGTTTTCTGTTTTGGTTGCTGTTCAAGCTGCTGGGGCCAGGATTTGAAACATGATCATCCATATGGGAACCATATTCTTTAACTATTAAGCTATAGCATATTGGCCTGGCCCTCAACACATTCTGAATATCTTTCCATATCAACTCATATACCTTTATCTTATTTTTTAGCAGCTCTAGCAAAGCTTCCATACAATGAGCGAGCCTTCATTAATTGACATTGGTTTATTTCCTGTAATTTCCAACAACACTTTAGGAAGCACACTTGTGCAGACACCTTTTTGTAAGTGGGTAAGCAGCTCTGTAGGATAAATGCCAGACCAAACGGTTACACCTTTAAACTAGGTGGACAAGATTGAACCCTCCAAAAATGTCAAGCAATCTGTACTCTCACCAACAGTCAAATCACTACCCAGGAAGCAGCACTAATAAGGAGTTTCCAAAAGTGCTTGCCAGAAGTGCATCCCCTTCTGTTTGCCTGGCATCCCAGAGCAGTGGGGAGGTTGCTGCCTGACATTCTTCCTCCTGAAGCTGCTCTAGGTGTCAAGGGTTAAACTCTAGTTCTTGATTATGATCAGATGCTGCTTGTGTTTGAGGAATGCGGTTGCTTGAGTAGCTTTTGGGTTTCCAGATGGAGACCAGGCATAGGTCAGAGGCTGTGGAGAGGAAATAAAAGATAACAGATAAGAAAAATACACTGGACACTTTATTTCCTATCTTAACATGCATGGTTGTGTTTTAATAAGTAGTAAATACATCATCACTGTGCTCGCCTTCCATTTTGTAATGGAAGTGAACAGCTGTAACTGCAGTGAACAGCTTGGTTCTAGAATGTTGCATTTTCATTCATGTATTTGAAAATTTATTTTTATAACATGGAACAAAGTCCTCCTATGTGATTTAATTTCCTCAGTCTCTGGCCCTTTGGATTTATTTAATCTCATTTTATATATGTTGTTACTGTTCTTCTGAGTGCACGTGCATGCACACATGATGCAGAGGAATAAAATTCAAAGTATTTATCCACTGATTTGGCACAGCTATTAACCAGTCAGACTGGAATGGAGTCCAGGAGACTGGCTTCTGCTGTTCTGGGTATTGACCTTTTAGTTTCTGGATCTTGGAAAGGTCTGGGATGTTCTGGGAAGGGTGTCTGGGGCAGTAAGAAGGCTGGGAAATGGCTCAAGGAAGTGACTATGAAAATTTAAAATATATATATTTTAACATTCTCTGTGGCTGTACTAGTATATATACTGGTTGAATATCAGCTCCAAGCATGCATTCCAGTTTGTGTATTTCTTAATATAATTTAATTATATATTGCACCAGTTATTTGCTGCTTGTGAGGCATATGCTTTAAAAATAAGGACGCAAAGTTTAAGAGTAAAGATAGTAAGAAGGTATACAATGCAAATAGTTATCAAAGTTTATACTGCTGTAATGATTTGCAACTGTCTTTTAATATAACATTGGCACTATGATGATGCATTTTTCTGCATTACTATTATTTTTTTCTTGCCAGACAGTGCCTTTGAGAAAGAGATGAGAGAGAGAGAGAGAGACCCCTAATAAGGCATTGTCATATTGTAATTCTTTTCCCTCTATTTCTCTTTCCTGTGAGGATTCTGGGAATGCATGCATATGAACTTGGCATGGCTTTTCAAGTTGCTAGGATTGAGATTCAAGCCATGATTGGGCATGTGGGATCCAGCTTCCTTAACTGCTAAGCTACAGGCCAGCCTTGCATTGTTTTTTTCATGACCGCATATTATGTTATGAAAAGATTGTACCATCATCCATTTAGCTAATCAAAATGTTGTTAGACATTTTGGTAATTTTCAACATTTTAATGTCAACAGCAACACTACATTAAATACTCTTGTGTGAAGAGTACCACCTTGGGCCCTTCTCCAGTTTTTTCTCAGTATATATTTGTGGATATGGAACCAATGATGGCCATCATTGTATCTCAGGCTCATGCTGAGAAAATCATTGGTCACTGGGATGGGGACTTTTGTGCACCTTCGAGCTCCTCTCTGATCCTTTCTGTGAGTGTACAGCTGCATGGGATGGGGCAGATATCTGAAAAAAAATAGGGGTCCTTATAAGAAATGAAGACAATGGGGATAATAGATACTCTGACAACTAAGGGCAGTACCTAAAATGCCTTTCATGGAGTTTCATCATGTTGTAGGACTTGATTTATAATATTTCTAACACTCTGTTCTACTCCAACAATGAGATGGTATTAACTTATCTTACAGAGGAGTAGACTGTGCTTAAAGGTTAACATTTTTCAACTTAAACGAACCTTTTTCTAAAACACTATGGCAATAGAGTTTGCAAATGAGTAGCTCAGAGATATCATTTCCCAGGTGGTGGGTGGAGTTCAGCCAAGTGCAATGTGATACCTCCCACCTTTCAGTGAGGCCAAGGGCTCCTCAGAAACAGGCCCCCCTTGGATGCTCCTTGTCTCACATCATAGAAAAATCACCGCCAGCAAAGTCAGGCCTGTTCCTAATAATGAGGAGGCTTGCCAGGCACCAGGCGGAGTTACATTAGAGCACAAGGTCAGGCACAAACCTTCATAGATTCACATGTCATCCTAGCCCTGCCCCAGCCCACTCTGGGCCACCCAACAAATGATGCCCTGGAGCCTTGGCATGCAATTAAAAGTGAAGAAATGCTTAATCAAATCATGCCACTTGAAGTGAGTTGGACTGGAATGAAAAAATTGTGTAGCTCTGCCCACAATGGAAATTTACCAGGCCAAAGTGGACACCAAATACTCCCAGGTTGTTTTGAAATAGATACTGTCGGGTTCTGTAAAGTTCTGAGATCCATTTCCAAGTATTTAAAAAAACCTTTTCGTTAACTCAGATTGCTTTAGGAAACACGCCCACACCCACAGCACACCCCCCACCCACCATCTCAAAGGCTTACGCTACATAAGCAAGAGAAAGAGGGACCCTCAGCAATCACTCCATCCCAGACGCCTCTGACACTGGCCGAGACCTGTGAGTTCCTCCATCATCCGTTGAGACAGCTCTCATTTTTTAAAAAGTTTTATTTATATTTCCCCCCTCAAAAATGTCATGACTAGCTTTCCATTCATTATCAAAATATTCTTTGCCACTAATTTCCCTTCTTGGTTAAAATAAACAAATCAGAGAAAATGCTGTTGGCATCACATCTAGGATGCACTCTGCTGTAAACAAGAGAAAATTTTCTTAGCAGATCTCTGAGAGTCCTCCCGTGAGAATTTTCTGTGCAATTCCTCTCTGTTTATTAATTCCATTTGGCATGGAGGGCAAACAGAGGCTGAGAAGCCCAGGGGCAGGAGGAGGCTACCTTGAGCCTGCCAGGTCCAGGCATCTCATTTTAGTTTTTCAGGCCCTAATTTCTCAGGCTAGGCCTCTGCAGGGTCACCGCTGAGTGTGTAGTCATGTGACCTGAACCCTGAGGCTCATTACTGTGTGACCTTGAGGGCAGAGATTTGACCTTTCTAGGCCTCAGTTTCCTCAGCCATAAAATGAAGGCATTGAATTTTATGATCTTTAAGCTCCCTCCCACACCAAAATTCTAGGATTTGAATCTCCTAATATGTAAATAGAAAAAATAATGGGGAAGATTCTTGGGGAAAAGAAATCTGAATTTTTAGAATTCAGGAATACATAATGAAGGACTCTGTGAGTGAAATCTTTAATTTTCAAAAGGCAGAACACACCAAAGCAGGTCAGAAACCCAGTTCAACACAGGCCGAGAGCTTGCTCTGAAGCCCTAGAATAGTCTTTGCA
The DNA here is from genome assembly GCF_000334495.1 of Tupaia belangeri chinensis. Classification (NCBI taxonomy): domain Eukaryota; kingdom Metazoa; phylum Chordata; class Mammalia; order Scandentia; family Tupaiidae; genus Tupaia; species Tupaia belangeri. The sequence continues at coordinate 2,143,782 of NW_006159894.1, forward strand.
AGTGGAGGGGCAGAGGGGGTGCAGGACATCCTCTTCCACTGCCCAGAACCAGGAGAGAGTGCCTAGCCTTTGGTATCTCTTCTAGCTCATGGCCTAATCTGCATGGCCACCTGGGGGACCCTGAGATGTCAAACTGGCCTGAGGTTCTTTTTGCATAAGGCCCCAGGCCTCCTAGAGAAATGGGGAGAGGTCTGGGGGTCAGAATACAGACAACGGTCTTGAGCATAGTGCTCCAGGAGGACTTACCTTAAAGCATGTTGGAGATAAATGTTGAGTCCTCTGTGATCAGCATGGCTGCCCATTGATGGGGTGCTGTCTAGTGTTTCTTAGGGGTTCTCAGAGCTGATCTCCTGAGGATTTGTTCTTCATGGAAGGATGCAAAATTAAAAGAGGGAACATAGCTGGCAAAGATGTGACTGTTCAAGGCTGACGAAAAAGAGACATTGTCATCTCTGCTGGGGAGACTCCCCTGTCTGAAACACCTTTGGGAGGTAGCATGTGGCCAAACTTTCCTGAGGCTCTAGATATAATGTAAGGGCCTATGGTAGAATTGAGAAGGGTAGCCACAGCAGTGAGCCCCAACTGCACAGAACCTTGGTCCCTTGGGCATTTGCCAAGGGGAAGATCTGGAGGGACTGGAGGCTTGTATTTCTATATTAGTACCTGGCAGAAGTTGAGGGCAGAACAGTAGCAGGAGCCATCAGAGCTGCCTCCAGTGTCTGAGTGGAGATGATGCTGGCAACCACCTGAAGACCCATCCCACAGTCACGGCTCCCAATCCAGTCTGGAGACCCATGTGTGGCTGCTGGGCCAGTTTCAAGGAAATGAGAAAAAAAATAAGACAGAAAGCTAAATTTGTTTTATCTCAAAGACTGATCTCTATTTTGAGAGGATGTCTTCTCCAATTTGGGTATTGAAAATGTTCTTTTATGAAATGATGGCAACAGGTGGTAGGTTTTATAAAAACGTTTTTGACAATATGAAAAGCTGGCAAGTCTTGCTGATCCACCAGGTTAATTTCTGTCAGCATTGGTTTCTCCCTTCTCTCATACTAATAGAAGCTGAAAGGGGCACGTGACCACCAGAATCAAGCCTGTAGTTCTCAATTCTTCTTGGAGCGCAGGAGGTCATTTGCCTATGTCATGGTGCATGGGATCTTTACAGAATAATGTGTGCAACTTCTAGGCATGCCCTCCAAGGGAAAGAGCCTGTCTGCTTTCCGATGCTTGC
>NW_006159894.1:2145035-2199390 GCF_000334495.1 Tupaia belangeri chinensis
GCCTGTCTGCTTTCCGATGCTTTCCCTATTCCCAAAGGTGGGATATAGACATGGTGAAGAGTTATCTTGGACTCATCAGATGTCCTCAGGGTAGCAGAGCAACAAGGCAGAAGGAGTCTGGAGTTCCAAATGCAGGACACCACTGTATCAGCCCAGGATGCTTATATGAGGTGAGAGAGAAATAATTGATATTTTATGTCTTTGGAGAAAAAGTGAGCCCACATCTGCATGATATTTATAGTACCAGAAATAGCTTAGAGTAACCAGGAATGGAGAATAGAGGGAGAAAAGAAGAGGGCCTTAGAACAAAGCCATAGATAACACCAGCATAGATTGGTAGTTACGTAGAAGAGGAAGAACCCATGAGGAGACTGTGGAGGGGAAGTCAGAGGACTAGGAAAAGAAAATGGAGTGAAGGAGCTACGGAGAGAGTCCAAGGAAGGAGGGAGTGATCATCTGGTTTCGTTGACACTCAGAGGTCCAGTAAGATGTGGCCGTTCTGTTTAAAATGGAGGTGATTGATGATATTACCAAGAGTTATTTCATTGAAGTGGTGGAGTCAAAGCCAGTGCGAGTGGGTGAGGAGTTCATGGAAGGTAAGAGACAAGTTTTTCAAGAAGTCTGGCTATGGCAGAAAGAATAAGAGAGGGTAGAAGCTGGAGGGAGATGGGAAGGCTTTAGCTCCCCCCTCCCCCTCCTTTTCCCTCCCTCCACTCCTTTTTCTTTTCTTTTTCCTTTCCTTTCTTTCTAAAAGATTGCAGAGTCTGTGGCATATAAATATGCATGGGGAGGATCCAGACAGAGGAGAGATGGAAGGAACAAATTAGAGAGAGGGTCATTGAAAGCATGAAGATCCCAGGAGGGTGGGAAGCATGAGATTTAGAGTACATTTATGAAGAAGTTGGCCCCCAACGGGAGGATGGAGAGTTGGGTGCAAATTCAGGAGTGTGTGTTTATAAGCTTGGTGATAGGCAATTGGTTCTCTTCACAGAATAGTAGTCAAAGACAGGGAAAAGACCTGAATGACCCTGGTCCCAGTTGAGCAGGTAATCTGAAAGACCATCATTTCCAGATCAGGAAGAGAAATGCTCTGGAAGTGATACTATGGAGCCAGAAAGACAGGATCCCCACTTCTAGCTCCAAGGTGAAAAGTATGAGAATCAGTTTCCATCTGAGAGTTCTGCAATAGAAGTGGTTATCACTGGGTCAACCTGGGACAACTCAGTCATCTTAGTATCTCCTGGTAAACTTTCAAAATGCAGATTCTTGAGCCTATCCAGGCCAATTAAACCTGAATGTTTAGGGAAAGCACCTGAGTACAGGGCTGGTTCTGTGGGTCTTGGATCTGGGCTTCCACACTGTCCTCCTTGAACTCAGATGAGCCCGTGTTTTACGCTTTGCTGCCGCCATCTTGAAATTGTTAATACTTGTTGAATAGAAGCTTCTGTGTTTTGTACTGGGCCTCAAAAAATTGGTAGCCATGGCTGTCTGGGCAGCAGTATCTTTTAAAAAAATCTCCTCAGGGGATTCTGGTGTGTAGCCACAGTTGAGAATCACAAAGATCAGCTAAAAGTTGAAAGAAACACCTGAAGAAAGGCTCAAGGGTATAGGAAGTTTGCCAATTACAAAGCAAGAGTTTAGTTTATGTGCTGCTGAAGCAAGCATGGTGGAGTGAGAGTTTAGAGAGAGCATGAGAGGGAAGAGTCAGGGGGAAGATGGCAGAAGGGTGTGGGAGGGAAGGATTATGAACACGGATTTCCATTCTGGGTTATTCTTTGTTCTTTGGAGAAAGGTAAGTGCTTGAGCCCCCCACCTCAAATTCTCCCCATGGTCTGAAACAGAGACTGTAAGGAGGGATGTAGAACCAGAGATCTTTTGCCTGAGGTCTTCTGCAGAGTGAATGGGTACAAAGGAGAAATGTGTCAGCAGATAATGGGTCATCAGAAAAGTCATGATGTATTTTTCTATGCAAAAATGCATCATGACTTTTCTGATGACCCAATATCTGAGCAGGGCCTATGCAGAATTAGAAACAAGTGTGAGCCACCTGAGCACACAGTTTTGGGCTGGAGTACTATGTGGCTATGCTGTGTACTAGAGCTGTGTGGTTTCAGAGATCTCCAGGGCTCCTCCAAGCTGAGGGACTCATGAAACTTTTGCTGGAGGGCTAGAACTGGGAACCACCATCACACGGATGGAACTTGGAGTAATGCCGCCTCAAGTTTGGAGCACTGGGGATGTTCAGGGATCCTTACCAGGGATGTGGCATGTCCATGAGAATCTTGTTCTCCCCTGGGAGTCTAAGGGGAAGTGAGCAGTGCAAAGTCAATGAAGACAGGGCTCTGGGAAGTGGAGGCTCCCCAGAGAAATAAGCCACAAACACAGGCGCCACGAGGTCACTTGTTCATGAAATGTTGGTTGTTTTTCTAAACTATGTAAGATAAGAGGTGGTGAAATCTTCCTTCAACTTAAGACCTTTGGTATAAATATTTCTTTCAGAATTAACCCAGACAGGGCTGGGCCTGGAGGAGAGGCCAGGTGCCCGTTCTTATTGCTCCACCTCTGCAGACAGATTTATCAGGGTCTTTCATGGAGGGGCAAGGCTGGACTCAGTGTCTCTGGGGTGCCTGAAGCTCTTCTAGGAAGGACATCTACTTATGGGCAAAGGAGAAGCTGCTTGAGGGAAACTCCAGCTCTTCAGCTTGTAGCTTTGGTCAGGGGAGCAGCCAACAACATTGCCATTGCCCAGACTCACATGGCTGAGCAAGGACACTAAGCCAGAGCAAACCTAAGCTCTTGCTAGTTCAGGAGCAGTAGGGGCATAAGGACAGCTACTTATTGGGATCCTTTTTTAGCCACCTTAGCCTTGAAGGAGTGTAGCCTGCTCCTGTTTATTGGCCTCCAGCCTCCCATGGTCCAGGAAAGTCTGTTCCAAGGACATCTGTGTTTCCACTCCAATGTTAAGCCAGAGTTGGCCCTGAGTGATGCTGGCAGATGGCCACTGTCCACATGGTGGAAGGTCCACATCTGTGCTTCCTTGTCCAACATTAGGATCATGTTGGGACAGTAGACTAATTTCTAGGCCATTGAGGATGTTGTGCTCTCAGCAGAGCTATGTTAAAATTTCTAGGTTCTTCTTTTTTTTTTTTTTAAAGGTTTGTTTGTTTGTTTCTTTTGTTCTTACCAAAGTGTACGTGTTCCTGCTGGAGAGAGACAGAAAGTGACAGAGAGAGGGAAAGTGAGAACTCATCCCCCAGGGAGGATGGCCATGCCACAATCTCTTCTCCTGTATTCTCCTTCTGGGATTTTGGGCATGCATGCACATGTGCCTGGAGTGATTTTCAAGCCAATGGATCTGGGACTCAAATTGCTATCAACCATGTGGGAATCCAGTGCCTTAACTCCCACACCACATGCTGGTCCCTAAATTTTATGTTCTTAATATACAAAGAAGTACATGAAAGGATGCTCAACAATATTAGGGAAATACAAATCAAAACTCATGATGAGATACCATCCCACACTCATTAGGATGACCAGTATAAAAACACTTCCAGAAAGTAACAGCAGTGTTGAAGATGTAGGAAATTGGACCCCTCATGGGAATGTAAAATGGTGTGGCTACTATGGAAAACACTATAGTGGTTCCTCAAAAAGTTAAAGATACAGTTACCATATGATCCAGCAATTCCATTCTTAGGTATATACCCAAAAGAATTGAAAACAGAGTTACAAATAAACATTTGTGCATCCATGTTCATGATAGCACAATCTCAATAGCCAAAAGGTGGGGAGCAACTCATGTATTCATTGGTAGATAAACAGATGAGTAAAATGTGGTATACACACACATATTCAGCCTTCAAAAAGGAAGGAAAATTTTCTCTTCTTCTTCCTTGTCTTTCTTCCCTCTTCTTCCCTTTTCTCCTTCTTCTCCTTCTTCCTCTTCTTTTCTTCTTTTTCTTCCTCTTCTCTTTCTCCTCCGCCTGGCCCTCCTCCTTCTCCTTTTGTCAGAGGGCATGTGCACTTGTCAGAAAGAGAGACAGAGAGAAGGAGGAGATAGAGAGGGATAGAGGAAAGGAGGGAGAGATCTCAGCCAGGGATACAAAGGCCAGGAAAGGCTGTCTGTCTAGTTGATTGGTTGGGTGCTAGGGCAATTGACAAGTGCGATGCTTTCTGGCTCCCTATCCTTATTTCTGAAGGTCTTTAAATCACCATTGGAGAGGACAGGTTTTCTTTTCTCTGGTAAGACACCTGTCTGCTCTTGACATTGAGTTCACAGTGTCACATACATAAATGCACAGTGTCAAAAGTGCTTGAGAGTTATGCTTCTTATCCAACTAACTCATCCCTGTGCTTGTGAATGAGAGAGAGAGAGAGAGAGAGAAAGAGAGAGAGAGAGAGGGGAGATTACCATTCACGCCTTCGCATCCATGGGGTCATTTATCCTAGGAATTTCTCTGTCCTTGAAGTCCCTTATGTCTTCATATCTTGCCTGAGAACCTTCCCTTAACTTTAATTTGGAACTCCTCAAGCTTCGTGTTTTGCTGATTCTTCCATGCCAGCTTCTTCTTTGAAGTCAGAGCAGAGTTGGGGGCTTGAGATTAAGAAGAGAAGGGAAAGGGGACATCAAAGGATTTGCACTCTAGAAGACAACTGACAGTCCACGCTGCCCCTGCTTTCCTATGCTCAACCTTGGCTGCTTAAACTCTGGCACTTCAAGATTAATCTCCTATCGAGATTGGCAGACCTATGAGGCTGCATTTACTATAGGCATGACCATCTCCTCACCAGTCTTCAAATATACTAAGAAGTCCTCTCCACTTACCTCTTTGCAGCATCTGAATATTTCTCCTTCACCGCAACAGATAGGGGAACTATCCTGCCAAGTTTCCTTCCTGGTAGGAATCTTTGTGACCTTGCAAAGTTGAGAACTTCTCCTTCCTTCTTCCCTGAGTGCAGGGATCAGTACCATTGTGTGGTGCACCTGGTCCAGTGGGGAATTCTTCTCCAACTCTGAGCCACCATAAGGTCTCCTGGAAAATTGTGCAGCTCTCTTGATGTCCTTCTTAAGTGCTATTGTTGGTTCCTCTGCCTTAGAAGTCTCTTCCTGACATGGTCAACTGATGGCTTCACTCCTGGAGCATTTCTTGAATGTGTCTTATGTCTCAATAGCATCTGTCTCTGGCTGTAGATCAGATATAGGCAATCCAGCAATTCCGGTTTGGGTGGCTCATGTTCCATATTTACCTGCAGTTCCTACCTCAAGTTGGTAGTCTCCAAACATTTCTAATTATGGACCTCATATAGTAACAGGTTTGAGGTTCATAAACCCTACATACTTTCTTAAAAGTACATATTATGTAAATTCTAAAACATATATAACTTTGAGGCTAAAAAAGAGGAACAAGTGAAATCATGTTCTAAGTGTCATTAAGCATGACAGCTTTGTATTACCATTGGTTAATACCTGAAAGTATAATATGAATTTAGGTTTGTCAACCTATGAGGTAAACTGAAGCAGAGTACATGAATAAAAAGGAGTTTATGAGGGCCAGGCTTGAGGATGAAGCCTGGGTACCACAGTATCCATGTTTGTGTGTACCAGGGTCTTACAGATTTTAGGATGATTTTAAAAGCAAAAACCACAAGGCAGAGAGGGCCTACACCATTGTTTGGGGTTAGCAGCAGGGTGAGCTGATGCCGCCTTCTGTTATTATCATCATTGGCATCAGCCGTCATCAGTTGGACAGGCAGTCTTTGGACAACCGTCCTGACAGAAGTAGTCCTGTGTCATGTGGCAGTAGTCTCTGTGCAGGATTGTGGTTCTGGGAGACTCCTTGCCATAGTTCTTGTTATCAGGTGTGTTTGCGTGAGAAACACCTCTCCATGAAGAAGGCTGAACGCACACTGACACAATGACTCCATTTTAACTCTGACAACTTTTGTAGATTTAAGGTGTATTGTTAATGGTAAGAGTTATAAATACACATGTAAGGTAGTCTTTTTGTAAATTTTGATCCCTTTTGGCTGGTGTTTTTGTTAGATCTCATCAGTTTCTTTTTTTTTTTTTTTTTTTTGTCAGAAGGTACATACACTTGCCACAGAGACACAAAAAGAGAGAGAGGGAGAAAGCACCCCTCACCTCAATGGCGTGTGGCTATGCTGCAATCCTTTCTCCTCCATTTCTCTACCTTGCCACGTTTGAGGCAGGCAAGTGCACTCACTTGGCATGTTTTTCAGTTTGTCAGGCTGGGATTCAAATTGCAGTTGGCCATGTGGGATACAGCTCCCTTAACCAGTAGGCTAGGGGGCCGGCTCCCAACATACCTTTTTTTTTTGAAGAGAATACCATTCAATCTATAAAAATTAGTAAAGCTCTCTCTCTCTCTTTTTAAAACTTTTTAGATAAAAATAAATTGAAATACAAGTACTAATAATACTAATAGCTTCTGACAGTGGATAATGGTCTGTTGTATCCATGGGATGCATGCACTTTTTTTAGAAACCATGAATTCATTAGAATTACCCCCTCCTTTTCCCCCCAAGATCATTCATTCTCAGTTCTCAGAGGGAAAGGAAGGTGTGGAGTGTGGAGAAGATGTACCTTCAGGGCTCCACCTAAATTCTGCAGAAGAGTAGTTAAATGGTGGACGTCTGGTGTTGAGATGGCTGAGCCACCAACTCACACTTTTCAAACCATAAAAATAAGAGTAGAGACACAGAATCTTAAGTGAAGTCATAACCACACTCAAAAGCAAGAAAGGGAATAACTACTTGCTGGTTCTTCACAAAATGAAACATCAAATGACCATACAATCTAGTTATTCCATTCCTAGGTATATACCTCCCCCCAAATTAAAAAATATACTCAAACAAAAACTGTATGGGACTAATCATAACAGTACTTCTCACAATAACTAAAAGGTGGAAACAACCCAAACAGAAACATGTGGATAAACGGATGTGGTCTATCCAGCCGGTGGAATAGTTTCCGGTCATAGCGGGGATTGAAGTACAGATACCCCTACCACATGGGTGAACGTGAAACATGTGAAGTGAAAGAAATCAAAGCCAGGAGGTCTCATACTTCAGGATTCCACTACACGAAATGCTCAGAATAGGTCAGTCCAGAGGCAGAGATCAAATTGGTAGTTGTCAGAGGCTGAGGGGGGAGAAAATGAGGATTGACTGCTTAATGGGACGGGTTTCTGTTTATTTTTTTATTTTATTTTATTTTTGGGGGGGTGTGGTGAAGATTCTTTGGAAGAGGTGTTACCAATCACACTTTAAAAAAGTATTTATTTATCGATGTATTTGTTATGATTGTCAAGCTGTTGGTCTGGGACTCAAACTGTAGAAACCACGTTGGAATCTAATGCCTTAACCACCACACCATCTGCTCGCCCCTACACTTTGATAGAAGTGGTGGTTACATAATGCTGCGAATGTCCCTGGATTGTACATTTAAACATGTCTAATTTTACGTTATATGAATTTTGCCTCAATTTAAAAAAAATAAAAAGCAAGACTGGGAAATCTTAGCGATCAGAGACTGTGAGGACTTTGTCCCTGTGAATGGAAGATTCAGCACTATGGACACCTGCTCTGATAGGAACTTGGGCTTTAGTTTGGTGCCATTCAGTGTAACAGGGACCCTGCAATCAGCTGAGACAGCCTCCACCCAGTAGGCTAAGTGAACATCTTAGAAATAACATGGACATGTTTAAAAAATCAGATGACTTCGTGGTGTCTGGTGCTGAGTTCTAGGGCAATCTCAACATATTAGTAATCACGATGCGCAAGACTCCTTCCTGTCTTCTCCGGCTCACTCCCAAACCTTCAAACCTTGTATTTTATGTTCCTCTTGTTTTCTTTGGAATGCGTTAATTGCCTTGGAATGACTGTAATCTCCGGTAGAGAATAACATGCTTACTGGGTAAATAGCTCCTTCTCAAAAGAGCTGCAAAAAGCAGATTATGTGCAAATTCAGAGAATGTGTTTTGGTGCCAAGCCCTGTTGGATCTGAAAGGTCCTGTCAAGTTTCAGACTCACAGCTTGACATTTATAGGGATATTTATGACACTTAGGAACTGCGGTGGGTTTGTGGTCATTGCGCTGACCGCTCTCCTCACTTCTCTTGTGAACAGTAAGAAGTTGTTTGTGGCACGATTATCCTGGGATGTTCTTCTTGAACACGTGTGAGGGAAACGGGCTGATATACAATGTGTTCTTTTTGCTCTGCGATGTTCTTAGCTTTCACCTAAGAACCCTGATTGCAGGCTGTGGCCAGTTCTGCTGCTCTGGCCTTAGGAATGGCAGGGCGATCTCTTCTTGGAAGCCTGCAGAACTGCTCTGAGGCAGCCTCTTGAGCAGCCATTGTTTCTAGGAGATTGGGAGGCACAGATGGAAGCTCTGGGTTGCCTTAAGGTGGTTTGGAGAGCTGGCCTGTGTGGGTAATTATGAAGAGCCAATATCCTGCTTGGGAGAAATTGTTCTAATTTTTGACATTCTGACATTAAAAAAGAGCTTGAGCTGTGATTCTTAGTTTTATGGCTGCAGCACAAAAAGAATTCTGTGTTCTAAGAGGCCTGTCCTCTCAATAGGGACCAGGAATGAAAATGAACTCCCATTATTAGGCTCTGGTTATAATATTCCTCCTCTTTCCACTCTTCCCACCTTGTGGAGCTTTAGGGTGAAATGGGTCATGAATGGCAGGCTGAGTAGTAGGAGGGAGAGGCCAGGGTGACAGAAAAGAAGCAAAGAGGGGCCAGCAGGTGGTGTAGAGGTTAGAGCACTGGATTCCACAAGGCCAGCTTTGCGGTTCAAGCCACCTGGACCTGGTGGCTTGAGAATCACGCTGGACGCACATGGGTATGTGCACAAAATCCCTAGAGAAGACTGACGGGAAAGGGATGGTGGCATAGCCATCTCCCCAAGGGAGGAGGTTCTCACTCTCTCTCTCTCTCTGTCTCTGTCTGGTGAGCGCATGCTCTTCCTATAGCAAAAAATAATAAATAAATAAATAAATAAATGAAAGAAAATAAGTAAAGAGATTTGGGTTCTTAATTCAGAACTGAAGGTATGAGGATCCTCCTGCTCTAGGTGAGCATCTCAAAAGAGGACTGAATCTTTATGCTTCCCAGGAGAACCAGAAAGAAGGAAAGTGTGTCTGAAAATAAATACGACACTGAGCTGTAAGACACGCTATGTAAGATGCACCCTGAACTAAAGGTGGTTGGAATGGTTTGGTTCATACTCACATGGCTATACAATGTGACACTATCCTCACTAGACTGTTTATGACCTTCAGAACTGCCCAGGGCTTTAGGAAAGAGACAGTTACTCACATTCTGGAATTTAATCACATTTTGGCATTTACTCTCACTCTGCCACCTTTTTGGAAAGGGGCTAATTCTGCTAGTTTTCGCTTTTATAAAATCTGATTGAGGACTCGTTGATACTTTCCCCGTCCGCAAATCATCTGCAGATCTTACTTTCCCTAAGTTGAAATGCCACATGCCACAGAGCTGTCACTTTGCACCTGGGCGGGTGGGAGTTGTAGTCCAGGCTGCTTGAATCAGTCACTGCCTATCCATCCAGAGTGTCTGAGACTTTGCATGTGCATAACCATTGGCATTCTGTCAGGCAGAGGAGTTAATGAAAAAGAAAAAAAAGGTGAGATGAACGTTAAACAGATGCTCACACAAATATGTCTGAGTTTTGACAAAGGTGCAAAAGTAATTCAGTGAAGGGAAATTGACCATTTCAATACAGAGTGCTGGAGAAATTGATATCCATCAGCAAAAAATGATACCCTCGATCCATTGTTCAAAAACTAACTCAAAATATAACATGGACTTAAATTTGAATGTAAAAAGCAAAATATAAAACTTATAGGAAAAGATACAAGGAAGTCACGGGGATCTAGGGCTTGAGGAATTCCTAGGCTTGATACAAAACTATGACTCATAAAGGGAAAATTAGTCAATGTTACCGATCATGTCTTCCTGCCTCAGCCTCCCAACTAGGACTATAAGGTTGTGCTATCAAGAAAGAATCTCACTATGTTGTCCAGGCTAGGCTTGAGCTAACAATCTTCCTGCTTCAGCCTCTCTGAGGTGCTACGATTATAGGCACACACCTCTGCAACTGGGCCAAAACTTTGAGTTTTGTCCAGTAACAAAAATGCAAAAGCAAGAAATAGCCTGGGAGAAAATATTCGCAAACCTTATATACAACAAAAGACTTGTATCTAAAATTATATATAAAGAAGTACCAAAACTCAATGGTAAAAAAACCAAACAATCCAATTAGAAAATTGGGCAAAGATATGAACAGATACGTCATTGAAGAGAATGTGTGGAAGGGAAACAAGCACAGGAAAAGATGTTCCGCACCATTAGCCATTAGGAAAATGCAAATTAAAACCACAGTGAGATACCACTAAACACCTGTCAGAATGACTAAAATAAAAACTAGTGATAACACTGGTACAGGCAATGATACAGAGAAACTGGTCACTCATTGCTGATGCGAATGAGAAATGGTACAATCACTGTGGTGAAGAGACTAAGCGTGTGCTTACCATATGACCAGCAATTACACTCCTGAACCTTTAGCCCAAAGAAATGAAAACTTATGTCCTACCTACCCCACAATACCTACAAAGTGTTCGTAGCAGCTCTGTTTGTGATAGCCAAATGTGGGAAACCACACAAATGTCCATCCTTATTTAATGGATAAGTAGATGGGTCTCCATCCACTGATGTCGATGTCTTATGTGCTATACTGATGCAGGAGGATGCTTTTGTTGGAGGAAATTGGAGGAAGGAATCTCCCTGAAATATTTCTTACAACTGAATATGTGTCTTTACACACTTGTCCAAACCCATAGAACACACAAGTGTGAACCCTAACAAACTATGAACTCTGGCTGACAATGTGGTGTCAATGTAGATCTATGCATTGTAACAAATGCATCACTTTGGTGTGGGATGTTGATAGTGGGGGAGGCCTGGTGTTTCTTGGGGAGCAAGGAATATATGAAAGTTCTCTGTATCTTCCACTGGATTTTGCTGTGAATCTAACACTGCTCTGAAAAAGAAATACCTATTTAAAAAACAATACCAGCACACCTTTGTTAACTTCTTTACACAGTTCAAGGTGATTTTTTTTTCTTTTTTCTTTTTCAGAAGTTGCATGACATTTTTAGAAAGAGACAGAAGGAGAGGGAAAGTAAGAAAGCACCCCAACGGGACCAGCAGTTAGCGTAATGGCTATGTCACTGGACTCCAATGTAGTTGACCATGGTTCGAGTCCCAGACCCAGTGGCTTAAACTCACGCCAGGTGCGTGTATGTGTGCCCAAGATCCCGAGAGGAGAATGGAGGAGAAGGGATTGTGGTGTGGCCATCCTCCTTGGGATGAAAAAGAAAGAAAGAAAGAAAGAAAGAAAGAAAGCAAGCAAGCACCCCATCTCCTGCATTGGGCACATCATGCACCAATCTCTTCCTCTCCATTTCTCCCTTCTTTCAGGAATTTGGGCACGCATGCACATATGCTTGGCATATTATATATATATATATATATACACACATATATATGTATATATATATATTTCACTATAGGGTGTGTACACTTGCCAGAAAGACAGAGAGACAGAAAGAGAGAAATCATCCCTTGGGGAGATGGCCACGCTGCAATCCCTTCTCCCCCATTCTTCTCTTGGGATATTGGGCATGCATGCACACATGCCTGGTGTGAGTTTAAGCTACTGGGTCTGGGACATGGGAGTCTAGTGACATAGCCATTATGCCATCTGCTGATCCCCATGCCTGACATATTTTTAAAGCCTGTGTTCAGGACTTGAACTGTGCAGTTGGCCATTAGGGGTCCAGCTGCCTTAATCACCAGGCCATGAGCATTTTTCTGGGATGGATAGAAGGTTGACGGTATAAAGTGACAATAAGTGTTGTATACAGGGTGCATGTAGCATGGGCCTGGTGTGGGTGGACATGTACACTATGTTATTTTATTAACTCCCCATAGCTAGCAGGAGGCACTGATGTAATCAGGGTAGAGATGGGGTGAGTAGAAAGTTCCCTGCGGTTTACCAATAGAGGGATTGGAGGCACATTTTGAGTTCCTGGGCCAGATAAGCTAGGCAGAGGCGGGGAATAGGACTGTGTGGCCAAGAGAGAAAGGACCAGGGCAGAGAAAGGATAGGGGTGGCCTGGGATTCTCTTGGGCTATTCAAAGCCACAGCTTATTTACTCAATAGGACACCGTGGTACAGAGAGGCCAAGGAAGGGAGGGGGAGCCTGAAATGGAGGCCAGGAAGAGAGTCAAACAAAGACCATTTTGATTCTCATAATGGAAGGGATAGGAGTCTAAAATCTAGGATGGATCCGTAACTAAGTCAAAGGGTTGATTTACTCTGGGAGCTGTAGTCAGAGAATGGAAGAGAGCGTGGTGGTGGTGGTGGTAGTGGGGGATCCATTTTTATTTTTTATTTTTAATTTTTTTTTATGCTGTGACTTTTAGGGAGGCATTCCTACTGACTTTCCTACCTGTGCCTTAAATTCTTTCTCTCTCTTCCAGGCACGTGTTTTGGGTACAAGGTCTGCTGCCGACCTTGGCAGGGAAAGCTGTCTCCCCCTGTGGTCTCCTGAGGAAACCACCTGGCCTCCTCTGGTGAAGGAGAGGGAGCCTGGGACCTCTGGGCCTTTGGAGGGCCACCTTGGTGCTTCCAAGTACAAGGCTGCCTCCAAGCAAGAGGCACATGGGGAGGGAAATGGAGTTCTGGCTTAGCTCTTTCTTGGATATTTAAACCCCAAAGAACTCATAGCACACCTGGAAATTGGAGGAAGTAAAAGAGAAGAAAATAAAGCAACTGCAGAGGGGACTGAAGATTCTTGAGCCTCATGGGCTGACTAGGTGCTGCCACCTTGGTAAAAGAGGGAGCAGAATGTTTGAAAATAGTGAGGCGAGGGGTATTTTGTCTGTAAGTTTTCTTTTCAGGGATAATCTTGCCTCCTCATTAGAGATGCCCTGGGAAACCCTCTCGCCATGCAGTGCAGCAGCTTCCCATGCTCTTACAGACTATAATGAAGTTTCTTTATGAGGACACTCACAGGAACTTGAAAGAAAGTGAAGGAATTAAAAATCCCTTGTAGCAGGCCTGAAGTCTTACATCTCTGTGACATCTCATGAGTTCGGTGTGGCTAGCAGAGGCCCTGACTTGTAGCTAAGTTATTGAATGGAACTTGAGGGACTCAGATTAGACACCCCTGGAAAACAATCTTCACAGTCTCTAAGGCTAAGGGGCTACCCTTTTGGTGATCTACTGCATTTGGGTGGCCTTCAACCACTGTAGGATAACTGCCCAGGACCTCCTTTTTCCTGTGGACTCCTGCCAGGGAGATTGGGTCTCATTGTTGGGTTCCTTCCAGTGGAACACAACAGTGCAAGGGCAGCTCAGCTTGCTGGCCCTTGTTGGAATGTGTTGAAACCCAAGAGAGCAGGGAACATGGGGACGAATGAGAGAACAAGTTCCCTAGAGATAATGAGACCCAGCAGTATGAACATACATCTCAAAAGATGAAGAGGCAAAGCTCTGGGTACAAGATAGACCATGATATGTTGCAGCAAGAGGGCTGGGTGTCTGGCTTGCCACTTACAAGGAGTGAGAGGTTACATGGAGAGGTTCCCAAGTTCTTGGTGCTTTCAGTGGGGGTAATTTGGCAGGATAATGATCAGTATGCTGTCAATGCTTCTTGTCTGTTCCAGCTTCTAACTGCTCTGGGTTTGGATGTTCTACTTTGCTTGGCTTCCTTACTGAGACTGGAGTCTGCTGGGAGGAATTTGCCATGATCTGCTATTCTTGCTTTCGAACTCACCAGCGGTTGCTCATTGTGAATGAGAAATCACATCTAAAACCATTCTTTCTTTAGTTGTAACCCATATTACTATTATACATGCAATGTGGATTTTTTTATGACCAAGTAATTAGACAAAAAGTCATAAGCTAACAAAATAGGAGCTTTCTGCCAAGAACCCCTCTGCTGCAGGTTTTGGAATTGGAGTCAGTTGTCTGATTTATGGGGATCCCATCCACTGGGAATGCAGAAACGTGTGCCAGAGTAGCGGGGCTTCATTCTTCCTGAAGACAGCCTGGAGTGCAGCCTGTCCAAGCCACATCTGTTTTGCAGATTAGGAGACACACACACAAAGCCGACTATTGTGTTCCTGCTCCTTTCGTGGCTCACGATGGCCCAAGCAAACTGTGATGACTGAGTGTCAGCCTGCAGAGGCTGGACTTGGTCTTCTTTAGAAAAATCTTTTTCTTTCTGGAAAATGCTTGACCACCATATTCAGAAGTCCTTGACTACTACGGAGAGGGAAGTTTGGGCAAATGATCAGCCCTGATCCCTTTTTTGGAAAAGATTTTCTGCAACAAACAACCTGAACAGATTAACATTTATTGAGTGTTTATTATGAGTCAGATACTGTTCTAAGTACTTACCTATTATTTTCTTTAATCCCCATTATAAGTCATGAGACAGGCTTCATTTTATAGATGGGAAACTGAGGCTGAAAGAGGTTAAGTTACTTGGTTAAGGTTATACAACAATTAAGCAGCAAAATCAAGATTCAAATACAAATAGTCTGGTGCCAGAGTATACTCCGAGTACATGCTAGTTCATGACTATTTTTTCTTAACAAATTCATCATCTTGTATTGTTGATGTGTGAGAGTTGGGGGTGGGCCTAGACTGAGGGTTTCTAGGTGAGTTTTCTTGTATGTTGATCTGATCTGATTTTTTTTTTCAATTTCCTAAACTCTATAGTGCCATTCTGGACACAGGACTGGATTTCTAGTGTGTTATTGAGCCCTGGTAGGTGGCATGCCTTTTGGGTGGGGTGCCAGCACTGCTAAACATATAGAGTGGATATTGGAGGAAAGGGCACTGGTATGCGGTTGCCCAGATGGTCCCAAGTATCTCTGGGTCTTAGTTTTATGCCCTTGTAATGATCTTTTCTGGAATATGAGCTGGACTTACTGATTTCCTTCTGACAGGAAGAATAGGGTGTAAATGATGACATGTTACTTTTTAGTTTAATTATAGGAGAATTATGTCTTCCATTTGAGGGCTTACTTTCTTTTGGATCACTCATCCTTGGGAATCCAGCTGCTCTAGTATAAGATCACACTGGGGAGAGATCCACGAGGTGAGAGAGTGAGGTTGGGCAACAACTAAATGAGGCACCTTCCTGCCCCAGTTAAATCTTCAGATGAAACTCAACCCTACATAACAGCTCGACTGTGAGATCTTGAGCTAGAGGCATTCATCTAAGCTATGTCTGGATTCCTGACTGACAGAAATAGGGAAATAATCAATGTTGATTGCTTTCAGTTGCTAAGTTTTGGGATAATTTGTTACACTGCAATAGGTAACAAATACAAGGAACATCTAGAGCCCATCTCCGCCTTCAGGTGTTATCTGAGGTGCTCCCCAGGACTGAGCCTTAGGCAATTTATAGGTTTTCACCAGCTCCTGTTGGTGGTTTTGAACATGTTCCAAATGCATAGGTGTTGTTTGATGTCCAAAGGCTGACAGGAAGGGAAGCTGTGTTTCGACCAATACAGTAGGGTGTGCACAACTGGCTTGGCCAACTAAGCCACTGTCTTCCTCCTCCCTGAGAGTTGGGTGAGAAGACAGATCACTCAGGTTCATGGGAACCGTAGGCACCCAATAAGTTTTACCTCTTGCTCTTGGCACACTTGTACTCACATTCCCTCACCAAAAAGCAAGTATCAACAGAGAACTATTATATATAACATCTCCATGTACATTCTCTCTTTGAGTTCTTATAATCATCCTAGGAAGCAGGTAAATGAGGAAACTGAACTTCCAAGGCTTATACAACTCTTTGCATGGTTCATAAGTTCTTTTACATTCATGGCCTCACTCAAGATATCTTTTCTTTATTTTTTTTTTATTATTTATTTATTTATTTATTTATTTATTTATTTATTTATTTTAGGTTTTTGCCATAGGATGTCTGTACTCACTGGAGAGACAAATGGAAAGTATGAAATCACTGCCCCCAGAGGTGATGGCCATGCTGCAGTCCTTTCTCTTCCATTCTCCTTCTGGGATTTTGGGCATACAAGCACATGCATACGGTGTGATTTTTGTTCTGCTAGGCCTAAGACTCAAACCACAGTTGGCTATGTGGGAGTCCAGTGCCCCAATTAACATGACACCCACTGGGTCCTCAGATGTTTGGGATCTAAGAGTTTTAAAGTCCTAATGGTGTCAGGACCTAAACTTGGATGAGAGGGTGTGAATATTTTCTGACTCTTGCTAGATAATACCAGTTTCATGCCTAAAGTCAGTCATGTGTTCACAGATATGCATGTATCAGTTGAACTTGCTATTGAAAGTAGTTAGATTAATTGAGATATTTTACGAATCAATAAAATGTGGGGGGAAAGTGGAAATGGAATGGAAAGCAACTGTAGACACCAGAGACAGTGTGGGAGGAGGTTGGGAAATGGGGGGACTACACACACACACACACACACACACATAGATATATATATATGAAACAAGAAATGGAAAATTATGGACAATAATATGTATGATTAAGGGACGATAACATGTATGATTAAGCCACTATGCAGTATATTCTGGATGGGAAATCACATTTTGTATGCTGTGATGATGCTCAGTGAATGAATGTAAATTAATTAATTCATAAAAAATGACAAAAAAGATAATACCGGTTTATGCTCCAATAATGTATAAATTTATATAGTTATCAACAATGTGATTTTTTAAAATCCACAGCATTCCTAGCATTGAAT
Source organism: Tupaia belangeri chinensis (assembly GCF_000334495.1). NCBI lineage: Eukaryota > Metazoa > Chordata > Mammalia > Scandentia > Tupaiidae > Tupaia > Tupaia belangeri. The sequence continues at coordinate 2,161,910 of NW_006159894.1, forward strand.
TTTTATCATTTAGTGTTTTATTCTTTTGTTAATTTTATAGATACAAAAGCTCTTTCATATTTGACTTAAATTTGACTAGATTTATCATATACACAAATCTTGTTAGTCTACGTTAAGGTGCAGTAACAACATCTCAAAAATCATAATGACTTATAACAACAAAAGTTTCTCTCTTGCTCATGTTAGATTCCCATTGTGAGTTACTCTTCTGCTGTGTCCTTGTCCTAGAAGCCACACCCGGTGGGTCGGCCCCCATCTGAAATGCTGCTGGCCACTGAGGCAGTGAACATGAGAGAGTGGCAGATCACGTGCAGGTTATCAAATGTTCTGGTTGGAAGTTACGCATGTTACTTCTTTGGTCATTTCATTGGCTTAAGCAAGTCACATGACCATGCCTTACTTCAAGTTCAAAGAACTTGCCTGTTATCATAGAATTTATCATGGTCGAAGAAAAGATCTTTTCTTTCTGGAAGACAGAACCAATGATTATCACATCATGGTTGTTATGTGTGATTTTTGTTTTTGACTACTTTTTGGTATGCAGTGATTCCGAGAGGGAAAGCAGAAGAAGTATGACATTTTTTATTTGCTACTCATCACCACATGGACCTCTGCTGGGGTCTCTTCTACTAACCAAAAATCAGCATTAACTGAAGTATTTTTTATTTTGCCTTCACTTTTCTTTTTTGCTAAGTCAGAATGACAACCTTGAAAAGTATCCAATCCTCTTTTCTTTTTTCTCAACAATGGGGCATTATCCTTTCATTTTTTGCCTGTAGCTTCAGACTAATTGGTGTGAAGCCCCAAGAGTCACTCTAAGTCAAAGTGTCAAAGGATACAAGTAGTGATACAGAATAGTGACTTACTTGTGCCTTTTCAAAGGCAAGCTGTTGGCCTCATTTCTGGTTAACTGGTCTTCTTTTGATGTCAGCCTTGTGAAAGAGAGAGTTACTAAAGACAATTGCAGCAAATCTGAGCTCCACTTTTAAACCATCTTGTGCATTTCTGGTTATTTGACTAAGGGTCTATGTTCATTTTAGGCGAATGAAGAATAACTTTTCCTTTCAGTATAAACTTGATAACTGTAATGAACCATCTTCTGTCTTTCTCATCTGACTTAGCTCTTCTTATACAATGAGAAAAGAAACAATTTAATTAGGTAAAGATGTGGTTTTCATTTGGGAGCACATCTTCAGAAAAATTATCCTGTTCTTTTTTTAAAGTATTTATATATATATATATTTGTAATATATATAATTCAGTAAAAAAAAAAAAGGTAGTTTGAGATGAGATCATCATGGCTTATGCAAATGAGCCTTACAACCCATAAAAATGGAAAAAGAGAAAGACCCATACACAGAAAAGGGGACAGCCAGGTAGAGAGAGAGAGACAGAGATTGGAGTGATCCAGCCACAAGCCAAGGAACGTGACAGCCACCTGAAGCTGGAAGAAGCAAGGAGGGATACTTTGCTAGGCCTTCTGGAGGAAGTGCAGCCTTCCTGACACCTTGATTTTGAAGTCTGGCCCTTCAGAAGCATGAGAAAATAAATTTATGCTGTTTAAATGAAAAAGTTTGTGATCATTTTTTACAGCCGCCACAGGAGGCTAAATGCATCCTGTTAAACCTCTTTTTTTAAAAAAAAAAATTCATCCTGTCTTTGGCTATTAAAAAAAAAAAAAAAATTCATCCTGTCTTTGGCTATTTTTCCAGCAGAAAGTTTGTTTTCTCACTGATTTCTACACACCCTCGCTTGTCTGATGAATGCTGATACCACAGTTTGTTCTGCACATGGCGGCAGCCCAGTGCAACCAGTGGCTGTGGGCCCTGTTTAAAACGCTGGCTGTTTTTTTGCAGATTTTTGCCTTTTTTGGAATGGTGAGCTCAACCTCCTCCACTCCCATGTGTTCACCCATAAGTCCATGCTTCTGGATAATGTCTCTTTCATTTGTTTTCTCTGACATTTTTGTAGTACTTGGTTGATGCTTTGGGGTGTAGAGAGAGGTGAAGTCAGTGGAGAGAGGGAATAGGGAGACAGAAAACTAGGATACAAAGCTAGGGCCGGAATGGACTTTAGGGACCAAATGCAATATTTACAACACATTACAAGCTGTTTGCAAGAAAGGATCTTGTGCATGGTTTTAGAGGAAGACCAGAGGTGTATTGGAACTTCAGAGTCAAAAAATGTTCTGCATCTTCAGAATCTGAGAATGCTTTAGCCTATCTTCTTTGGTAAACCCTTCTCAGTGTTTTCTGTAGAAAAATAGCTCCTCCTACTCAAAGTGGAAAGGCAGCAGAGGTCATGAGTTGCAATGCAGTATGTGTTTACTAGCGTGGAGTTAGCCTTGAATGTCATGCTTAGGATATCTAGAGAAGACACGCGAAGGAGAAGGGGTCTCTAGGCTGGGTCTTGTGCTAAGGGGTATTGGAAGAAGGGGTCTAAGGAACAGAGCCAGGAGGCTCAGGGCAGGAAGCAAGAAGTTTGTAGAAATCAAGGAAGCTAAGAAGAGCCATGGGTAGTGGGATCAGTCAGGGACAGCCAGAGGGGACTCAGACCACCCACTCACTCTCCCTGAATCAGGGAACTGCCAGTGGAGCAAGAGAGATAGTAGACTCTACAGAAGGCTGATTTTTTAAAAATTAACGTTTTATTTAGAATAGTCTGAGATTTATAAAATTATTGTGAAGATAGCACGGAGAGTTTCTGTATAACCTATACCCAGTTTCTCCTTTTGATTTTCTTTTTTGAGAGGTTTTTGCTATAGGGCGTGTGTGCTTACCAGAAAGATAGAGAGAGACAGAGACAGAAAGTGAGAAATCACCCCCTGGGGAGATGGCCATGACACAATCCCTTCTCCTCCATTCTCCTCTTGGGATCTTGGGCATGCATGCACATTCTCCTCTTGGGATCTTGGGCATGAGTTTAAGCCACCAGGTCCAGGACTCGAACCATGGTCGACTATGCGAGAGTCCAGAGACATAGCCATTACGCCAATTGCAGGTCCCCCAGTTTTCCCTCTTATTAACAACTCAGATTAGTATGGTACATTTTTCATAATTAACAAACCACAAATTGATGTACTGTCTTCAACTAAATGTGAGCTGGCCCCATAATCTAGTGGTTAAAGAGAGCCAAGTTCTGTGGCCAGCAGTTGGTGTGACAGTCAACCCACATGGTTTATCATTGTTCAAATCCAGACCTGGAGGCTTGACAATCACACCAGGTGTGTGTGTGTGCATGCCCAAAATTCCAAGAGGAGAATGGAGGAGAAGGCATTGTGGTACAGCAATCCCCCTGGGGGAGTAACTTATCCCTTCCTCTCTTTCTGCCTCTGTCTAGCACACGCACCCTATGCCCAAAACGAAAAATTTCTATCCTGCATAGATTATTAGGGATTCTTCTGTACAAAAGACTTGTGCATTCTCCCTCATTTATTTATTTATTCAATCATATTTTTATATCAGTATGGACTCATTGGTATTTATTTTATCTATTAATATATAATTGGGTAATACTTGAATAACCTTAACATTTTGTTACTCAAGTTGTTCCGGTTCTAGTTATTGGAAGCTCTTTCAACTAGGTCGTGCATCCCTCTAACATGCCCCACCCCATTGGTGTGGGGGATTTTGTTCACTTATTTGCTTGTTTTTGAGCACTTCCTTACTTTCTGGCACTGTAAAAAGTTCCAGGACCATCTTATATATATCCTGCCCTAGTCCTAGAATCAGGCATTTCTCCAAGAATCATTGGTTCTTTTTATTGGAGAATGATTTATAAACCAAGATGTGGGTGGTGGGCCTTCTCATAGCTAGTGGGTGGTCATTGCTTTTGGGCCCCCTTTATATATATCAGCTAAAAAAGTGGATGTGTGTATACTAACTTGTGCATATACACATACCCATAAATATATTTGTATGTAACCATTGGCAGCCATATTGAGCTAAATGAGTCCATTCTGATATCTCCAGCTCTAATCCATTATTACACAGATTGTTCTAGCCTTCTCTCTTTTTTATCTGCAACCTTTTGCTACAACAGTGAGAATCCTGGCTCTCACCATCTGCCATCCATTTACCTAACTGTCTGATTCCAGTATACTCGCAGAGCACTTTCAAAGTTATTAGCCTGCACGTCCATGGGAAATAACTTTATCAGCTAGAGTGCAGTACTGTGCTTGTGTATAGTTCTCCTAGCTGTTAGTCTTACAGATTCCACACGTTTCTGAAGTTGCTAATGTCAATACCTTATTCCATTGCATCCTGCATTTCATCTTGTGATCTGCTGACTTCCTAAGTGATTTTATTGCAGCTTAAATTGAAAAATACCTATGAAAGACTCACCTTGGACCAGCCTTCATGGTTAGAATATTCAGGTACTTTGATCATCAGGAACTATGTCAGTTGCCTTGTTCTGTGCTGGGGGATAGTGTTGGGTTGCCAGAATTGTTCTATAATCTCATGATTAGTATGGAAGAGGAGAAGTTTTCCAAAGAAAATAGAAGTATTGGCAAGACAAAAACAACAGGTGCCCACAGCATTCCACCCCTTAGTCCCACAGCACACACATCTTTTTCCACATATGTATGGCCAAAAATATACCCTCTCCTGGCCAAAGTTAAATATTTTCTCTCCCTAAAGAGAATCAAGTTAAAGTTCACACAGTTACTATGTGCAATTCCAAGGCTGGGACCTCTGAGTGATATGATTTGCTTTCTTTCAGATTTGAATGTGGCTCCTCATGGATGGGAAAATTCCTACCCAGAAGTATTTAGATTATAAAAAATAATAAAAAACAAGGTTCTGTAATATTTAACGAAAAATATTAATCTCTTTTTTTTTCTAAAGATTTTTGCCAGTGGGCATGTGCACTCACCAGGAAGGAAAGAATTAGAGACAGTGAGAAGGAAAGTGAGAAATCACCTTTCAGGAGGATAACCATGCTGCAATCCCTTCTTCATTTTCCTCCTGGGATTTTGGGAACATGTGCACACATGCCTGCTGTAAGTTTCAAATCACTGTGTCTGGGACTTGCACTTCAGTTAACCATGTGGAAGTCCAGTGCTATAAACACTACACTACCTGCTGGCTCTGAATATTAATCTACAGTGGAAGAATAGTGACAGAGGTTTTCTTGATCAAGAAACATTTGTCCCTTCTTAATTCTCTTCATGTAATACTGGGTAAATACTCATCTATGTGACTTGTGCGATAGTCTGGTCCTATGGAGAAGATAGACAATGAAGACATGGAGTCATGTGTTTTGGGGACGTCAGTTCCTTCTGCCTATGGTTTGGTCTCCCCCAAATTCATGTGTTGAAATTTAGTAGTGATGGTGTTAAGAGGGAAGAAACTTAATTTGGCTGTGGGATTAAGAGGTAGACGCTTTGGGAGGTGATTCAGATTAGATATGGTCATCAGTGTGACTGAATACTGGTGAGTTATAAGGAGAAGGAGAGAGAACAGACTAGAAACATGGACATAGACATGATGCCCTGCACCACCTCAGAACTCTGCAGAGACCTCACCAAGAAGACTCTCACCATATTGGCCCCTTGACCTTGGATTTACAAAACCATAAACGAAATAAACCTTTATTCTTTATAAGTTATCCAGTTTATGATATTCAGTTATTAAGCAACAAAGAATGGACTAAAACACTACCCTTAGTATTGCATACTTGGTGTTCTTGTTTTGTCTGCACTCAGGGTTCAATTCTTAGTGTTAGCTGAAATTCAAATAAGTATGTTCATAGTCTTACGATAACTTCACTTAGTTATCATTGGATCTATAAGGAATTTCATGTGTTTTTTCATAGCTAAATTTGTAATTAAGTTGTATGAAATTATTTAACTTTGAAAACTTTTTAAAAGTGTCAACGAACTGGAATTAAGTTCTATTAGTTGGTACAAAGTGATTGCAAAGGCAGAATGAGAAACAATACCCAACTGTTGCTAATATAAGACCAAAGTTGACTTTAAAGAAAGAATTGTAGTGATTTACTATCTGTTTGATCAGTTGGTACTTTCTAGTGCACTGGAAAAGACTACAGAAAGAAAAAAGCTATTTATCAGTTTGTGGAAGGGAAGAAGGCTGTGTTTCCAAGCAGTGTCCTGTGGTTGACTGAGATTTTTTTTTTTTTATCATTTCCATTCTTCTAAGGATATACATATACATATATATATATGTAAGAAATAAAATATTTCACACATTCATATACATAGAGAAACACATATCATACACTTTAAATTTCCCAAGCAGTAGAATATTTCCATTGAACAAATCTATGTTTTTAACATAAGAATCCAAGTTTAATATAATTATCCTATTCACAAAGAAATTGACAGGATTTATAAAAATATATTTCCAGTGACCAGCAGATGGTGTAATGGTTATGTCACTGGACTCTCACATGGTTGGCCATGGTTCAAGTACCAGACCTGGTGACTTAAAAACTCAGGCACGTGTGTGTGTGTGTGTGTGTGTGTGTGTGTGCCCAAAATTCCAAGAGGAGAATGGAGGACAAGGTATTGAGGCAGGGCCATCCTCTCTGGAGGTGATTTCTTGCTTTCTGTTTCTCTGTCTCTCTGGCGAGCATATGTGCCGTATAAGAAAAATCTCTCTCCAAAAAAGGAAAAAAGGGAAGCAGCAGTTAGCGTAATGGCTATGTCACTGGCCTCCCACGTAGTCGACCGCGGTTCACGTCCCAGACCCGGTGGCTTAAAACTCACGCTGGGCGTGTGTGCATGTGTGCCCAAGATCCCGAGAGGAGAATGGAGGAGAAGGGATTGCGGCGTGACCATCCCCCCTGGGGGGTGATTTCTCACTTTCCGTCTCTATGTCTCTCTCTGTCTGTCTGGCGAGCACACACGCCTTATAGCGAAAACTTCTCCAAAAAAAAAAAAAGGAAAAAAAAAGTATAATTCCAGAGACATTCTAGGTTGCGTGGACTACTATTAGGATATTTATTTATTTATTTTTAATTTCCAGGGGGCAAGTGAACTTGCCAGAGAGAATAAGGAGTGTGGGTTGTATTCATTTTGTAAACCTTTCTTTTCATTTCTCCATTCTGTCAGGATTTTGGGTGTGCGCCCACACAAGTACCCAGTGTGTTTTCCAAGCTGCCGGGACTAGGATTCAAGCTTTCTCAGACATGTGGAATCTGGCTCCCTTAACCACTAGGCTATGGTGCTGACTGTAAGACATAAGTTTAAAACCAACTGGATACAGCTGATTTTCTCTCAGTTCTATCAACGTACTGCTATGACTGTGTATATAAGCATTTGAAGATACTGTCAAAAATTGCAATTTCAGGCCCTTTATGGATGTGAGATGCTGCCCTCTGCTTTTTGGATTCCTGTCCTTCCTCTGGTAATGAACTCTGATAAGCAGCTCATTTTAAAGTTCAATCTTTTTATGCCTCTGCTAGAAAACTTTCAGCAACTCCTTAGGCTTCCACCTGTGGTCTTCCATTACTTGGTTATCACCCACAAATGTCCCTTATTTCTCATCAGTTATCTTATCTCTCCTTATTTTTCTCTGTTTGTTTGTACTTATTCAAGCTCTCAACAGTATTTAACATAACTGGTGAATTCATTCTTATTGAAACATTCTCTTATGTTGGCTTTTATGACACTAATCTCATCAAACTTTGTTTCTATGTATATTTTCATACTCCTGCTTTTATACATATATGTGTGTGTGTGTGTGTATTACTGACACTAGTACAAAGAAAGCTAAATTGGCTATGGCTATAGTAGTATTAAACAATGTAGACTTTAGAATAAGTAATATTAACAGGGATGAAGAGGGAGAGTTCATAATGATAAAACGATTAATTTATAAAGGAGACAGAACAATTATTAATGTATATTCATCAATCACAGAGCTTCAAAACACATGAAGTGAAAAGTAACATAGCTGAAAGGAGAAATGGACAAATCCACAGTTACAATTAAAGATATAGCACTCTTCTTGATTTGATAGATAAGGAAATCAACAAGCCTATAGAAGACTTTAACAATATGTCACCAATGTATAGAGTTGACTTCTATAGACAATTCCCCTGACAACCACAGGATACTCAGCCTTCTTATTTGTGTTTGGAACATTCATTAAGACAGATGATATGCTGGGGCATTAAAAAGTCTCAATAATCAAAATAAAATGAAATTATATGGCCTGTGTTTCTGATGGAAATGTAATTAAATTAGAGAACTATATGATAGTGGTCACCCATGGGAAGCCTGCAGGGGGAGAGGGAGTGAAACCTTGGGAACACTTTGGTAGCAGAGGGGGAAGAGCTCTGCCAGAAAGGCCAGAGGGAAAAGATCAAAGCAGAATAAGGAGAACCAGGAAAGAGGAGTGGTGGAAGCCAAGGGAATAGGGAATTTCAAGGAACACCCATGTTAGATTAGAAGCTTCCAATAAGATGATTGGAACCAATCCACTGGGTTTGGGGACATGGATATTATTTTACTGGCAACCTCAGCAAGAGAACAGAGGATGGGAAATGAGGAAGTCAACACAGTGGGTATCTTTTCTTCTTCCAGGCAAACCTCTTTTCTCCTGGGAAAGCCAGGAACGTGACAAGGCCAGTAGCTACAGGGAGAGTCAGGGTCAGAGGAGGGAATTCTTTTTTTCTTTTTCTTTTAGTTAATTAACTTGATGTTATTTTCAAGATAAGGAGATTTAGATTTACTTCCTTACTTCCTTAGAGAGATTTTTGCTATAGGGCACGTGCGCTCGCTGGAGAGACACAGAGAGGCAGAAAGTGAGAAATCACTCCCCAGAGTGGGGATGGCCATGTGGCAATTCTTTCTCCTCTATTCTCCTCTTGGGATCTTGGGCATGCATGCACATGTGTCTGGTGTGAGTTTCAAGGGTCTGAGTCTGGGACTTGAACCACAGTCAGCCATGTGGGGGTCCAGCAATGTAACCATTATGCCATCTGCTGGTCCCAACTTGGATGTATTTATAAACTGACCATTAAGAGCTGGTAGTGAAGAACAGCTGATGATAAAAAAAGAGGTTACTTGTTGGAACAAGTTTCTTCAAAAGATGGAAAGGAATGGGGTTTTGACTGTAGGTGGGGGATTCACCTTGAATACAGAGATGAGTATGAATATTGAGAGTAGTGGGGGTGGAAATTACACAAAATACTTCCACAGATTCAGCCTTTACCTTTTTGCTGATTGCTCAGAATTAACCCTAGACCTAGCTCTTGAGCTCCACACCCAACTTTTAAGTGCTCTCTGGTCACCTCCAGTTAGGTAGACCCACATTGCAATTAACCATGTATGAAAACAAACTTGTGTTCTCTTTGACAAGTTCTGTTCTTGTCTTCTCCTTCTTTCCTCAGTCCCGTTTTGACACAGGCATCTGAAACCTCCCATTGCCTGGTATAGTCTATGTTCTAATTTTAGATCAGATGCAGGTACGTGTAGGGGGGGCTGGCAGGTACGGGGAGGGAGGGCTGGTAGTGTGCATCGGGTTGGGATGGAGGGTGGATCATAGAAAATGAGCTCTGAAATGACAAATCAAATACAACCAGGCTACCTCAGAGTGTCTTTAGTCCATAGAGGTGATGTAGGTGAGAGATTATAAGCACAAAAACAGCAAAATGAAATTATGCAAGATCAGAGAAGATCGAAGGGTTTGGGGCTGGGAATCAGGCCCTGAGCTGGTGAGATATTGGGTATAAAGCCTTTCTATGGTGTTCCTTTGAACTTGAACATGAGCTTCGAAGGGGTCATGTGAAGTACCATCCTGGGTCCAGCTGCCATAGTGACCCCAGCTGTTGTTGTGTGGTAGGGAGCTGTTGTGCAACAGCAGAGCCACATAGGCCTGAGTTAAGTGTGCCTGTGTGTGTCTGTGATCCTGGCTGACTGGCAGGGAGGTAGTGATGTGGCAAGAGTTGCTATAGGTATCTCTCTCTCAATGTATATGTGTGTGTGTGTGTGTGCATTTAAAACACTAACCTTGTATGGATTGCACAGATCCATGGAAGGTTCTAGCATTCTTCCAGACTCCAACCTTGTGGGTTTTGTCTGGATGGCCCCTTGTCCTTCCCTCTTCTCCACCCCAGTATGGTTGTTGTGAATACTGGATATTCTTCCTCTATAATGTCTCTTGTCTCTGGCCCCTAAAGCATGCATTTCCCTTATTCTTTTTCTCTTGCCAGCCACTGTCTAGTTTCCTTGTACTTTCTGTTTCTAGTCATTTTAGAAATGTTAAAAAATAACTTTTCTCATAGTTTTCCTGCTCTTGGCAGAGTAAAATACTGGCTTGAGGCCAATAGTAGCAATGTGCATGAAAATAAATAAATACACACACACACACATACATATATGTGTGTGTGTGTATGTGTGTGTATATATAGAAAGCTAAAGAGCTTGTAGCCACCACGTCTGGCTTCGAAAAAATAAACAGCAATTGACATCTAGGCCCAGTATATAAACTTGAAGTTTTAGGAAAGTATTTTCCAAGGCTGGATTGGTGTTTGTCTTCATTGTTACATATATATGTATATATATATATATATATATATATACATATATATGTAACAATGAAGACAAACACCAATCCAGCCTTGGAAAATACTTTCCTAAAACTTCAAGTTTATATACTGGGCCTAGATGTCAATTGCTGTTTATTTTTTCGAAGCCAGACGTGGTGGCTACAAGCTCTTTAGCTTTCTGACTTTCTTGCAAGTCACTGTAGTCGTTCCCTAGCCCTTTAGAGCAGACTTAATTAGGCTACATAATACAAATGCTTTGGCCTAGAGACCACTCACTCTGGTCCAGTTGCCCAACCATGAGGTTGAGAAAGACCCATGTGGACCATGGCATCATTTTTGTGCCCCATTAGTTAGCTCTGAATTTCACGACTGCTTGTTGTGTAGCCTATGGTTTTGAGATCAATGTGTTTATACACTATAAATACAACTCACATGTTGGTCATCACTTCTTTCTCTGACACTGCTAAGTTTTTGAAGGACACACCCTTCATTTTGTGGTATATGTAGCTGCTTTTCACACATAAGAGTCTGGAAACAAGGTCTTGTCAAAATTCAGTTCAGACATGCAGCTGCATTTGCTCCAGCCTGGGCTCAGGCATCAGAGTTAACTACAAGTAGCAAGGAACTGAGATGCCAGGGACGTGAGTCTCCTCTCCTAGTCTCTCTGCTCCCAGAATTAACCTGTTCATTCACTCTCATGCCCTCACATTCGAGAAACAAAAACCCATTAGAGCCTTTGTCAACAACAGCTCTTTCTGGGCTCTATATGACAGGAACAGGTGTCCCCAACCGTCATGTAAAGGAGAAGAAGTTGTGACATGAGGGGTGGGAAAGGGGAAGGTGCTGTCGCTGAAACCCAGGAGGACTGAGGAAGGTGGCAACATGGCTCCCACTCTTGCTTCACCTGGGATGTTGGTCAACCCCAGAGATGAGCTGAATTGGGAGAGCAGCATGGAAGGCCTGCTGGTGAAAGCCCTGGGTTTCACCAAATGATCCAGATGACCCATGAGGGGACATATCCTAGGTTAGTCTGGGGGCAGAGGTAATGCAACACTGCCTTATTCCCTGGTGATTGTCCAAGTTCTGAGTGGGACTGAAATGGAAGGAGACACAGTCCTGGGCTCCTGACTCCCCTTGTCCTTGGTTTCCTTTGGGAACTGTGCAGGGCATTTTAGTGAGGCACCATGCTGTGGGCACAGGCATGAAAAGCCACGCAGGGAGGCTGAAAGTTAGCAAGACCCACGACAGTGGCACCAATAAGAACTCATCCTTCTAGGATGTCTCCTTCCTAGAAACATGTGGAACTCAGGCTTCCCACAAAGAACTCCACCATATTTCATAGACTCTGAAGCAGGTCTTACTCTGGAGTTGAACATGGCGCCTGGCCCCTGCCTTTGCATGACCAGAGGGCATTGCCTGTCAAGGGACAGATTTCTACTGCAGCTATGGAGCTGGCATTGTCCCAGCACTAGCCCGAAACATGAAATGCCAATGGAGGTTGGAGAAAGGTCCTGTGGATACAGGAAGGACAAGCCCTGCAGGTAACAAGGAGACCCACCCTTCATTGTCACCACAGCAGAATATTACAGTAGAGCTGCCCTTTCAAGAGCAGCACTGAATTTTCTGGAGGAATGGATGGGAGTCTATTTTAATTAATCTGCCATCTGTAGCCCTCAGAGAACAAAGGCGTCCCCATAGATATGAATCCCCTTAACTTCTAGAAAATTCTAGATGTCTGCACAAGCAGGTTCCTCTTTCCTAGTAACCCTCTACTGCTGCCCAGTTGTTGGTCTGTGAATCTCTTGTCTTGAACCAGCGCAGTAAGCACATTTGCCAGTGCTTGGGGCCAAGCTTAGAAATGGAGGTGGACATGGTTCTGGCTTCTTTTCCTGAACTTCCTGCTCTTTCTCTCTCTGAAGGTAAGAGCAGAGCCTGCCAACAGTTTACTAATTGTCTCCAAGTGAAAAGATCATTTAATTCAGAAGAGATTTCAGACTCCTAGGGGCATTTCACAATGGAGAATTATTTCTGTGGTATTTATTTAATGATTCCTGACCCTTGTTCAAAATCTCACTGGTGTGTTTTCATTTAAAATATATTAACTGGAACTTGGCACAGGCACTTGGCTCTGTTGAACTCTACGACAGCTTAATCCAGATTTTATTATACTGGGACTTGAGTATACGAACTTTAATATGGGAGGAACTAGAGGATAAATAGAGTAATTTTAATACTTACTATGCATTTAACCCTTTTTTGTTCCCTCTTGACAATTAACTGGAGTGTTCGTGATTGGAATCATATCTTTGTTCACAGTGACTATTGTGACAGTGACTGTTCAGCCTTCCTGAGATTTGGGCTCAGTTGGTCTCTGAGTAAATGGTGGACTTAGCTAAGAGTCTTTGATTGAGGTCAGCAGCCCTGCATTAGACCAGCCTAGTGGGTGTCCAGCCCTGCCAGGTGTTATGAGGAGGCAGCCTTGACTCTCCTGTTTGCTCCACCTAAGCAGCCACCTACCTGTCAGCTCTACTCACTTGGAGGTTTTTTGGGCTCTTCACCCTTAGCACTCTAAGGTGGACCTCATCATCTTTCTCTCAACCTGCTCTTTCACTCTATGCTCTTTTAGACAGGGAACCACAGCCCACCCAGGTGCCCCTGCAATCCTCTCCTCTGTCAAAACCTAACAGAGACTGCTGGCTCTACCTTCTCAGTGTGTCTGCAACCTACCCACTTTTCTCATCTCACTGCCCCATCCCAAGTCACGCAACAACAGATCTCACGTGGAGTAGCCATCAGCTTCCTACCTGCCTCCGCATGTCTATTGGTGTTTGCATCTATCTGTGGCCTCCTCTCCTGCAGCTGCAGTAGAAATCAAATCAGCTTACAACAATGTCTTCCCACTGCACTCAGCTAGACACTCCCTAGTGGCCGTGTGACCAAGCCTCCTCTCACTCACCCATCTCGTCCCCACCTCTCACTAGGTTTAGCAGGACCCACCAGCCTTTCCCCAAATCATCTCCTGGCTACTTCCCCTCATTGGTTCTCCATAAGACCTTTCCTGACCATTCCCAATCTAATTAAGGCCCCACTGCATGCTTCTTTTTTTTTTTTTTTGAGTTTTAAAATTTTTTTTGTTTTTAAAAATTTATTTATTTTACGTTCATTCACTGAACATCATCACAGAACATAAAATGCAATTTCCCATCCAGAATCTAACCTCAGTAGTTCTTTTTCTTAGGCACAAAACCTCTACTCCTGCCCAGCTATGGGTCAATCAACCTCTTGAATGATACTTATCACAATGTGTGCTTTTATATTTATTGCCATGGCTGTGAATTTAACACCTATTCCTCACACCCCACTCAGTCCCATGATGGTAGGGCGTGTCTGTTTTGTTCACCACCACAAATCTAGAGACAGTGAAGTGCCTGATACACACTCAATAAATATTGGCTGTAACCATAAACAAAAAAATGGATTGGTTCCTGTTTTCAAGGAGTTGATTATTACTTTCTTCAGAAGAAAACCAAAAAACCAAAACCAAAACCAAAACCTATCTGACTGAGCCTCTACTCTGTTCACTCTAGATAGGGAGAAACATAAATACCTGAAAAAAACACAAGAACTGCCCAAAACATTGTTAAATTAAGTGAAAACCCATGTTTTGAAAAACACAAAGGATTTATGGAGTACAATCTGGTGAGTCTAGCAATGTTAAGGTCATAAACAGAGGGCGGGTGGGGGAGGGGTACTTTCTTCAGCTTCCTGTTTGCATCCATGTACTTAGATCTTAGAGGGCTGGACAGAGGATCAAGAGGAGAAGAATCCATGAAAAATGTCTGGTGGCCACCTAGCCGGGTCTTCCCACAGGGTCTTGTTCAGTGTTGTGAATCCATCCAGGTCTGTGTGTTTGTGGTTCCACAGTGTTTGCATGTCCCTCAGTTTTATATGTTGAAGCCCTAACTGCCTGTGCAAGACTAGGAGCTGGGCTTGGGGACCACGAGGGTGGAGTTCTAATGAATGGGATTAGTGCCCTTCTAAGAGAGACTTTGGAGAGCTCCCTCACCCTCTTTCCTCCATGTGAGGACAAACCAAGGAGTCAGCAGTCTGTAACCCAAAAGAAGACTTTTAGAGAAAAAAAAAAGATTCCCTTTATTTGTTATGCAAAAATGTGCCTGAAACATGGAACATAATCTTCCCTGTTCCCAGGAAGACTACCCTCGGCTCCTGGTAGTACCATTATTTTCTTTGGAGTGTTAAGCAGTTATACAGAAGGATTTAATTATGTCTAGCAAATCTCAGTGAGAAAGATCTAGTATAAAACATTAGTATCATTTCAAGTGTAGATCATATGCAAAAACCGTATTTCATTTTTAAGTAATACAGCCTTGATACACCACACACACACATATTTCTTTGAAGTAATTGTAAATGTCTGATTCACAGACATTTGTAAGAAATAATACAGGGAAATCCCACATACTGGGTACCCTTTACCTAGTTTTTCCCAGTGGTAATATCTTGAAAAACTAAAGTATAATATCCAGAATACTGACACAGTACAGTCAGGATACATACAGAACAATCCCGCAACCGAAAGGATTGCTCTTGCTGACCTTTTATACCATACGCTCCTCTCATTTCACCTCCCTTCTCCCTAGCCCTTGGCAACCAGTAATCAGTTTTCCACTTTGATAATTTTGTCAACTCAATAATGTAATATAAATGGGGTTATACAGCATGTAACCTCTTGGCGGCCTATTTTTCTTCCTTTTTTAATTATTGTAGGTGCATATTTAATTAAAAAAAATTTGTAGTTGGCAGAATAATGTACATATTTATGGAGTATAGAGTGGTTTTTTGATACATGAATTCAATGTGTATGAATCAAGTCATCATAATTTGCAAATCCATCATCTCGAATGTTTGTCATTACTTCATGTTGGGAGCATTTCAACTCTTCTCTTCTAGTTATCTTGGAGTATACAGTAAGTTGTGGCGAACTGTTGTCATCCTATGCTAGAACTTGCTCCTCCCATCTAATTGCAACTTTGCGTCCATTAGCCAATCTATCTCTCCTCCTATCCCACTACCCTTTCCAGCCTTATAACCACTAAGCTACTGTCTACTTCAGTGAGGTCAATTTTTCCAGCTTCCACATGCAAGTGAGAATAAGTGAGATTTAATTTTGTTATATTTTAAGTGATTTTATAAGTTGCCTAAAATTCTTTCAGCATCATCAGTCGGTATAAATAATAAAACATTTATGTATGCACACTTACCTGAATTCATTGAGAGCAAACATAAAAGTTACCCGCATTAAGATCACAGAACTAGGACCTGAAATCATATTTCCTCTTCTCTGTACTTCTTGAACTACAGTTATAAGAATATGTGCTATTTCCCCATCCAAACAAAAAGTACTGTGAATGAAGGAGTCACAAATAATGTGAAATGTGATCTGTATTCTGCTGAAGTTACTACTCTTTTTCAAGGTCAAAGGATGAAAATTCTTGTGCTTTTCTCTCCCTATCTGCTACAACGTTCTGCAATGGTGTGAAGAGCACCTCGGATGTCTTGAGATTGTGTTTTCTCCCGTTGGTGAGCATTTCTCTAAAAGATAGCACCTGCTACTGTCTTCTGGCATGGCAAGCTGCAACCACTACCTCCTGCTCCTGAGAGTTCAGATGGGTGGATTCATGACTGTTACAGTTGGAGAAACAAGTTAACTTTAGCACAGATGCTGGCATAGATATTCCTGGGACTGAACTCCTTCCAAGCCAGAAATAATCCTTGAGCTTTTGAAATTGGGAATCCTGGTGCAATTTTACTCTCCTTGTCAGATGGTTGGATGTGATACCATATTCTCTGGAAGAATGAATGGGAAAAGTGTTAGTCATTCAGGTGGCTCGATATGAATAGTTCCAAAATTAGGCACACTATTGTGTCATCAGGATTTTCTAAGCTATCAGAAGATTTTCTGAATTTGAAATGTTGACAATTGATTGCATTCTGGACCCAGAACACGTTGTCTACCATGGCCCATTTATTGGTTTGTGTGCTCAGTAGATACTCATTGCACATGTAGTGGGTAATATGGGGCAAAGATAAAGGAGACATATCCCTACACTCATAGCACAGCAACTACTGGGGGAAATAATGTGCACTCAGATATTTACTCTAATATTTGATGGTGCGTGCTGTGACTGTCCTCCTTGGAGAGGGAAAGGAGGTTCTCTGTTTGTAATGGGATGAATTGTATTTTTCCAAAATTCATATACTGACTGTAGTATCTCAGAATATGACTGTATTCAGAGACAGGATCTTTCAAGATGTAATTAAGGTAAAATTAAGCTGTAAGGGTAGCCCTGATTCAATATTATGGTGTCCTTATAAGAAGAGGAATTTAGACACACAAAGAGATCCCGGAGATGTGAACACAGAGAAAAAAAAATACCATATGAAGACATAGTGAGAAGGCAACCATCTGCAAGTCAAGAGAGAGGCTTCAGAGGAAACAATCCTTGACAACTCCTTGATCTTGGACTTCTAGCCTCCAGAACTGAGAGAAAATGAATTTCTGTTGTCGAAGCTCCCTCCAGTCTGTAATAGCTTGCTATGGCAGCCCAAGCTGACTAATATGCTGATCGAACACGGAGCCTTCCTTCCCACCACCTCGTTACTCACTGCCTTATTTTATTTTTTGTCCCAGCATGCATTGCTACTTAAAATTATTTATGTTTGTATTGCATTTATTCCAACTAGCATGACAATTCCCTGCACCCTCACCTGCCAATCCCCAGAACAAGGACTTAGGTTTTATTCATCACTCTATCCCCAGTCTCTAAAACATTGCCTAATACATAGTAGTTGCTCAACAAAAATGTGTTATGAGCAAAGGGCTCTGAGAGTGCTAAGAAAGGGAAGATTTCCTAGGACAAAGGAAGTATAAAGGAAACATAAAAGAAAATGATAAGAGCTAGAGGAAAAAGGCCTTCCCCAAGGAGAGACAGTAACCCAGGGTGTCTCACTGGGCAGAGAGTGACACAAGCACATTTCTGGACCAGGATGTGAGCAGAGGCTCAAATGTATGAAAAAAATGACCTCGAATGGGAAAGTGGGCAATGAGGCAGGTTCATTGTGGTAGGGAAGGGGCGAAAGAGGAAATGTCAGTGAGAAAGTTTGGGCCAGGTTGTGAAAGATTCCCGTAAAAGGTGAAAAAGAATGCAAATTCACCAGGTTGTTGGAAGGATAATGAAATCCTTTCTGTAACTGTATGGGATACAGAAGTAAATAACTTGTGTGTTCACTAAGTACTTCACACATGGTAAATGATGAACAAATTAATTTCCTTGGATAGTATGCCATGACATTTCTATTACGGCTATTAAAGTTCTCCATGAGCTATTTAACAGGTGGGGTGGGGCATGATTTTAGAATCATGCCTAGGTAAGACATATCAACCCAGGAAGCCAGAGAGAATGTGTAGGAAGAATCAGGAAAGTGCTTGTAACAGGGAGGCTAGGTAAGAGACTGGAAGCCCTAGATGCTTTTGACCAAACCAAGGCAATGCCAGTGTGGAGAGATAGGAAGGTTTCCATTCAAGGGCTGTTTAGGCAGCGGAGGGATAGGTCTTAATATCCTTTTACTTATTAGATGTGGCAAGTAAAGGTGAAGGGAATAAAGGTGAAAGGGACTGAGGATGTCTTGCCTTTCATGGTGTTTATTATCTGACATTATAGGATATAATGGTTTGGGGGACCAGGAGATGGTGTAATGGTTATGTCACTAAACTCCCACGTGGTTGTCGTGGTTCAAGTCCTGAACCTGGAAGCTTGAAACTCACACCAGGCACGTGTGTGTGCATGCGTGCCCAAAATCCCGAGAGGAGAATGAGAAGAAGGAATTGTGGTGTGGCCATCCCCCCCGGGGGGTGATTTCTCATTTTTTGTCTCTCCGGTGAGAGTGCACATGCTCTGTAGCAAAAATCTCTCTTAAAAAAATATATATATATGAATATATATGTGTGTGTATCTATATTTCTATCTATCTATCTATCTATCTATCTATCTATCTATCTATCTATCTGTCTATAATGGTTTTTGTCATTTGCATGTTGGTCTTATGGACTGTCCATGTCACCCACTAGCAAGAAAACTCTTTGAGAACTTTGATAATTTTGTTCTCTATTGCAGTTGCCATAACCTAAAACTGTGTCAGGCCCATATTAATCAACCAATATTTGTGAAAAAAATTGGGAAATGGGTAGGAATATTTTTTGACCTAGATAAGGAATGCAGAAAAACCTAAGTTTGCATAAAGAGGTAGGAAAGAAGACACAAAAGAGAGGATCCAGGTGGATCTACCCACGGACCATCCTGCACACAGGAGAAAAGTGAAGATTTAGGCTGCAGATGCTGGAATAATTTTGGAGTTATAATATGTTGGTGATAAATGACAGGTCAAGAATGAAAATGGGGGGCACGCAAATATGTGAAGAGTGTGGAGGGAGGTGGGGGAAAGAAGAGGTGGAACCAAGGTAGGAGGTGGAGTCGGTTAGGCAGAAGTGTCAAAGGAAAGCCATCAAAATGCGCTGTTCTAGCTTCAAGGATGAAGAAACCTGGGCACAATAGTTGTCTGATCTAGACGTCAGTGAAGAAATGTTCTGGTGTGCTAGAGTGGTGTGCTCAAGCTGGCTTGCAAGAACTGATAACTTTTTAGCAATTTTGTGAGCTAGTATTACAATTTAAAAATTAAATTTGATAAACTTGTGATTAGACTTTACTATAAACAAAGATGACAAATATTTAAAATTCCTTTTGAAGCTATTTCCAGATAATACAAAAAATTTTGATTTGTTTTTCTTGTTAATATGTTTATCATTTATAGTTTATCATTTAAGTACACTTTTACACTTAAACTTTCATAATTTGATAAAGCATTCATGAAACAATCAGCAGCCTAATTTAACAAATAACACTTCAAAGCAGACATGACTGTCCTAAATATTTTTTCTCACACCCACCATCTACCACCCACTCTCTATTAGCCACTTTCCCTCCTTACAGTCTCTAGCATCCACACCCGTCTTTCCATCCAGAGCTCTCATTCTCTGTCATGAAGTGCAGACACACAGTGCTAACTGAGTGGGGATATATGATGTGTGTTTTTCAGCATCTGGCTCACTTTGCTCAACATTAAATCTTCTGTCTTCTATACTCATTTATTTTGAATCTAACAATAGGATCTCATTGTTAAAGCTGTGTAATATTCCATAGTATGTGTGTATAGTTTTAGCAATTATAAATACTGCTGCAATAAACATGGATGTGCAAATGTATTTCTGACTGAGTGTTTTTTTATCCTTTGGATAAATACCAAGAAGTAAAATTAGGGGGTCTTAAGGAAGTTATATTTGTAAGTTTTTGAGAAACCTCCATATTGTTTTCCACAGAGGCTGTACTATTAATTTACAATCCCTACTAACAGTCTAAGAGAGTTTTCTTTTCACCACAACCCTGCCAACACTTCTTTCTTTCTTTCTTTCTTTCTTTCTTTCTTTCTTTCTTTCTTTCTTTCTTTCTTTCTTTCTCTTTCTTTCCTCTTCCATGAGTCAGAGAAACAGAGACATATACTTTTTTCTTTCTTTCTTTCTTTTGGATCCTAGCCATTCTAACTGGAGTTAAATGATATTTTATTGAAGTTTTAATTTGCATTCCCCGTATTACAAGAGACTTAGAGGAGTTTTTCATCTGTCTCTTGACCATTTGTAAGTCTTCCTTGGAGAGGTCTATTCAATTCATTTGCCCATTTTTAATTGAATTACAATTTTTTTTTTAATTTATGGGTGAGCTGCTTGAGTTCCCTATATAGTCTAGATACTAAACCCCTGTCTGAGAAATAATTTGCAAAGTTTTTTTCCCCATTCTGAGGATTGCCTTTTAACTCTAGTTATAGTTTCCTTTGCTGTGAGAAAGCTTTTTGGCTCGATGTAATCCCACTTGTCTATTTTAGGAACCACTGCCTGTGCTTTAGGGGTCTTACTTAGGAAATCTTTGCCTACTCCAGTGTCTTCAAAACTTTCCCCTACAATATTTAAAAGTCTTTGCTTCCCACCTATTTTACTACATTTTACTCTGTATGGTAAATACTACATATTGACATGCTTTTCTGCATCTCTTCTTTGTATTCCATGATGTCAGGTTGGTAGGAGAATTTACACTATGGTAATTGACAAAGGCTTTTCTTTTTCCCCCGGAGAGCTGGTTGCATGGTTAAACATTTACTGGCACACTGCTGCCTAAAGGTAACAGAAGGAACCCAGGGTAAATAATTTCATTTATATTAGGGACAGATGGAACCCTGATAATGAAGCAGGACTCTGAGGAAGTGGTGGGTTGGGTTCCAGAGCCCAGTATAGGGAGAGCTTATTGTACAAATATATGGCATAAGTTTCATTTAAATGCATAACAAAATATGGAGACTTTTAAAATTACATACTCAGAGACTATTCAGTCCTTTGTTTAGTTCACTTCTCTTAATAAAAACCACCTTTAAGCATTTAAGAATTTGCCTTGAAGTGTATGAATGGTCTTTAGGAAGTTCATAAAATGAATTTTATAAAATAAACTATGCATATTTTTTTAAAAATTGCACCAAAATAAACTCATACTTTAAATTTATTTTTCTACAGACTTTTAAAGTACCCTGGTACTGCCAGACTGCCATTCTTGTGAGATATACTATCAGCCTGTTTATTTCATATAAACTCTTTTCCTTGACAACTTGCTGGATAGGCAATTATTTTGTGTGATAGTTACACTTCAAGGTAGTTGTAGGAAGCGAGACTGTTTCAATATGGACAATGGACTATATGGAGATCCAATTCATATGCCTTTGTATACATTAAACAAATGCCTAGAACAAATTGAAAGAGGGAATTTAGTATTTTCCAGCTTTCTAAAGCCCTGCTTTTGGTAAAAATACAAAGTTCATATTTTAAAAAGTGTTATCTGAGTTTCAAATTAAATTAAGCATAATCATGCAGGAGCACTCATGCACATGGAGGCCAAATACTGTACTGTTTTTAAACTATATACACCTCCTCCATTTCCTTATCAGGGCACTGTGCTGCCTACTAGATTTAGTAAACTGGACAACAGAGACCAAACCTGTCCATCTTAAAGACAAGATGAAGGCAATAGCTAAACACTGTGTATAGAAAGCTGGATCCCAACAACAGAGACCAAACCCGTCCATCTCTAAGACAAGATGAAGGCAACAGCTAAACACTGTGTATAGAAAGCTGGATCCCACATGACTGGCCATTGCTCAAATTCTGGCCCAGAGAGCTTGAAATACATGCTGAGTGCATGTACAAGCATGTTCCCAATCCTGACAGGATAGAGAAATGGAAGAAAAAGGACTGTGTATGGCCACAGCTCATTGAGGGGTGCTTTGCCTCTCTCTCTCTCCAGTGAGCATGCACATCCTTGGGCAATTGAAAAAAAAAATCAAGGTGAAATAAAACTGAGGAATCCAGTAACTAAATCTCTGCATCACCAGTTATTTACATCATTCTTTTCTAGAAGCTCTGAGCATCCATTCATTTTCTAATTCTTCCTACTTAGATTTTGCATGATACATCCTAGATTTCGTAATCATCTCTAAAATTATTCCTAGTGACCACTTAATATGCCATTACATTAATAGAGCATAGCCTTCCTAAACCATTTCCTAACAGTTGGGTGCTTGGGCTGTTTCCAGTTACTCATTTTAATATAGATCAGGGCTTGAAGCATTGTTTTACAAATATGTTTGTTTCTTTGGAATTATTCCTTGGGACATTTTCCCAGAAGAGGCCCTACCAGGTCAAAGAGTAGGATAGTTTTTATGACTTGTCACATAATTTCAAAATTGTTCTTAAGAAGATCCATTTTTTTCAGTTTATAGTGCCACCAGCAACGTTTACTGCTTTTGTTTCCCCAGAGCCTGCCAACAAACAATTTTGTCATTTATATTTATTTCTCTGCTGTCCTCCTGACTGTAGCACAATCTATGTAGCTAAGGGCATTGAATCAGAAAAAAAAAAAATTTCTCTAATCAAAACCTGGTGCAGTAGTATATGGGAGGTTTTAATATATATCATAAAGAGTTAAAAAGCATGTTATCATTCAAATACAAAAGTTTAAAAAACTACAGACATGGGTTGCCTTTAGAAAGGGCTAGGAACAAAAGAAAGAACAACTGCATTGAGACTATACCAAAGGAAAATGTTGGGATGCATTGTACAATAAAACAAGAATGTAAATATTTCTTACTGTTTTCCATGCTTCATGAAGCAAAGAATTGCTGGAATTACTAAATTTTGGCAGTAAACCAGTAGAATAAGCTTTGTTTTTGTTATTTCTGTTAAATATATTAAATTAAACCCAATATGTGGGAAATTATCTTTCTCTTTCCTTGGCTTGAGATCTGTTTTCTCTTTCAATAGACATATTCCAAAATAAGAGCAATGAAAATGTGATTGAATTGGCTTTTGCATTTGAAGAGCACTCGTTGTTTGTATAGTAATCCCTGTAGACTGCATGGGGATCTCTGGCATTTGTAAACAACAGTGGATATATACAGCACATTCCTTTAAGAAGACCTCTGTATTTGTTTATTTTTGGATATTTAAGAAAAGGTTTCTTCTAAAGGAACAAGACTTGTGTTTTTAGGTTTCATGGAGAATCTTCTCAAATGAAGCACTGGGAATCAGAATAGCCACCAGATTAGTTCTCCAATTGCAAATTCATATTCCTAGAGTAGAATAATGTCTCTAAGACTGAATACTCTTTTTTTGAGTTACTTATTAAAGTTTTAACTTCTGGGATCTCAGGTATTTAAAAACTGTTGACTATAGAGAAGTTATTCATTGTTTCTGGAACTTGTTTAGCATGGTGAAATTTCCTGATACACATTTATACTGATGGACTGGGCTCCTCTCTTTGAAACAAAGAGCCTGTGTCTACTGAAACAAAGTGAGGTACAATATCGTTGAGGCATATTCCAGGTAACTCAGGCCAAGATAACAGCTTCTGCCTGAAACAGAGGAATTTGTTTTTATTCCTGAGGTGGCATTAAATTCCATTACTCTTACTCTTGAGAAAGGAGAACTTATTTTTCAATATTTTCACTTGTTCAACAACTCAAAAACATTTGATACACTCTTCTATTTTGGAAATGGCCCCGTCTGGGTATCTGTAACTTTTTTCTCTGGTCCTCCTACCCTATAGTAACTTCTTATCTGGAATCTTCTATGGCGTTCTTCCTTCTTCCACCTGTCAAAGGATGGTGTGTGCCAAGGCTCAGGCCTACTTTTCAGTGTGTACTTCTCCAGAGAACTTATTCCTCACGAGGCATTTTATACCAACTCTAGGCTGAAACCTTAAACTGGCATTTTCTGCCATATTTGTCTCTGTTGAGCTCCAGTCCTGGACCTCCTTGCAGTCGACTACATTTCTGCTATAGTAGGTGTTTCCACTGCTACATCTCTCTGGTCTTTGCCTCCTATTCAGCAGGTTCGAGAAATAATTTTTATTCCCATAGGTTGAGGTAATCTCATTCCCCTGGTTTCAGTTCTTTTCACAGTCACCCAGAATCACCTCATACATCTTTACCTGACCTAAATGCAAGTACCAAGTTGAGCTGGATCTATTTCAAAATGTCTCTCGCATTTGTTTCCCCATCTCTGAGAAATCTGCCACCCCAATTTCAGGTTCCCCTTACTTCACAGCCTTTGAGTGAATGTTTACTCCAATCTGCCTACTTCACTCTGTCCTTAACATCCCTCTCAGACCTCTTTAAACTCCATGGTAGCTTGCTCTTTTGCTTGGGTATTTTCAGTTATGGTCTACTCCATTTTGTCCGGACAAGATTCCTTGTCTTTCTTGGTCTTTATAATTTGGTTCCATGAAGCCAATTTTATTTCCTTCTGTTGTGGTCTGCTATTGCATTGCTAACAGAAATACCTGAGATGGGTGGTTATAAAGAATAGATGTTGGGACAGCAGGCGGTTAAGGTGGTTGGATTCCATATGGCTGACTCTGTGGCTTGAGTATCTGACCTGGTGGCTTGAAAAACATGCCAGGCATGTGCGCGTGCAAGCCCAAAACCAGAAGAGGAAAAGGAATTATGACACTGCCGTTCCCCCTGGGGAGTACTTTCTCACTTTCCCTGTTTCTCTTTCTGTCTTTCTCCAACACACACATGAACACTATAGGAAATTTAAAATAAAATTAATTTAATTTTAAAAATCTAAAAGAACACAAATAATAGTAACATAATTATTGACTTATAATTCTGGTGGCTGAAAAGTCCAAAGGTGAAGGGCTGGCATCAGACTGGTTTACATCACAACACAGCTGACAGGAGCAGAGAGGATGGTGTACACACACAGAGAGAGAGAAAGAGATCTGAAGGTAGCCATCTTCCTTTTATAACATCCTACTCTCATGAGATTAAACTCTTCTCAGAAAAGCTAGAACTCACTGCGTCTCATGAGATATCATTAATCTATTCATGAGAGCAATGCCTCCACAATCCAACCTACTCCATAGGTCTCCAATGTGGGGACCAAATTCTCAAACATGGACCTTTGAGGAAAAACCATTGTCCAAACCATAGCACCTTCTAACTTCCAGCATGAACCATTCCTATGGGACTATTTCCTGGATTTAGGTACATGCAATAACAGGGTACTGGAACTCTCTCACATTGGTTTATCAGGGTTGATTTTAAATTTTCAGGAAGTTTGTGAGCCAGTTGATTAACATAGTTGTCATTAAAAAGTAAATTATATAAACTTACAATTAAATTAATTATGTTTAAAAAGTTAATAAATACCTAAAACTCACAGCTTCTTTTTCTTCTTCTTTTTTTTTTTTTTTTGCTATAGGGCGTGTGTGCTTGGAAGAGGCCCTACCAGGTCAAAGAGTAGGATAGTTTTTATGACTTGTCACATAATTTCAAAATTGTTCTTAAGAAGATCCATTTTTTTCAGTTTATAGTGCCACCAGCAACGTTTACTGCTTTTGTTTCCCCAGAGCCTGCCAACAAACAATTTTGTCATTTATATTTATTTCTCTGCTGTCCTCCTGACTGTAGCACAATCTATGTAGCTAAGGGCATTGAATCAGAAAAAAAAAAAAATTCTCTAATCAAAACCTGGTGCAGTAGTATATGGGAGGTTTTAATATATATCATAAAGAGTTAAAAAGCATGTTATCATTCAAATACAAAAGTTTAAAAAACTACAGACATGGGTTGCCTTTAGAAAGGGCTAGGAACAAAAGAAAGAACAACTGCATTGAGACTATACCAAAGGAAAATGTTGGGATGCATTGTACAATAAAACAAGAATGTAAATATTTCTTACTGTTTTCCATGCTTCATGAAGCAAAGAATTGCTGGAATTACTAAATTTTGGCAGTAAACCAGTAGAATAAGCTTTGTTTTTGTTATTTCTGTTAAATATATTAAATTAAACCCAATATGTGGGATATTATCTTTCTCTTTCCTTGGCTTGAGATCTGTTTTCTCTTTCAATAGACATATTCCAAAATAAGAGCAATGAAAATGTGATTGAATTGGCTTTTGCATTTGAAGAGCACTCGTTGTTTGTATAGTAATCCCTGTAGACTGCATGGGGATCTCTGGCATTTGTAAACAACAGTGGATATATACAGCACATTCCTTTAAGAAGACCTCTGTATTTGTTTATTTTTGGATATTTAAGAAAAGGTTTCTTCTAAAGGAACAAGACTTGTGTTTTTAGGTTTCATGGAGAATCTTCTCAAATGAAGCACTGGGAATCAGAATAGCCACCAGATTAGTTCTCCAATTGCAAATTCATATTCCTAGAGTAGAATAATGTCTCTAAGACTGAATACTCTTTTTTTGAGTTACTTATTAAAGTTTTAACTTCTGGGATCTCAGGTATTTAAAAACTGTTGACTATAGAGAAGTTATTCATTGTTTCTGGAACTTGTTTAGCATGGTGAAATTTCCTGATACACATTTATACTGATGGACTGGGCTCCTCTCTTTGAAACAAAGAGCCTGTGTCTACTGAAACAAAGTGAGGTACAATATCGTTGAGGCATATTCCAGGTAACTCAGGCCAAGATAACAGCTTCTGCCTGAAACAGAGGAATTTGTTTTTATTCCTGAGGTGGCATTAAATTCCATTACTCTTACTCTTGAGAAAGGAGAACTTATTTTTCAATATTTTCACTTGTTCAACAACTCAAAAACATTTGATACACTCTTCTATTTTGGAAATGGCCCCGTCTGGGTATCTGTAACTTTTTTCTCTGGTCCTCCTACCCTATAGTAACTTCTTATCTGGAATCTTCTATGGCGTTCTTCCTTCTTCCACCTGTCAAAGGATGGTGTGTGCCAAGGCTCAGGCCCACTTTTCAGTATGTACTTCTCCAGAGAACTTATTCCTCATGAGGCATTTTATACCAACTCTAGGCTGAAACCTTAAACTGGCATTTTCTGCCATATTTGTCTCTGTTGAGCTCCAGTCCTGGACCTCCTTGCAGTCGACTACATTTCTGCTATAGTAGGTGTTTCCACTGCTACATCTCTCTGGTCTTTGCCTCCTATTCAGCAGGTTCGAGAAATAATTTTTATTCCCATAGGTTGAGGTAATCTCATTCCCCTGGTTTCAGTTCTTTTCACAGTCACCCAGAATCACCTCATACATCTTTACCTGACCTAAATGCAAGTACCAAGTTGAGCTGGATCTATTTCAAAATGTCTCTCGCATTTGTTTCCCCATCTCTGAGAAATCTGCCACCCCAATTTCAGGTTCCCCTTACTTCACAGCCTTTGAGTGAATGTTTACTCCAATCTGCCTACTTCACTCTGTCCTTAACATCCCTCTCAGACCTCTTTAAACTCCATGGTAGCTTGCTCTTTTGCTTGGGTATTTTCAGTTATGGTCTACTCCATTTTGTCCGGACAAGATTCCTTGTCTTTCTTGGTCTTTATAATTTGGTTCCATGAAGCCAATTTTATTTCCTTCTGTTGTGGTCTGCTATTGCATTGCTAACAGAAATACCTGAGATGGGTGGTTATAAAGAATAGATGTTGGGACAGCAGGCGGTTAAGGTGGTTGGATTCCATATGGCTGACTCTGTGGCTTGAGTATCTGACCTGGTGGCTTGAAAAACATGCCAGGCATGTGCGCGTGCAAGCCCAAAACCAGAAGAGGAAAAGGAATTATGACACTGCCGTTCCCCCTGGGGAGTACTTTCTCACTTTCCCTGTTTCTCTTTCTGTCTTTCTCCAACACACACATGAACACTATAGGAAATTTAAAATAAAATTAATTTAATTTTAAAAATCTAAAAGAACACAAATAATAGTAACATAATTATTGACTTATAATTCTGGTGGCTGAAAAGTCCAAAGGTGAAGGGCTGGCATCAGACTGGTTTACATCACAACACAGCTGACAGGAGCAGAGAGGATGGTGTACACACACAGAGAGAGAGAAAGAGATCTGAAGGTAGCCATCTTCCTTTTATAACATCCTACTCTCATGAGATTAAACTCTTCTCAGAAAAGCTAGAACTCACTGGGTCTCATGAGATATCATTAATCTATTCATGAGAGCAATGCCTCCACAATCCAACCTACTCCATAGGTCTCCAATGTGGGGACCAAATTCTCAAACATGGACCTTTGAGGAAAAACCATTGTCCAAACCATAGCACCTTCTAACTTCCAGCATGAACCATTCCTATGGGACTATTTCCTGGATTTAGGTACATGCAATAACAGGGTACTGGAACTCTCTCACATTGGTTTATCAGGGTTGATTTTAAATTTTCAGGAAGTTTGTGAGCCAGTTGATTAACATAGTTGTCATTAAAAAGTAAATTATATAAACTTACAATTAAATTAATTATGTTTAAAAAGTTAATAAATACCTAAAACTCACAGCTTCTTTTTCTTCTTCTTTTTTTTTTTTTTTTTGCTATAGGGCGTGTGTGCTTGCCAGGAAGACAGAGAGAGACAGAAAGACAGAAAGACAGAAAGCGAGAAATCACTCCCCCAGGGGGATGCCATGCCACAATTCCTTCTCCTCCATTCTCCTCTCGGGATCATAGGCACACATGCATATGCGCCCGGCGTGAGTCCAAGCCACCTGGTCCGGAACTCAAACCGCGGTGGACCACATAGGAGTCCAGCAACATAGCCATTATGCTAACTGCTGCTCCTACAGCTTCTTAATTATGTTTCTATTATTCATGTTCTTGGAATTATTTATGTGTGATGTGTCTATGCGGGAATTGTCTCTGATGGCATATTACTGTCCTTATCTTTCTAATTCCTATTCAGTGATGTTGCGTACATAATTTGAAACTGGTCATGTTGGGAGTATTTATACCATGGAAATTAGTAAATGCTACACATCAGGCTTTTTTTTTTTTTTTAACCTCCTGAGAGAGAATTTTAAATATGTACCCTGTATACTCCTTTCTCTGGAGTTTATTCATTTTTCCTCTTAGTGAGCATGCCCAATGTAAAAGTTTTCTGATCTATTTTTTTTTTTTTTGGAGAGATTTTCACTGTAGGGCGCGTGCGCTCGCCAGACAGACAGAGAGAGACATAGAGACAGAAAGCGAGAAATCACCCCCCAGGGGGGATGGTCACGCCGCAATCCCTTCTCCTCCATTCTCCTCTCGGGATCTTGGGCACGCACGCACACGCGCCCGGCGTGAGTTTTAAGCCACCGGGTCCGGGACACGAACCGCAGTCGACTACGTGGGAGTCCAGCGACATAGCCATTACGCTAACTGCTGGTTCCCTAAAAGTTTTCTGATCTATTAATGTCTACTTAAATCTCTCCCCCATGACACTTCCCATAGCAATACTCAATTTTACTGATCTGCTTTCCTTCTAAACCCAAATATTCTTTTTATACAGCCATCCATCCTAACACTTAATGGTATATTTTCCACTAATTAGTTTTAGCTGATCCAACCTCTCCTTATTTCATCACGTTCCTTTAGAGCCTTGTGTATGCTGTGCCCTGTGCTAGTTTCAGTGCTGGCCCAAATTACTGCTCACTGTTTTATCTGTCTTTGCTAACAGACTCATAGATCATGGAAGTCACCGATCATTCTACTTCCCCAACCCTTTTGAGTCCTCACAGAATGTTGAGCCCTAACAGGCAATCTATACATATCTGTAAACTGATCCAACACTCCATTAGTACTAGGTCCTCAAAGAATAGTGATAGTGCATGCTGCTAATTCATGCTGCTCGTTGGCACTTGAGTCCAATACCACACGGCCATGTCACACCATTCATCAGTTCCTTTCTTGGGTCTCTGTGTGCTCTTGCGATGCTCTTTGTCCTGCTTGGTGGCTTGCTTGTCATGAAGTTCTAAAGAGAAAAGTATATGAAGGTGCTTTGTAGTGTATAGACGAGAACATCACTAGCCCCACATTCCACCATATTTATGCCATATTCTTTTCTTCAGTCAATTACAAGCGAGAAAAAAAAGGACTAATTTATATCTTCCTAATTGCACACAATTCTTTCTCCCTTTCTTTCCTGATGTAAGGAGGCAGAGGTGCTCAGACTGATGTCCAAATTGAGACCAGAGAAAGCAGGAGCTTGTGTTCTAGCTGTTGTTGCTGAGTAGTCACAGCACCACTTACGCAGGCTGATCGTATGAAAAAATTACTTCCTAAGTGTGGCACCCATAAACAATTATTTATGATGCTTTCAACCATTTATGAGGATATTACTATTATTTTATGAGCAAAGAAACTCAGACTGAGAGACGACTTCCTAAACTCACATGGGCTGCTTGGTGACTGGGTCAGGATCAGGATGAGAACCTGCATCTAAGTTCAGTATGGCTCTATCAGTGCCCATTGTCTCCCTTGAAACCAGTCAGAAGCACCATTTGCACTTCACCTTTTCAAGAACATTTATACCCAGTGCCTCTTTATGATACAGAGAAAGGGTCATCCGGGCTTATTTGAAGCAGATCACCTTGAGCATCTCACACAACCTGTCTGTGCACTAGAGGCTGACATATCTGCCAAAGGAGATGACTGCATTTATGGTCCCGCCTCATGGGGTTTTGAGAGAATGAAAAGAGAGAGTAGATGCGATGGTCCTTTGAAAATGAAGTTGCCACGTGAATGCAGGACATCATCAAAAATAACACTAGCTCTGTCTCTATGAAGTGTTCTTTGAAAAGCCAGTGAATAAAAACTACCCATGTGCATTATACATTTCCCTTTGGTTTTCCCTGACAATATCCTCCATACATTGGGCATTGAGATATCCACACAATAGTTTTCCCTCCCCAAGAGTCTTTAAGAGAAGTTTGGCAGTTAGTCTGGAAATCTTGCCATCAGGTGGCAAAGAGATCAGTCATAAGTCGGTAACTTGTAAAAGTGTTAAGTCAAGCTCCATCTGTCCATCTCTGACATTGACAAGTCATCAACTTGTCCCTCATGTTCTTATTACAGTTGGAAGTACCTGGTTCTCTTTGTTGTGGAGTTACATGACTGTTATAGGGTCTTACTAGATAGTTAGTGAGATAAGAAAGGCAGGGATGATAAATATTCAGCGGAGACATGAGATGCAACAGGTAGAGGTCCAGGTGGGATGTCCTTCAAGCTCTTTGGACTTTGGGGCTTCTGATGGACCCTTTCTCATCCCCTGAACTATTTGTGTGACTCTTTGGAGAACAGGACAAATCAGGCCAAAGTCAAGCACTTGACTGAGTCTTGGTAATAGGCTTATGAAATGAAAATAGTTTTTTTTTTTCGTATTTTGTTTGTTTGTTTTATTTTTGCAAACTATCAGTCTTCTTCTGCCCTTGGCATTTTTGTGGGCAGAACTTCATCCCAGTTCTCCTTATGCAGTTTGAGCCATCTGTTGCTCCTCAGGGGGCGATTGGGAAAGAATCAAATTGTCATGTCAGGATGAAATGAAAAGAGAAGTTTCTGACATTCAAAATAGGATTTTTCAGTAAGACAATAGTCTTGAAATCCAGACTTTGTAGAAAGAATAGGACTTTCAAGATTCTTTAACATATTAAAAAGGTCAGACCATGCCTATCCTTCATTTTTTTTCCTACAATTATGGAAATTATAGAAATTCTGAGACAGACTTCAGTCAGTGACAGGTAGGCCTTCTTACTACTCTAGGGCAGGGAGAAAAAACATGATAAACAGAAAGAACCTAAAGATCACCCTACTTGGGCCTGGAATTGTGGTTGCAGAGAGGTAAGAAAGAAAATGGTTGTGTAAGAATTAGGATTCTTGTTCATATACTTCTATCCCATGAGGCAACCAGAAACATTTGGAGAGGCATGAGGAACCCCAAACATCAAAGCTGGTGGCATTCTCCCCAGAGTGTGTTTAAAGGAAGACTTCGGGAGAAACCCTGCTCTTGGCTACTTCCAAAATGGGATGGAGGGACTAGCAGAAGGGTTGACAGTATTTGGGGAAGCAAGAAAACAAACCTCTACTCAAATATTGCCTCTTATAATCACAGTCTGAGAATTGATGGTGTAGGGGGAACACTGGATAAACCGAGGGAAACACGATTGAGGGCTCTGGGAGGAAACAATTACACAGGCTGTTCCTGTACCAGTCTAGGGAAGGCATATCAATTCAGTGGGTCGGGCACAGGGAATACAGAGATTAGCCCTCCCTGGCTGTCTTGGACTTCAGTGTAGGATGGACCACCGGAAGTGCCAGGGTACCCTTGAGTAGGCGGGCAGAAGGTGGAAAAAAAATCTAGCAAGGGGAGCTTACCAGAGTGTGTGTGGTGGTGGTGGTAGTGATGTGGGGATGACTTCCTCTGCCTCTTAAAGATCATGGAAATCCTGCTTTCCTCCAGATACTTGAATGTCATATTGGAAAGTAGTAAGGCAAAAAAGAGGGGGAATGTGAGCTGTCCTACTGAAACTATGAAATTCTGAATTGTTCTAAAGGGAATTGAACTTTGAATAAACTGACTGAATACTTAGAAAGGAGACAGTTTGAACTGGAGAAGTCTGAACCATGGTTAATCGGCCATTTTTAGTTGCTCCTACTTCCTAATGGGCCTCGTGAAGAATATCAGATGAAGTTATAGAGAAAATAAATAATAGTTTCTTTGAGTTCTTGAGTTGTAACATGAGTAAACATATGGTCTTAATATATTTACGTTCTGTGTCCTTTCTCCTTTAGCAAATATTCCACACAGAGATTTCACCTTTCTGCCAGCTTCTCTGAAAACAGGCCTGACCCACGTTGCTATTCATAGTTAATGTTATTCCAGGCTAAGGTACAGAAATTAGCTGATTGCTGAGCTCTATGTCATGTTTCCATTTTCCCTTAGTAGGCAAACCCTGGTTAGTGTGATTGGGATTCTTACCATTAAAGTCGCATATTCCCTCAGGAATAAGAGAGGGGAAACTTTCAATACTCTTTTTTTTTTGAGAGATTTTTGCTATAGGGCATGTGCACTGGCCAGAAAGACAGAGAGAGACAGAGAGACAGAAAGCGAGAAAATCACTCCACCCCCCCACCTCCAGAGGGGTTGGCCATGCCGCAATCCCTTCTCCACTCTCCTCTCAGGATCCTGGGCACACATGCACACATGCCTGGTGTGAGTTTAAGCCACCAGGTCCAGGACTCGAACCATGGTCGACTACATGGGAGTCCAGTGATATAGCTATTATGCCAACTGCTGGTTCCCTTTCAATACTCTTTCACTTTGGTTTCCCCTTAGTCCATAGAGAAGAAAATCCCCATGAGCATGCCCTTCTGCCCACTCCTTCTACCAGCTTCTGTGATAGGCAGTTAGTCATTGAGCCGGCAGCCCTACGAGAATAGCAGAAGGACATGTCACATCAATCACAATTTATCAGGAGTTACAACCAGACCCTCCATGAGATGCCTTCTTCCCACCCAGCTCCTGACGCCAGGAAGGCAGGCGAATAACGTTTTCCTTCCTTGGTTCCTGAGGAAGACACACAGGGATGACTAAATTTCTCTCTTATCACCCCTCCTGAATACAAAAAGACCGAACCAAGCATTTTGGTCAACATCCTGATTCCCACTGGGGCAATAAACTAATTGGGCAGTCTATCCTAATTAAACATCATGGCTCACACTGGGCATGCGCAATTAGGTAACCAAATTCCTTAAATTCTTCTCCTGTGAGAGAGATGCACAAGCAGGAGAAAGCCCGTGGTGAAATTCATACGAAGGCATAGATAGTGTGACAGACTTCCCACTGTTAAACATTCATGATCATCTCTGGTAATAAAAATAACACTTAACCAGTTCCAAACGCAGTTGCCTCCTGGCAACCTGCTTACCCAAGAGTCTTTTGGGTATACTTCTTTTCTAAAATCTTTCTTTCCTATTAAATTCTCTTTCCTACCTAATTTTATTGTGGTAGTGGCTTTGTTTTGTGCCTAGGGACAGGTCTCTAATTTTAGTGATCTGGACTCACAGAACCAAGGCCTTCACAACACAGCTCAACACTCTCCCATCCTATGACACTTCTTCTAATATGTTTGGGTAGAACTCAGGAGATTTAAGAGTTAACTTTTTTACTAGCTAAAGGCATTGTTTTGCCTTAAGGATCCCTGAGGTTTGTAGTTTCTTTACTTCATATTTCTGGCATATCCTGTTCCTTCCTCTGGGCAGATCCAGCATTCACTTCCATCCCACTCCACTTGGATGGGTGGATGGTTGGACTAGGGATTCCCCTGAGTGTGGACATCTCTTTTTAGAGGTTGGGAGTGGGAGTAATTTTGGCCAAATGCTCCAGCTGTCAGAAGCATACATAGCAGGACTGTGATAGTCTCTAGGTTTGGGGCAGGGACAGGTATAGCCCTGAAATGTTATGAAGGAAATCAGTTATTCTTCATCCTAGCATCCTGTTTATTTCCTTCATAGCAGTCATCGTGAGATGCAATTTTATTATCAACTTAATTTCTTTACCTAATTCTCATGCAAACTGTATGAGTGAGAGGCCTTTTGTGTTCTATTCTCTGTCATGCCCCTAAAGTCTGGAACTGTC
Organism: Tupaia belangeri chinensis; assembly: GCF_000334495.1. Taxonomy (NCBI): domain Eukaryota; kingdom Metazoa; phylum Chordata; class Mammalia; order Scandentia; family Tupaiidae; genus Tupaia; species Tupaia belangeri. The sequence continues at coordinate 2,196,536 of NW_006159894.1, forward strand.
GGTGCCCAGTAGATATCATTGAATTAATGTGTTGAGAAGTTAGAGATTGATGGCGGGTCCTGGGAAGTGGAACAGGTGGGGGTGATGATGACAGACAGAGAAAGGGAGAATGGGAGGCAGCACCTTACTTGAAGGATTGTTTCTTACTTGCTATGCTCTCTGATCTAGGCAGTTACCTCTCTAATCCTCAACAAAAAGAGGAGAGCACTTCTATTATAGTAAATGCTTCGTAACATGTGACAGATATACACAAGTGAATATGAAGTAAATGCATATGACTGCGTGATAGTTGGAATTCAGCTGTCAAGAGCACCAGCTAAGGATGCTCCAAGGTGATTCCCCCTCCAAGGAGATCTTTGTGCTTCTATATCTGAGCTGCTTATGTGTCTCCTCCCCACAAACTTCACAAGCTACAAGGAAGGGAGAAATCAGGGGTGCTTTTATTGCAGGATTATTCCGGCCATTTGGGGATGGTTACCCTAGTAAGAAACTTCTGACCAAAGAACAGGGAGTGGCAAGAGGTTCCCGTGGAGTCAGGCTGCCCAGGAGCTGTGAGTCCGAGATACAGGCACGTGAATTTGAGTCCAGTTACCTGGTGCCACCATGAGAGGCTCTCCTCAAGGGACCACTGTGGCATTTTTCATCAATGGAACAACCCTGTTAGATGACTGTGTGGCTTCTTCCTCATTAAAAAGAAATTTTTTAAAAATTGCTACAGTGTATGTATGTTCACTAGAGAAAGAGAGAGAAAGAGAGAGAGAGAAATCACCCCCAAATGGGGCATGTCATGCTGCAGTCTGTTCTCCATTTTGCCATCTTGTTGGGATATAGGGCACACGCCCCTGGCATGTTTTTCAAGCCACCGGGGCTGGGATTCAAACTGCAGGCAGCCATCTGGCTCTCCTTCCCAGTGGACTGCAACTGGCCCCAAAGTTTTCAGAACAAAGCCTGTACTGTGGCTCAGTAAATGTTAATAATATGTCTCCACCTTAAGGTGTCTGCCTGGTTGATGAAGCTGGCTGGTAAATTCAGTGTTTATTTTCAAGCCTGGGTTAAAATGATTTCCAGGTACAGGCATCAACAAACCTGAAGTATTTTCTCTGTAGTCAACCTATATTCCCTCCAGCCTAATAAATGAAGATTCGAATAAATATTTACTATATTGATTAACTTATTGGGGCAGGAGTCACTGAGCAGTGAGATAAATGTAAAAGATAGTCCTCAGTAGATATTTCAGAAGGGGCTCCTTGACTTTAACCCATGTCAAAAAATACCCAGCAGTTATCCTCTCCGTCTCTTCTCAAAATGCAAAGGCTGTCTTGGAGATATTTATGCCTCTTGGGAATGTTTGCCAACAGCAGTTGTCTTTACTGGGCAGTGAGGATACCGCAGTCCCTCTATGTCGCCAGCCCTCGTTGAGACAGGCAGGCCCGTCTTCTGCCTTGAGACTCCCTGGGTCTAAGCCAGATCCCGGGGTGAGTCGGGAAGGAGGGCAGGGTGGAGCAAGACTGCTTGGGGCTAGAAGATGAATGGTTTCATCAGTTTGACGGAGGAGGAGGGAGATGGGCCACAAGGCTTGCAAAACATCACATCTTGGCAAAAGTACTTTGAAAAACAGGAGATTCCTGGAAAGCAATAATGCTGACAGCAGACAGCGAGTTTGGGTTCAGATGCAGAAGAGGTACTGAGAAGAGGCAGGCTGGCCTCTCCTGCTGTCTGCAGGCACAGTTTCAGCTGCAGACTCCACCCTCAGGCCCTGCTCTTTCTGGGGGACATACGTGTCACGTAGCATCTCACATCTGTATCCCCACATCTGCAGTGGAGTTTGAAAACCTTGGCCCGTTGGGGTCAGAACAGGGCCAGGGCCTCAGGCTCTCAGCGCTGAGCTAAGCCAGCTCATACCACCGGACTCTGAATCGTCTTCTGGTATTTTTACATGGTCATCGCAGGCTGTGCTCCCCTCCCTCCCTGCCCCTGCCTGCCCTCAGCCTGATCCTCCTCCCCCTTCCTGGCTCGGCTCCAGCACCACCTTCTCCCCGAGCCCTTCTTGTCCAGCCCCCAGCCTGACACTCCTCTAAAGTGTGCCACACCTTGTTCCACTTTGCGGAGCTCACTCACAAACAGGAGCATTTCTGCTCGACGTTGACATAGCTATCTTTTTCTTTTTATAATTCATCTGAAATGTTTTGGCCGAGGCATCATGAGGATCAGACTAGATCTCTTCAAACAACTGCCTGAAGCCACCAGCAGGCTCTGGTTGGTGCCTTAGCTGGTCTCCACACGGGGCCCTTCATGTGGTCTCTGTCCAGTGAAATCACAGTGCTCAGAACAGGCGTGGACTGAGGGGTGGCCTCCACGGTAACCGAGCGCCGTGGCACTAAGCCCTCTCTGTGGCCTGGGGTGTGTGTGAATCTTCTGTGAGTGGTGTGCCTCTGTCAGCAGAGGGCCATGAGCACAGGCCAGAAGGGCTGCTCTGTACTCCCAGGGAAAGGCAATCTCCCCTTGGGCAAGGGAACTGGGCTCCCGAACCGGCCTGCCAGTTACTCATTTTGAGCACTTTCTCCCAATGAACTTTCTACTAGAGCTGTGAACCAGAGCTTTTTGTACTTTTTTTCCTCTGCAACTCACTCCAACATGTGACAGATACAATGGTGGACAGTCTGGGTAACAGAAAAGGAGCGGGAGGGCCCGGGTTTTTATTGGGGGTGTGCTGTGTGATGTTACGGCTGAATCGTGTCTCCCTAATCCATATGTTCATGGCCTAACCTGCAGTACTTCAGGATGGCCCTGTGTCTACAGAGGAGATTAAGTTAAACAGGCTGCTAGGATGAGCTGTAATTCCATCGGGCTGTTGT